>NC_090448.1:515825957-516128987 GCF_031143425.1 Pleurodeles waltl
GCATAATTTGGTGGCTTCCCTCGGTAAGAGTGTAAGTCCACATGACTAAGGCTTGATTCCGCCTTCGCTCTGCCCTAGTTACAATGGTGAAATTATCTCACACCAAGGGGCATATTTATTTTTTCTGGTGCAAAACGCACTAACGCAGTTTTGCACCAAAAAGTTTAGCACCAGTTTGCGCCATTCCTGAGCACCAGGCGATTGCCATATTTATGGAATGGGCAAGCCGGTGCAAAGGGTGGGCTAGCGTAAAAAAAAATGATGTTAGCCTGGTGGGGCTGGTGGTATGGGAGTAGGGGGTTTTGCACCAAAAAATGACGTTAGGCTGGTTAGAGTTACAAATGATGACTCTAACCAGCCTAGCATCATTTTCTGATGCAAAACCATCCATACCACATGACTCCTGTCTTGGAAAATACAGGAGTCATGCAAACCACCCCAATGGCCAGCAAAGGGGACCAGGGTCCCCTGGGCATGGCCATTGCACTCTGTGGCATGCAGGGGGCCATAAGTTGGGCCCCGGATGGCAATTTAATTAAAAAAGAAATTACTTACCTATACTTACCCTACTTACCTGGGATGGGGTCCCCCATCCTCCAGTGTCCCTCTGGTGTGGATGGGGGTGTTCCTGGGGGTTGAGGAGGGCACCTGTGGACCCATTTCATGGTGTTTAACCATGCAATTGGGCCCACGGGTCCCTTAACCCCTGATCTGACTCAGGCGTTAACTAATGGTGCCATTATTTAGCCCCTCCTCCCACCCGTGCATCATTTTAGCATGTGGGGATAAATATGGGGCTAGGGGGTTAGCACCTTTTTTTAATTGGGAACACCTGCCTTGCATCTCATTGACGCAAGGTAGGTTCATGCATCTGAAAAATGGTGCAAACTGCAATATTCTGACGTTAGCTGAGTCTAACATCAAAATATAAATATGGAGTTAGTTTTGCCCTGAATTTGCATTAAAAAATGATGCAAATTTGGCGCAAATGGGGTATACATATACCCCCAAATTCTTTGCGACAGGCTATTTCCAGAAAATTAACAAATTTGCAAGTTAATTGTGGGTCACTGGGGATAAAGCAAGCAATTATGGCTTCTCTGCAAATTCAAGTTCAAATTTCTGGCATTGAAACTTGTCTTTAAATATTGTAGCCGCAACATGTGCGGGAGTGGAATAATGCAGATCAAGTGAATGAAGTCCTCTTCTTTGTCATTGCAGTGCCTGCACAATGTTGGACCGCTGGATTTCCATGCTGGTTTGGTTGCCAAGCCTGGTATGCTACCCATGCATAAAAGCAGTAAGATACCTTTAATGTGTGCCCACAATGGAACTGACATATATGAAGCAGCAGATAGAGAGTTCTGTAATGCTTTTTTAGCATCCATGCATGAGAGTGGGAGCTAAATATGCTTTTGTCTTCTAGCGAGGATATCAATTTTGTAACTCTTCTGACTCCCCTTTGAATGCATCAAACGGCACACTTGCTGCCCATAGGACTGAGACTCAGTGACTTATTAGAGGAATACAGCTATTTATGGTGTTCTGATTGTCTGTTGTTTTGAATAGCAGACCATAAAGCTTTATTTCAAGAATCTTGAGCATAGTCGACCTTATACCATTTTTTTATCATTGCTGCTCTTCTGGCTAGATCTTGTTTGATGAGCCTGAATTATAGGCAGATTTGAGGTTGGGACGCATTCTGTGGTAAGTTGAACACTTGCCTAAAGGTGTTCATCTGAATTTTCCCCATTGTTTCTGCATCCCGGCCTCTCGTTGCTGTACTTGCGTAAGTGATTGTTGGCAATAGCTTAGCAGTGATAACTGATAAGACTGGCTGAAATGATGGCCCATTTAGTTTTTTTTTGCCAGAATGTAGAAGTAGGCGTGGATTAGAGCGGTCCATTGCAACTTGATGTATTATTGTTGTTCCTTAAATGTTCCTCTTCAGTCAAAGTATTGGCTCAGATATGTATAAGTGGTGATAGATTCAAGCTGTGTAGCCTTTAATCAAAATTTTGGAATGTGGCCTGGAGAAGTGCAGAGTGACATAGTTTTTGTTTTTACCATATTTACTACATAATTTTTTGCGGCATAGCAAGCGAGAACATTCAATGATTTCTGTAGACCCACTTTTGTTTGACTGAATAGTACAATGTCATCTGGATATGATAAATCAGAAAAACATAGAGGACCCAATCGGGGAGGTTGGTTATTTTCCAGGTCCAATGCAGGCGTAAGATCTGCCATGAAGAGGTTGAAAAGGTGGGGCGCTAACATGCAACCAAGTTTTACGCCTTGATACATTGGTATCTTTCTGGACAATCTTGTACCAGCTCTTATTTTTATTTGTACCAATGTGTCTGAATATAGTAAGTTAATTGCTCATTGCAGGGCATCTGGAACTCCACATTTCTGCAATTTGTGCCATAGCAATTGCTGATTTAACTGGTCAGATGCCACTTTGAAATACATAAAACCAGGATGTAATTTGGTTTTATCTTGTTTACATTGAAGTGACAAATTGGCAGTGATTAGAAATATTTGCACTCCTACCCACTCCTTTTCTAAAGCCGGTCTGGTTCTGTGGGATGATATTTTTATTTCTGGACCAAGCCATTAAATCCTCTAGCAGCAGAGATGCCAATTATTTGGTTTCTGAGTCAAGGAGGGTGATAAATTGGTAATTAGCTGGATTTGCCCTATCCCCAGTCTTATAAATTGGATTTATAATGGATGCCCACCAACGTTCTACGATGTTACCACTTAGCTGTACTTCTCTGAATAATGAGGCCAATATCTTTGACCAGAAATCTGTGACGTCTTTGAAGATTTCCTGTGGCAGGCCATTTGGACAGGGTGCACCTTCCCGATGCCCCATACACAGAATTTTGCTAACTGATGACAGCGAGTACATTAATCCGTATTTTGGTTTGATCAGGAGAGTGGGATGGGAATAGAAGTGATGGTGATTCAGCAGTGATTCATACATCACCCTCTGCTCATGGATGCTGATAATTGAGAAGGTAGCAGCAAGGAAGGAGACCTATGTTTATTCAGGGATATTCTAATTATTTATACTTCTTGATGCTAAGTGAAGCCTATTTATGGTTTTGCCGAAATATCCTGGGTTACCATGTTTGGCATTCTAAATTATTTTTACCCAAAAGTCGTCCTTCGCTATTCTTTTGTCTTCCCACAGCTGCTTTTTGTATGCTTTTTTGAGCACTTTTAATTGTATCAATAGCAGACTGCTGGAGGGGTGCTTGCTCAGTTGCCTGGCTAATTTCTTCTGCTCCCTTTTTAGGTATCGTTTTGAAAGTTGGACTTTTGGTATTTCCCAGCATTGTAGGCCTGGGAGCTTTCGTGTTGTAGATGTAGAAAATTGTGTTAGTAAAGCTTCTCGAAAGCCTAACCATGAGGCTGTATAATGTTGGGTAGTGCAAATAAATGTAGTCATTAATGTTTTAGCTTGTAATGAAAGGTGGGATATGGTTTCTGTTGACCAATGTACTCGTTTTAGGTTTGTCGTAGCGGTCAAGCCGAGTACTGGGTGGGCTTGTTCATGCATGCGAGGGGCTGATCCTATCGTCAAAACCTGAAACCCATGATCGCTGCGTGTGGTATATTTTATTGAGAAGTGTTTGACCTGCGGAAACAAGGGTACTGAAATTATTGTGTAGTAGATTAGTGGTTGTGAAGTAGGACCATGGTATGTAGAATGTGGTGGTGTATTGTCTGGGAACTTTCCATTAACAACCCTCATTTTAAGGAACTCCAGTGATTCAACAAAAGTCTCACCTCTTAGATCTCGTCGCCTGGGTTTTATGTTGGCCTGGGTCCGGATATTCCAAAATGTATTGTCGTAGTTGTGTAGATCATCATCCTCTGAAGTGTACATTAAGTTAGAATTTAAATCGCAGGTCAGTATTATATCCCGTGTAGGGTTGAGCTGCTTGTACCTAGACATTGTAACTAATATTAACAATTTCTTCTTGACACAGTTGGGAGGTATATATACATTTTACAGTAGTACCAGGGGACTGTTATCCTGTGACCAGTTACTCAGCTCGATGATTTGGAGATCTGGATCTACATATGGTACTTCTTCCTTTGTGATATTTAACCAGAGTCGTCCATGTTTATTTGATTTAGGAGCTAGAATTTGATTGGAAAGAAAATCGTCTTTCAGCAGGTCTACCAATGGCCAGGTTTCTTGAAGGGCAATTATGTCCATCTTTGACCAGTTCTTTGGTGGTATGCCGTCTAGAAGCTCCGATTTTGCTCCTGCTATGTTCAACGATAGTAAACATAGGACTTCTTTCTCGGATGATTGAATCATTAATGAGGACAGTGAAACATTTAGGGCTGCAGGAAGCCAATCCAATTTGGGCTCAGTTTGGTTTGGACTTAGTGTGATCAAACGTGTGGGGTGGTACTTCTTGCACCCCTCGAAACTGATTTGGCTCCTTTTACTGGTATGACTTGTTTCGGGGATTGACAGCTCTTTTGAAACAACAGAGAAGGATACTTGAGCTGATGATGTATCTTTAGGGAAATTCCCCAGCTTTCAAATGACGAGGTGAAAGAGTACATCAAGTTCACAATTTCAATTGATTTCCAGGTGGTGAGGGTAGGTTCGGATTGGAGATGGTTGTCGGTTGGTTGGAATTCTACTGCTAATAAGACTGAGGATGCTATGCCTCTTAATTCCAGAATCTCTTCAAACAATCTTAAAATGTTTCCCTTGTTGAGGGTGTCTTGTGTGCTTCGGATATAATATTCAGGTTGAAATGAACGTTTGGTTTGACTCCCCACAGTTATGACTGAGGCTTCCTGTGGGGTAGGAGTTTTTAAAAAAGAAGGTGTTGGATTTTTGCATGTTTTGCCGCTTCCTGCACAAAACAATCCTCCTTACAATGCAGGCACCCTTGCACCATAGTGAAAGGATGCCTGCATTCGTGTTACACTGCCAAATTGGTGCCACCGCAGGGAAAAAGGTAGGAATGCACGGTATTGATTTAAATAAGGCTCATTCATGCCCTTACCTGTGATGCACCAAAGCACAGCAAGGTGACTTGCTGCGCTACGCCACAGTCCCATAAGTAGGGCCCTGAGTCACACAAGCCGTGCTTCAAATATACCCTGACCTTTATCCCAGCAGAACAGTTGATGAGTAAAAGTACCATACATTCAAGACAAAAATCTTCTCTTCTACTCTCCTCAAAATAAAATAAAAAAAGTTAAAAGCGTCATTATGCATTGTCACTATGTCGGTTGCCTCTGTGCTGGTGTCTGTTTTCATCACTCCCCCACCAACCAGGATGTTACATTTTTACTCTATCTTCCTCAATTTATGATTTATGATTTTCTAATAGATATTTTCAAACTCTCCTTGCTAGATTTGGAGATTTTTCTTTTTTAGGTAATATTTCTATGTTGTGGCTTGCAAAAAGATGTACGGTGTGCTCCAGTTTAAAGTGCAAACTACAGGCTCCATTGATGCATACAATGGCAAGAAACTGCTCAGTAATGCCCACAAAAGTGTGATATGATCATGATCTCATGTTTCAAACCATCCACTGTAATACTGTACAGTTTCTCCATTTCTCAAAGAGCTAATGAGAGAGGAAGATGAAAGAAAGAAAAACAGCTTGTGAAAGTAGCAGCTATGATTTCAACAATGAACTGCTGCAAATTATTTGTACTTGTTCATTGGGGGTCATATAAAAAATAGTGCCAACTAGTGGATTTTACAACGCATTTTTCATTTGGTGAAAAGTAAAAGATTCTAAAAGGACACACATCACTTAATCTAATAGTCTCAGGGAGTGCCATGCAAATCTGACACTGCCCAGGAGTGTTGCAAGTTTACCCTCCCCAAAATAAGTTTGAAAATATTGTGTCAAAATATCCCTAAAAAGTGTTCTAAGGAATAGGTGCTGCAAACAGTTCAGAAAATGCAATGTCAAAAGACCTACATTTTACCACAATATTAAACTACAACTCTACTTTTCACTATTTTGTAGGGCTCTGTTCTGCCACTTCCAAGTATGCTCACAATCATATGTGATGACTGAGAATCTCCTTGGACGTGGCAGGGTGGAACAATAAAAAAACACATATTGTGCGCTGTCAAGCAGTACAATAGAGCTTAACGAATTTTTCAGGCTCAGATGAGAAAGGTGTCAGTCAGGTTAGAAACCTTAGAGTTTCACTATAGGATAGGATGCACTAGTCTTATAGAATTGGGGCTCCAAGAAGGGTAGTAGTGTCACTCAAATATCTATTCAAAATATATACTTGGAATTGCAAATTTATGTCAACAAGCATGGGTATGTCAGGTTATGAAAATACGTTTTGCTATAAAATGCAAGCTTTTTTATGTAGTTAAAATAAATGTCTTTCATTTGTAAAAAAGTCAATATTGTCTTATAAAAATGATTTCATTATTTTGTTCTTGAAATACAAGCTTTTCGTTTTTAATGAACAAATGTTGTGTCTAAACCTCAATTTGTCATTTTCTTTTTATAGTGAGCAGACTTGTGCAAGATTAAAACGTTTTAGATTAGCAAAAGGTAACAAATAAAATATATTGTCAATAACCATCCAAAATGAGGTAGTTAGCTGCCAGACTGAGCTCGAGAACACTAGTTGTGCATAATTCGCATTAGAATAGTTAAGAAATAGATGCATAAATCCAATAACTTTGATAAAGTGCAGGCATGCTATAACTCCCAACTGTATCTGATTAATCATGTTTCATAAATCATGATTTACCATGGTTTTCATCAGCAAACATAATAGATCCATTGCACTATCAAAAAATCATTATAAATAAGATAGTTAAGCGCCAGACTAAGGGCCTCATTACGGCTTTTGCAGCTGTACCGACAGACCGCCATGTTGGCGGTCCTATAGACCGCAGTATTGTGAGTTACACAGGCAGGAGTGGGATCTACAAACAAAAAAGGCCGATCGACAGTGGTGCGGAGGCTCGAAATGGGCAGTCCAAATTCCAGCCCCAACAGCAAAGCGACAAACCACTGGCCTTATTACAAGCCAAAAGTCGCAGTGGCAGGCACCCATGGTAGTCAGCCAATGGCAGTCTGAACCACAGCACCTTGCAGTCACCGAAGTAATACACAACAGCACATTGGATGGATTTGAAAATAACCCAGCTGACACATATTGCCACACTAAACACATCTGCAAAGGACACTATAAAACACACCCCTTCACACACCATAATACTTTGCATTTACACTGCAAGACCCAGCAAGACAGAGGGATGTTTTCCCACACTGCACAGATACTAGGCACCATTTTTTTCACCATCCCATACAACACCCTGCACACACTTTTCTCCAGTCACACCCTTTTGTACTACCTCTCTTTAGTAAGTCACTGTCACTCTTCTAAATTTTTATTTTTTTCCCACCAAGTCATGTTCCAAAACTCCCTATTTAACACATGAAGAGTTAAGAGTCATGGTGGATAAAATCATAAGAGTAGAGCCACAATTGTTTGAAGCACAAGTCTTTTCATTAGGAAAATGGAAATGTGAGACAGGATAATCGACAGAGTGAATGCTGTATGCACCACCCTGCGCACAAGGGAGGACATCAGGAAGAGATGGTACAACCTCAGGGTAAAGGTCCATTGCCCAGTCTCCAGGCACCAGCTGCAGACCAAGAAGGCTGGTGGTGGCCCTTCTACTTCCCCCTTACAACTCTATCCCTGGGAGGAGAAGGTCTTGGTCATCCTGCATTTTGAGGGCTTGACAGGAATACCTGGTGGAGTGGAGGTTGGTAAGTCGCAACACTAAAAGTATCACCAAAATGCTATGTCATGCATGCTCACTGCTCACCTTTTGCCACCTTCACTGTCACTCCACTCACCAACCAAGAATCCACCTGTCCAAAGACCCCCTGTCTGGCCTCTCACAATTGAAGTGTACTCACCTGGTGGGATAATATCTGTGTATAGTGTGTGTATTACAGGGAGATACATGACTACAACTTCCACCAGGCACTGTTCTACAACTCCAAACACCAGACCAGTGTTTCCTTCTCCAAATACCCTTGTTTGAAACTCCCAATTGAAGTGTACGCACCTGGGAGGATAACATTTGTCAAGTGTGTGTAGTACAGGCACTGACATGACTACAACTCCCAGCAGGCACTGTTACTGTTACTCAAACCATCAGCACAGTGTCACTGTCTTCAAATATCCTTGTTTGTTAACTCTCAATTGTAGTGTACGCACCTGGGAGGATAACATATGAACAGTGTGTGTGTAGTACACAGAGTGGCATGACTCCTAAATCCAGCAGGCACTGTTACTGTTACTCCACTCAGCCAGCACTGTATCCTCTTCACCAAAAACCCTTGGGCCCATATTTAAGAAAAATGACGCACAACTGCGATTGCTCAGTTGTGGTTAAAAAAATGTAACAATCCATAATGACTTGCCTTAGCGTCATGCGTGCGCCATATTTATAAAATGGTGCATCATGGCACCCAGAAAAGGTTAGAATAAAAATAATGACGCTAACCTTTGCAACATGTCGTGAGGAAAAATGACGCGAATGCTGCAAAAGTGGCCCTGGCATGTTTTGCGGCACTTTCTTTTACGCTAAACGTGCTAGCACCATTTTAGTGTCAAAAGCGTAAAAAAAGCCAGTTAAAACACTAAACAAGCCAGGAGGACCCAAGCTGGAGAATGCAGGAAAGGAGAGACCCCCTCTGAGCCCTGTACAAGCCAGGACAGACAGACAGGCTCACAGGAGAAGGTGAAAAGAGAGAGGGAGTGTCGCTTCTATGAGGAGGAGAAAAACATCTTGATCACAGAGGTGATGGTGTACCAACACCAGCTGTTCCTCACCTCTGAATTGCCAATTGGTGGGAAGCAGGCCATATGGCAGGTATGGCAGTCTGACTAAGGTCAAGAGGTTTGTAAAAACCAGTGGCATGATTGAAAGCCCAGAACTAAAGACAAACTGGCCAGCAACTGAAAGGCAGCAATGCAGACCAGAGGTGGAAGTCCGGTACCCCTGGAGCAGCTGGATGAGCTGGAGGAGATGGTGGCAGCAGTCATCCCAGAGAAGTAGGTGATAGGAGTCCCATGACAGGATAGTGCAGCGTATCAAGAACTATAACAAGTTCATGGTAAGTTGCAGCAGGAGGGGCAATCTGGAAACTAACAAATGGTAGAAGGGAGGCCATACAGGTCCCACTGTATGCATGAAAAAGGGTTGCATGGTGGCACAATAATGGCTAAACACATGTAATGGGCACTGACACCCCCCATATGCACAGACCAGTAATCAACCCTCACATCACTCCCTTCACTGCGCCAACTTTACCATCTGCCCATGTGTAACACTCATTGGGCATCATTTACAAGGCCTTTGCTGAGAGTGGGGCAGCAAGAACTGAGATATGCCTCCTTGCACTATTGGGAATGGGCACAAATGTGATTTATACACAATATATGTGGAATGTCTGTGATTACCATCTGCATTGCTGTACAAGTTGCTGCCATATGCCCATGCTGCAAGGGTGCCTGTGTAGTCCTTGCAACACAGGTCTCTTTGCAGCACAGGTGCAAAGATGCCTGCATTTCTGGACTGAGTGTCGTTGTGCAGGAAGGGAGACCTTCCTGTATGAACACATTCACAAGTGGTGGTTGTTCCTTACAATGAGTGTTGCAAGATGCAGAACACATGACTAAAGGTGACAAGGAGGATGCGTGGGGCCAGCTCACCCCCTTCCATCACTCCTACAACAACTGTGGGCTTTCCGAAGATTCAGAAACTTACTCAGGAACATGAACTGCCAATGCAGCAGATTCTGCTTCTATGGTGTTGCGTGGAAAATTACCAAACATCACCTATGGCATGCAAATGTCAAACAGTTGATTTAATAATAGGGGTACATATGCA
The DNA here is from genome assembly GCF_031143425.1 of Pleurodeles waltl. NCBI lineage: Eukaryota > Metazoa > Chordata > Amphibia > Caudata > Salamandridae > Pleurodeles > Pleurodeles waltl. The sequence goes on from NC_090448.1 coordinate 515,835,904, forward strand.
GAAACCCATGATAAGTCATGCAAGGTGGGTGTAACAGGTTGGAACGTTAGGACTGGCAGATTGTGCCAATGGAGCGTTAAAATAAAATGATGCTCTGGTGGCACAGTGAGCCACTAGGGGCCCATAAATGAGGGCCGTGTTGAGTTGCTCTGCAACATTTAACTAAGGCACCAGGATCAAGAACCTGATGACTTATGTCAACAGCTACTACGTTTCAAGATTGACATTTCATTATCCCATTGCAGAGGATGATGCCTTACCTCTTGCTGAGCTGCCTGTCCTGGATTTCTCTGTTGAAGTGGATGACCAGCTGCAGACTATCAATGCTGACACTCTCCAGGACATCCAAGGTGCCATTGAGACACTATCTCCGGTTGCAGGGAGGACACACAGCGTTGTGGGGTCTCCACATGATACACTCAACAGACAAGACACAGCCCTGGACTCCAATGACTCAGACATCATTTTCTAAAAAACAGTGGTAGGAGTCCAGCAGGAGCTGGCACAGCAGGTGCAGGTGGGATGGAGACCATGGAAGACAGCCTAGAGTTAGTCCAGAGTTGCCTCACTCCGAATAAGGACAACTCTGCTGCCATCAGAGGCACCCACTCTACGCTACCTGGACTCCAAGAGTCTCTTGTAGACATAGCTAGTGTCCTGAGGCAGAGGCTCGAACAAAGCCCCTTCCAAAGTGGCACCATTGTGCTTAACAACAGGTTGGGGGGCTATCCAAACTATTCTGGAGTCCATGCAGTGGATGCTGGCCTCCCTCAGTGACAACCTGGCTTCTTAACATTGTGACGTTGTTGCTCTGTTGTGAAACTAGCAGTTCCTCTTAGCTGCAGTGATGCCTTTCATCTTTCCACAGATGACAGCTGCTGGGACCATGTAATCCACATCTCCAGCCCCTGATGTGTGTGTGTCTCCTTCCACTTCAACACCAGCTCCACCCAGGACATGGGAGGCACTGCACAAATCAGAGGGTGAAGATGTGAAAGGTACATCATTTACCCGTAAAACCACCCAGTAACTATTGTCTGTAGGACATGGACAGTATCTCCTTAGTTCTGTGCCTAAGATCATGCCGGTGTTGTTACAACTGGCAATGCCCCCTCTTCACCTTCCTACTGTTGACTATCACGCATGGACTGTCATTGTGGCCAATTCTACCTATTGGCAATGTGATCACCTCCTCACTGATGTACTCCTCTCCTTCACATGTCTCATGACATGTTCTGCCCATCTCTCTGTCCCCCTTGGACTATGACCACATCCAATGGCTTGGGATCTCTCATGGGGTCAATCTCCTGTATAATGTACATGACCATTAACATAACTTGCACATGTAAAATAATTCTCTAAAATATTACCTGTTGAATTTGTGTCTGACGCAGTAACTGTGTACTGCATGTATTGTGTGAAGCCAATTCACTGAGTACTTAACAAAAGGAAATGCATGGTTTTGTGTCAGACACCAAGCCACACACAATGAATGAAACATGATTGAGGTGACTGATAGCTATGTGGACTGGTAAGTTATTTCCGAGTCTCTCAAGCATGTCATGTAAAAGGTAGCATGTATGTATTGCGATGGCTTGTATGATGTACTACACAAGTTTCTGGGAAAAGATAGGATGGTGGCACCAGTACAACATTGATGTAACAACCAAATTGTACATGAAGAAGACTGAGAGGGGCAGGCATGAGTGTGCCAATATCAATTTCCCAATTAAGGGCGAGTACAATGACAACAACTTCTAAAAACCAAAGAAATGGGTTAAGATGTCCTGTATTGGGATGTGTAACCATGCACATCCTGATTGTCACCTACATTGCTGAAGAATGTCTTTAGTATCTGTTGTGATACCATTGCCAAACTGCCAGCTACTTGGCCATAGGGGATACACATAGTCACACATGTAAATAACAACTGGTTGCAAACCCAAAGGCATGTGTCAAACCTGACCTGTGCAGACATGATACCACCCAGACAGTAGATCATGATAGAAACCATATAGTGGTAAAGAACTAGGTTTAATAATACAAAAATTCTCAGCCTAAAAAAACTCTATTCTTACTAACTTACCTACACTAACCTAACCTATACTAACTTATCCAAACTTATCCCTACAGCTAACTTATCTTAACTTATGCTACACATGTAACACAGCATAATAAACATCAACCTCCCACACCCCCTTAAGAGACAACAGTATACAAAGACAACACGAACTACAGCTAAACATTGACTAACTAAACATATAGCCTAAACAAATATAAATATATATATTTTTTTATTTTTTAAACTTTTATATATTTTATTTAACACACATACCCAAAATAAAACCCACCCCTCTAAAAACACCCAAGAATGGTAGAAACTCCAAAACTCACCCCCTGACAATCAAAACTCAGGGACAGATAGGAAGCATTTTTCAAGTCGCATACGGGCTGATTCGCAGAATCTTTTTGGGATGTACAAACTCCAAACTTCAATTCTGTAACTTGTTACCGAATCGCAGTTTGGGTTTTGCGATTCGGTATTAGGAAGGGGCGTGTCAAGGGCGTACCTTCCTAAAACCGAATCCAAATGGTATGCATGATTGCTTGGTGACCGCGAACGTGGTTGCAAAACAATCACAGTTAGCACCAGTTTCAAACTGCTAACCCATTTGCAAACAGTAAGGGGTCCCACGGACCAGTGCCTGCTCTGAAAAAATGAAAAGAAAACTTTTAATTTTTGATTTTAAAATGCATCTTGTTTCCTTTAAGGAAAACGGGCTGTATTTCTTTAAAAACAGTCACAGACATGGTGGTCTGCTGTCTCCAGCAGGTCACCATCCCTGTGAGGGCGGCCATTCCCAATGGGGTCGCATTGGGAATCGCAAACAGTGTAAAGTACACTGTTGTACATCCGTTTTTGCGACTGGCAAAACCGGATCTTTGTACACGTGGCCCTAGGTCCTAAAACTATCCTGCACCTTGGTAAATATCCTAACCCCAGCTATCTAAAACCCCAACTATTAAGAATTTATAAAACAAGGGGAAGGGAAGATATGCAACTCAAGGTAGGGTCCAAAGTTAACATCTGCTGGATTTGGCCTCCATGGAACGGAGCATTTAGTATATTCTGTCTGTCTTTCTTTCTAAGTTTTCCATCCGCAACTCCAGGTCAGCCATATCCTCCTGCATTTCTTGCTCAACTGTCTGTTGCCTGAGTGGAGGTCCTGGCTGGGGATGTGATGGGGCTGCTATTGACTGCCTTGAGGTAGAGGGTGCAGAAACTGCAGAGCCACCCATGGCCTTCCTCTATGACTTGGTTGGTGTGTGGGTGCTAGTTTCTGGTTGTTTTAGTGATCCACCATGGGGAAATGCCTGCCAGGACCGATGCTTTTTCTCATGTGTAACGCTGGCCCATCCTCCAGAATGTGTTTTCCACAGCATAGATGTGCTGCTAACGTTCTGCCCATTTCTTAAAAGGACGCTTCTGTGCTGAGGACATGTTGGCTGCTGAGACATGAAAGTAACATGCCATTTAAATGTGCATTGGGCAGAGGGTGAACAAGCATGCAATATAAACAGCATCAGCAGATCACACACGTTGACCACCACAATTCACAGAAATAACATCAAGGCCAAGGTTGATACACATCTGCGCCACAACTTCCTTTTACATATTGTTCATGTCCAAGGTGTCAAAGGTAACCAATGTTGCACAATACCAATGTGCAAGCTTGTAAAATCTTTTAAGTACCAAATCAATATTCACCATGCTCAGCCAATACACCAGTTATGTGACCACAATAGTCACACTCATCATGCTGGATAGATCATGAATGTCCCTCAGCATTTACCTTAGATCTGTTGACATGTACCACACTCATCAGAACAAGGCGTGCAAGTTACAAGTGAACTCAACAAACAATGGGGCATATTTATAATCCCCTAGAGCCACCTTGTGCCACATTAGCATAATTATTTTTGCAGTTAATGTGGCCCAACAAGGCCGAAATCCCCTTGCCCTATTTACAGAGTGGTGAAATGCATGCATTGTGCCATTCTGTACCATTTGCACTACATTATACCTGTGCCAGGCATAATGTATGCAAAGGGGGCGTTCCCCCAATAGGGGGGCCGAAAAAATGGCACAAGGAAATCTTATGAGATTTCCTGGCACCATTTTTTTACCGCACTTTTAATGCCTGCTCAGAGCAGGCATTAAAAGGGGGCTTCCATTATTTAAAATAGGCCCCTATGTACCATGCAGGAGTAGTGCCAACATTTTGGTGCTACTCCTGCAGAGTACATCAATAGCATCACATTGAATTATGCTATTGTCCCCTAACCTGCGCCATGGTGCGCCATATTCTAAATATGGTGCACACATGGTGGCGGTAGACTGGGACGACTTTAGGGCTGGAGGCACCCGGTGCAGCAATCTTTGTTGGTGCCCCCACCCCATGACCACCTACTCAGAATCCCTCAATACCACCCGCTGCAAAAGTGCCCACCATCTCTCCATAGCCCCAGTTTTATACATTTCATTTGCTTTAAGGCGCTTGTAAAGGTTGGCTTTACTAATCCACTCAGCTATCCACATAAAGCATAGTTCTGTTCTTCACAGTAGGTACATTAACAATCTGTGCTATTTTATATCGTGTTTAAACTGTCACTGAACAAAACACCGGTCTCTCTCTCTCTCTAGCAAGAGAATTAATCAGGTTATCTTGACATTTTAATTGCTTTCTGAAGGATAGACGCACATGGAATTTTTCATTGGGTGCTTTTAAATTGCAAGTTTTATAAGTTATTGCTAAACAGTGCGCCACCCTTAGGTCAGTGCCCCCCCATCCAGGGCAGCATCCAGTGCGGCCGCACTGGTCGCACCACCCTAAAGCCAGCCCTGGTGGTACGGGGGCGCTAAGGGGTGCAGGGAAAGTGGCGCTGCACTTGGGCCCAGATGTAGCAGGGGATTTACGTGTCGCAAACAGCGATTTTCGCTGTTTGCGACACGCAAAACCCACATCGCAATGCCCTATTCCCATTTTGCGAGTCGGTAACCTGGTTACCAACTCGCAAAATGGGACTGCGAGTCGCAAATAGGAAGGGGTGTTCCCCTTCCTATTTGCCAGTCGCAGCGCAATGCAGGATGGCTTTGTGACTGCAGTCACAAAGCAATCGCAGTTACCACCAGTGTCACACTGGTGGTAACCCATTCGCAAAAGGGAAGGGGTCCCCATGGACTGACACGTTTCGTTTTTTCATTTTGAAATGCATCTCGTTTTCCTTTAAGGAAAACGGGCTGCATTACAAACAAACAAAAACTTCTTTATTTAAAAGCAGTCACAGACATGGTGGTCTGCTGTCTCCAGCAGGCCACCATCCCTGTGAGTGCTGCGAGTTGCAGGGGGGTCGCAACTTGTGACCCACTTCATTAATATTAATGAGGTGGGCCTTTGCGACCCCATTGCAACTCGCAGATGGTGTCAGGGACACCATCCTGCATCCTGCATTGCGACTCGCAAATTGCGAGTCGCAAAGTAGGATTTTCCTACATCTAGCCCTTGGTGCAGTGCCACTTTCCATAAATCTACCCCTATGTGACTGATATGGCAAGGGCAGATGTCTGGACACATTGCCATGAAGGGCCTGACAACTGTATTATGTTTCATGGTCATGTACATGAAATGACAAAAAGGATGCAGGAGTATAGGGCGTCATGTATGAGTGTGTTCCCTGAATCATGTATGTGCAGAGTGACACAACAATGTGCTATGCTTGTGAAAATGGTCAACAGAATGTCCTCTGCAAAATGCGACCAATGTAGCTTAGACATGTATGTATTGTACCATCACATGTACATTGATCATACATGTGACAGGTATTGTACATGATAATGTAAGGTGGAATACCCACTCATGTAATACAGAGATGTATGAATCCACTCCAATAGCTACTCAGCTCAATATATGTTGGGCCGTGCCATGACAACATGCATAGTGCTAAAGTAACTTGATGTGTTTCACTATGCTGCCCAATGCCTGTATATGTGTAAGTAAGTGCCGGTCAGCATGTTGCACAAGAACATTTAGCACCGCCATCTTATATGTTGGGGCATGCATGCCCCACATCTTATCTGCACATGATCTAGCAACAGCACTGGCTAATCCTGTTCATGGTGTAAAGCTGTTTGCATTACATCATGGGCGCTCTAAGGACCTGAACTATCTGAAGGTGTTCTGAGTACAGGCATGTTCTGTGACAATGTTGCATGGACATCCCTCATGTCATATGCACATGTCAAGATCTATGAGGATGACATAGCATGCCAATGTTGCCACATCCAACATGGAGTATAAACAACAAGGGTGTGCAAGGCAAATGTGGTGTTCATTTGTGGTATGTAGAGCTATGTCCTGCCTTTCTGAAGTGCATCTTTACGAGGCACTTGTGCAGCCGGTGTGTCACTCTTCATACGGCAAAAGTGAAGCACTGACGGCGCAAGGGGCTCCGTTTTAAGCCCCTTAGTGACCTATTCACATGGTCCCCAATCACAACATGCCCTGATTAACTGTGTGCTATGTATGGCACACAGAACAGTAACATGTATTGTGGCCATCATATTGCCACCCTGCAAACATGTCTTGAAACCACCACTACTGGCACATGTCTTGACTATCATCACTGTGTTTGTCGGCGTATATACTGTGTCCAACAATCATAAGGTCCTAGCAGCACACGTTGCCACCAGTGCATCACTTAGTTGTACTCCACATCCTGGACCTAACATCTGACATACTGTCCATATCCAAGGATGGATAATGGAGTCCAAATTGCCATACGTGCAATTTTGAAATGGCATTGAACACATCATACAACTTCACACACAACCCTTGCACTACAAACAGTATGACACTTACTGGTAGCATTGGGGTCTGCAAAGCTTGCCACCTCTCCAATGGTGTAGGGGGCGGGTCCACCTGCACGTCATGAAATGAGACATAACACTATGAATGTTGTACAATTAACACCATGGACAAATGTTACACATTACACATGTTTTGCAGATGGACATAGAAAAGTTAGTTTTGAAAATATTCTAGTGAGCCCTCAACATGTCTCCGTGGCAACCATAGGTAGGCCAGGCTAATATATGCAGATAAGTGATGGTACAATACATACATGTCCAAGCTACATTGGTCGCATTTTGTAGAGGACATTCCGTTGACCATTTTCACAAGCATAGCACATTGTTGTGTCACTCTGCACATACAGGACTCAGGGAACACACTCATCCATAACTCCCTATACTCCTGCATCATTTTTGTCATCTCATGTACATGACTATGAAACATACTACAGTAGTCAGGCCCTTCATGGCAATTTGACCCTGGTTACCAGGTACCATTGCACCTTGACACACGTGTTTTGGCTTTGGTGCACTTCAAAATATCCTGGCTAAACACAAGGAACAAAGCCAGGGAAATGCCATTTGTCTGACTGATGGTGCATTGCTGCCTTTGTCATGGATGCAGGTTGACACAGACACATTATTTGCAGTCCTCACCTTTGTCATGACATAGTAAAGTAAACCATATGGCCAACAGACATGCAAAAGCAAAGTTGGAATCAGCCACATATAATGTACATTTATCAACAGTACTACCAACCTTGATTCCGAGGTGGTCCAGGAGGTCCTGTTCCTGGTCAATTACGTCTGCCCACTGGTGCTTCAGCTGGTGGTTTGTGCTCTTAACATCATATATGCGGGTTAGCTGGTGGTGGACCATCCCCCACCGCAGCTTCCGTGCCTCCGTCTTATAGCCAAGGATGACACGGCCACCCATGGGCACCATATTGGGGAGGTAGTGACAGACAAGCCATATGAAACCTCTGAGCTCATCTGCAGTTATATGGCTTGGCCTTCCCTTCCCCAACACGTCCCACCCAAACTCTATTACAATCCAAAAACATTTATCAATATTCCACACTACCCCAACTACTACAACAATCTAATCTACCCCAGAGACAGACACCCGACAATACACAGTTAAGAGCAACACAAAAAGACAAAAAAACCTAATAAAAAATACTTTTAGGACACAATGCAGACAACAGACAGCACAACAGACTCACAAAATACCACTCTTCACACAAGTACCACACAACCTCACACAAGCACAAACTAAAAGACTATAAAGCGAAAGTGAAAGTAACTTCACTTTACCAAGTTTGCAGCAAGGAAGTTCATTCCATCACTCCAGGGCGTGTATGCGTCATTTTTATATACGTGATGGTAGGCAATGACCACATGCATCGTTTTGTTACGCATACATTAACATTTGTTTGTTTATGTCTGTTGGTCTGTGGGATGCATGGGAGGAGTGATATGGACTGCAAGTGTGCATGTGTATGACACTGTTTCCAACATTCTGGTCTTCACATGTATACAATGTGTGTACTGTAAGTGTACATATATGCAAAAACTTGCATTGTTGGTCTTACACTACACATTTTTCACATTTCCATGTTTGGCCACACAGCTTCAGTTAGCTGGCCCATGCGTGAAACATGTTCATACACATGACCCCTTGACAACTGCACACTAAGTGATGCTGGTGACTTGGCCTATTATGTGGTCGGCTAACACAAACCTATGTAAGTGCATGTGTGTGACAATCTATGGTGTGGTTTGAGGGTCAGACATTATGATGTAATGCAACACATGTAAATTACAGTTCCCCATGCATGCAAATTATTGGATATGGTGGACTGACAAGTGCCATGGTTGGTCCACATGTGACATGCTGGTGGGTGGTGTATGTTCTTTATGTGTGATTAGTGATGCCTACTACAGTGATGTGTTTAGGGATGTAACTCCTACAAACTTTTGTATCCTTCATGAGTAATTGCGCACCATCAGAACAAAAATCTTTGCTCATATCAGGGTCAAGCATGTTACCCTATGTAGATACATGTGTACTGCGATTACATGTCCAGAGGTTGTTTTCGCATACACCATGTCATATGCTGCAAGTTTCCATCTGTCCACGCGCCAAGTTACAGGCCACACCAAGGCTGGTGCACCTAGGATGAGCTTAGTGTCAATTTTGTTTGCACATACTCTTGACTGCACAATTCCTCACCATGTTGTTTTTGCAGGCACTTCCCTGGTATCACACACTCTGCACAGCAGGGCTGTTGTCAGACAGGGATGGCAGTCTACTCATCAGTGCACCAGCGGCATTTCAAATGCCCCCACATCCTCCTTGATGCTGGTGTGACCACAAGCTTACGCGGTCCCCTCAGCACAGTTCACTGTGCATGTGTGGCAGGCCCTTCGCTGGGTGCAGAATGGATGTAGCCCCCTTCTACAGGCCGAGCAAAATTTGCCATACCATTTCTATTGTTTGCAAGATGAAATGAATGACCCCCACACATCTCGTAATACCACCCACAGCACTTGTATACTGTCTGAGTCACCTCCACAATATTGTCTGGCAAAGTTAAATTGGGGAGTGACTCAGCAGGACTTCCACATTTGTTTGTTGGACATGAGCATTCAGACACAGCTACATTCGTAATCCTTGGTCGCATGCAGTATAAGTGTATTTGGATTTGTGTGAATACTCCTGATAGCTATGAGTAGAACATGCATGCTTCTAAATGTCTGTTTCCTTATTCCCACTTACAGTTTGCCAAGGATTTGTGACTTGCTATGAAATTGCTTGACATGCATGAAAGTTACCAACTTATTTGAGTTTGACAGACCTAGACATTCAGGTGCATTGTACTATGTCGTTTTTTTTGTTGTATCTATTGTTTTCAAATTTGTGCCTCCAAACAGAGAAAGCAGCAAATAACCCTTCCACACAACAAACATATCCTCATTTGTTACATTGGCAGTGTTACATACATTACAGCACCACATTCAGAATATTCAGTTAATCTACAGTAGGGATGCAAAGTATGGCAACACATGTCCTTGTTTTTGCATTACAAGTCTTGGTGGGCCCCCAGCTGCAAACATCAGGGGCCAGTGTCCCCAATGCCCCCAAACACACCAAAAGAGACCACATTATGAATGAGTAGAAATAGCAGTTGTGACTGACTCTGGCGTGCGTGGGTGTTCCCATTCTGCTTCGCCAGTCTCCTTACCAATCAGGTACGTCTGATGTGGTCCCCAGTAATTTTTTTAGCTGGTTTACGGAGGAGTCAGCTCATTTTATGTATCGGTCTGGGTGCTACAGTATATCATGTTGGTGTGCCAGTCTCTTATTCTAGGCAATGGCCCCTGGTCCCACCTCATTGCCACCCATCGCTTTGCCAGCTCAGACCCATGGCCACCAGCCTCCAAACTTTCCTCTCCACGTCTTTGTCAAAGACTAATGGCACTAACAAAGGTGTGGCCATTAGTGTGGTGCCCACTATTTGTTCAAGCTCTAAAAATGTTGCCATCCAAAATTAGTGGACACCCGCGCAGGTCCATGCCATGTGGAGGAAATTGGCATCGCCCCCTCCACATCTTGGGCAATTGGCAGTGGCACGAAGCCCATATTTCTGGGGTCTATCTGTAGTGCACTATACTTGATTGAGATCTTTGAAGTGGATCAACCTGTCTCTCCTGTATAGTGATATGGATTGTGTCATTGAGCAGCAGTATGCCCATTTAGCGTCTGTTAGTGCAGTTCCTAAGTCCCCGTGCCAATCAAGTCTGGCTTTTAGTAAACCAGGCCTACGAGCTTCCTGTACAAAGGCAAATTTCTCCTGTGCTGTCTCTTGTATCAACTATGAGAGGGCTTGCAGTTCAGGTGGTTCATGAAGATTGTCTCCAATTATGTCATAGAGTGTACCAGGCTCTGTAATATTGATATTTCATGAGTGGAGTCAGTGTTGTAGTATGATCAGCATAGGCCTCCCAGAGGCGCATACTGCCATCCTGGAAAAAATCACCCATGACGCCACTGCCTCATTTACCAAAAGCTTCAACTGCACCTTTATCTTGGCTCAGTGGGATCCAAGTGCACCAACCTACCCTCGCATGTGGGGAATGTAGTAGGGGAAGTGCCTGTCGGGTCCTGAAACTATGCCATGAGTCTGTTGTAATATTCAAGAAATCAAAAGTATTAAAGCGTTGTTTTGGTGGAAGAAATATTAGCAGTGGTAATGTGTGCGGGAGTGAGATGTCACACTCAGTGTAAGCATGGGGTGCATCCTGGGGACCATGGATCCATCCATGTGCAAGCGGGCTGTGAGTGGCCCCGTAATAAGTCTCTAAGTCAGGAACGTTTAGTCCTCTCATTTCTTATGGCAATGTAAGTACATTCCATCAGACCCTAGGCTGTTTCCCCGTCCAGACAAGTCTAACTAGTAGAGATATCAATGTTTTAAATAGTGCCCGGGAAGAAATATTAGGACATTTTGCAATAAAGATAAGAATCTCGGAAGGACCATCATTTTCATGAGGGCAATGCATCCCATCAGAGAGATGATTCCTCTGTCCACCACTTCCTCTAATTTTGGTATTGCTCTACCATAATTGTCAAGTAAAGCTACTGACGCGTCAGTGTGTATCTGAACCTCCAGATAGCGGACGGAGATGTGTTATCCAGATAAGGGGAAAATCTAATGACATTAGGGTCATGGCCGGAGTGAGCAACAAAATAATACATTTGTTCCAGTTAATCTTTAAACTGAAGTAGCCTCCAAATCGTACCACCTAGAGCAGGTACAGTGAAATGTTACGATTTGGATAATGGACATGCAACAAGGTGTCGTCCACGTAGGTGGATATCATCATGGTGTATCCCGGAAGCAAATGCCTCTATGGGTGTGGTATTCCCATATAGAGCATGCTAATGGCTCTGCCACCAGAGCATACAGGAGGGGTTACAATGGGCACTCTTGGCTAGTGCTCCTGGTGATTCTTATAGTGTCTGAGACAGTGGCATTAACCATCACTCGCGCCAAAGGGCTGGTGTATAGGTCCCCACTAGCAGGAGAAATACGCCCTCCACTCCAATATGTTGCAACGCCTCAAGCAGAAAGCTCCATTCAACTGAATCATAGGCTTTTTCTGTGTCCAAAAAGACCTTTGAAGCATGTACCGATGGATCGATTTGCTGTATATTGCCAAATAAGGTTCTGAGATTCATTGTAATACTATGACCCGGTATGAAGCCTGCCTGTTCTGGCTTCACAAACCTAGGCACGAGGGGCACCAACCTGTTAGCCAGGATTTCAGCATATATTTTCGTGTTTACGTTAAGTATAGAGAGGCTTGTACGATGAGAATGTTTTGGGGGGCTTTGCCTGGATTGAGTAACGGGATAATTATGGCCTCTTTCATTGATGCTGGCATGAGAGTATCACTAGCACTTTCACCAAACAAGGTCTGCAAATGCTGTATTAGTATTTCTTTGTAGGCCTTGTAACATGCCACCATAAGCCCATCGGAGCCCGGGGCCTTCCCTGCTGCCATACTTTAAGAGCCCTTCAGATCTGCTCTGGCTGCAATGGGGACATGAGGCGTTCCCCGTTATCGTTTGTGAGCCCGGACATGGCAAGTCTTTGATGTCTGATTCATTGTATGTCAGCTTAGACATGTATACGTCTACATAGTGATCTTTGAATCTATTTATGACTCCTAGCAGGTCGCAGATTAATTGCCCCTCTGCTGTTTTTACTTCCTAAACTACATAAAGCTCCCTGTTGGGTCTCATCAGGGCTGCCAACGTCGCACTGGGATGCTCACCTTCCCCATAGGAGCGGGCTATTGCGTATTTACCTAAATGTCTCACTTCATCTTGGGTGGGTGACCCCAGCAACAACGACCACACAGGGGGCCTCACCTGCAGGAATGTTACAGCCGACTTCGGATTTTCGTCTTTCGTCCATGACCACAAGACTCGGCCACAGGCCCATGGTCGCCAAGGTAGCCCGCGTCTTCCACACTGCAAGCAATCCACATGCCAGGCAACAATCAGTGTCCCGATTCCACTACCCCCACTGTAGGCATACAAGCAGGATTATTTTGGGAGTGAAATAGCATATTGGGGCTGCAGGATTATTCATGATTATGTTGCGACCTTGGGAGCAGAATTGATCAGTGGCCCTTGTTGCTAAGCAAGCACCCCCTTTTGTCCTCTGTAGTTGACTATTAGTCATACATGTGAGTGCACTGAATGATATGTTGTAAGTTGTATTGTAATAGTAATAGTATTTATACAGCGCTGACTACCCCTGATGAGGCGTTGAAGTGCTTTTCGGCGAGTAGTACGCTACACCAGAGCCCAAGAGGAATTAGTGGTGGATTAGTATAGGCAAATATGAGTACTGTTTTAGTATTATTATGAGTTAATTTGAGCAGAGGATGTGTGAGTTTGTTAGTTGGATTGACTAGAGTAATAAAGGGATAGTGGAATGAAGAATCCAGAAGTGTTAATTGGGAGTTTATTGTAATAGGATGATGCTTGGGATGAGTAAAGGAGAGATGGAGGAGGGAAGAGTCTGTGGAAAGGGTTAGGGAGAACATAGTAGCAGGAGGGGTTTTGGATGAGTCAAAGGTGAGATAAATGGGGGAGAATTTAGTAGGGTTGTTTGGGAGATCATGGTAGTAAACTGAGGTGTGGGTGAGCTAGATGTGGAAGAGGAGTGAAGAGCTTAGGGAAGGTTATTTTGGAGATGAAAGTAGTAGAATGGGTTTGGGATGAAACAGAGTGGGGATGGAGGATAGATTGCTAGGGACATGACATATTGCTAAGGTAGACAAAGTAAGTAAAGTTAATTAATGAGTGTACTTTTCTAACATTTCTTTCTTTCCTCAATTTGTGAATAGTGAAATGCTTATGATATTAAAACATGTGATCAGTGTGACATACAAACGAGAGCAGGGATTCATAAGTATCTAAAATAACAACTTATCTAGGAGCTATGCAATGACCTATGAACATGTTAAGCATAAAATAACGTACACATATATATGTGTATACACACACACACATACAGGCATGAATACACACACATATACACATATTATATATATACACACATATACACACATATATATATATATACATATATATATATACTGGTTTAAAAAGTATGTGCGTAATTTATTGTTATGACATAGTAGCGGTACATAATTCCTAAAGAATTGTACATATCTGGAATATACACATAATCAGGTTAAAAATATTTATCAACCCAGGCATATGCAGTCCATTGCTGTTTGAATATGGTGGTTATGAAGGAAAGAGCCAACTCTTGAGTAGTCTTCTGAAGACAAGATAGTTATCCATGGAGCTTATATTTGGGGGTAATGAATTCCAAGCAGCTTGAAGGTGGAACTTCTGGCAATGGGTAACCAGGGTAGTGCTCTCAAGTCAGGGGAGATGTGGGCTTGTGGCTTTACGTGTAATAGTAGCCTGGCAGCGGAGTTCTGAATACATTGTATTTTTTTCATACTAGATAGAGATAATCCATGGTAGAGGCATAATCCAGTTTGGATAGTACAAGAGAGATAGTAGCCTGCACCTTGTGTGGAAATCCAAGGTGGGGGAAGATGCCTCACAGAGTCTTCAAGGTGATGAAGCTTGTTCGTGCTAGTTTGTCCACTTGGGCATTCATTGTTAACTTGGAGTCCATGGTAATTTCAAGGTTTTTAACTTCCTCGGATGATTGAGTAGATGGTCTGAGATCACCAGGCCAGGCGCACAGTGGGTCACAATTTTTCCAGTCACCACATATGAGTATTTCCATTTTGGAGTCATTTAGTTTGAGATGGCTTCAAGTCATCCACTGATCAACAGCTCTGAGGCAACTGAAGATTTGTGAGTTTTCAATGTCTTTGGGGCATTCCAATTTAAGTAGTATTTGAGTTTCATCTGCATAGTTGTATCATGTGAGTTGAAAATCATTGATCAGTTCTGGTAATGAAATCATGTAGATATTGAAAAGCAAAGATGAGATGATTGATCCTTGGGAGACCCCTGCTTTTGTGAGGTACGGTTTGGAGAAGAAGGGGGAGAATAGATAATATTAGTTCTGTTTTGAAGGTAGAATGTAGTCCAGTCGAGAGCAGTCCCTTCTATGCCAGCTTCGTGGAGTCTTTGGATTAGGGTATCATGGTCAACGTATCGAAGGCAGCCGAGAGGTCCAAGAGAAGTAGTGCAGCAACTCCATTGCGGTCGACTTTGTATTTAAAATCATCCCAGTTTGCTATGAGTTCCGATTCAGTGCCTCTTCCTGGGCGGAATCCAGTTTGGTAGTCTGAAACTATGGAATTGTCTTCAATGATTTGTGACATCTGGGCGAATGCTTCTCATTCTATCAGTTTGCCCAGGAAAGGTCCATTTGTGATTGGTCTATAGTTGTTGGGGTCCTGCGGGTCTAGGTTTGTTTTCTTTAATAATGGACGTATGTATGCCTTTTTCAGGTCTTCAGGAAAGGTTCCTGTAGTTAAGGAGTTGTTGATGATTCTTGTTACAGGTGTGGCAGCAGAAGTAGATAAACAAATGTTCTTGAAGATTTATGGTGGACAAGGATCAGAAGGGCAACTGTAAGGCCTGCTTGCTTTGACCAAATTCATAAATTCATTTAGTGATATTTGTTTGAAGGAGTGTAGAGAGTGGGTTGGTTTATTCTTAGAGGGGATTTTAGGAAAGGGGTTGGTGTTGATGGTTTTCTTCTGTTTTAAAGGGGAGTCCAATGTGTCTGACTTAGTTGTGTAATGAGTTGCCAGTTTGTTTTTGAAATCTTGAGTAGTGGGATGACTTCCTTCCAGGCATTTAGATTTTCGAAATTCATTGAGAATTTTCTAAAATTCTTTGGTTGCAGATTTAGAATTTTGGATTCTGTCTGAGTAGTACCTTTTGTTTTAGCTTCTTTGATTGATGATAATGATGATTTGTATATTCTGTTAAGTTTGTGTAGCTGCAGTTTGTCTTGAATGTTGTTTGTTTTGAGCCAAGTCTGCTGCAACCTTCTGATTTGTTGCTTTATCTTTTTAAGTTCTGTGTTTCTCCAAGGTGTTATTTTTCTTTTGTCCTTTTTAGTTTTTCTGAGTGATATTAGGATATCAAAAGCTTCCCATAGTCACTCATAAAGTTTTGGAACCAAATTAATTGTATCTAGGTCTGTGTTGGCTGTTAGTTGTTTGCTTCATGGTTGATAGGTGCATGTATGTAAGTCATTGTGGGGTGTGTTGATTTGTGGTGTTTTAGGTTGGAAAGTTATCAAACGGTGGTTTGACCATGTGATTGGCGTGATGCTATGAACTGCAACAAGTTCAGACTTAGCAAAAATTACATCTAGGATGTGTCCAGCGATGTGCGTAGGATTGTGTACAATCTGATGTAGGTTCAATGTGACTAGGCCGGTGGTGATAGCTTTTGGATGGGGCATTTTGGGTTTGTCAGAACAAATATTTAGGTCCCCAAGAATGCATAGGTTTGAGTATAATATATTAGGTTTTGAGACTGCATCTAGAAAAGCGTCTGGGAATGTTGAGTTGTTAGGGGGAGGTCTGTAAAGGAGGAGAAAGGTACAGGAGGAAGTTGGTGTAGGGTGGCATCTGGTGAGGAGGGCTTCACAACCTTGATTGAATATAATAGCTATTCCACCTCCTCTCTTGCCTATTCGGTTTTGTGTGATGGGTTGATAGCCCGGAGAAACGGCTTCATGCAACACTGGGGCTATGTCATCTCCCAACCATGATTCTGTTATGAATAGTAAGTCAGGTTGTGTGTCTGTTAGAAGGTCGTAGATGTGGTGCTTATTTTTTTAGAGTGATCGAGCCTTTATGAGCTGGCAGTTTAGAAAAAGTGTGTTAGTGGCAGTGTTGTTTTGTTTAGGAGAAGGGTGGCCAGTATATTTAGAGCTTGCAGCAGGCGTGTTGTTAGTTGTGATAACTGTGTGAGGGCCACAAAAGTCCTGTTTTTCAATTTAGTATTCCTCTTCCAGCAGACTTAGGAGTCATTTTGTTGGGTCTGTGTGTGTCGGTGGTAGACTTGGTGGCTAAGAGATACATGAAGAGTGTACTTTTTTGTAGGGTAGTCTTATTATGTAATAGGCAAGGGGATGCAAAGTTTAGAGTGACATGTTGTTTATGTTGTTTGTGTCAGTTTAGTGTGGAAGGAGTATGGGTTAGGTGTGGTGAAGGAGCATGTGGATCATAATGTAAGGCTCTAAATTGTGCAGTGGGTGAGAGGCGGGTGAATGAATGTTGCTGCATTGGGGTGCTTGTGGTAGATGTTTGTGAAGAGTGAGAATGTAGGGGTAAAGATTGGTCACCTGTGATTGTGACATTCAGACATTGAGCTGTTACTTAGCAGACACAACACAGCAGACACTGTTGTAGGTACTGACAACTCTTGTCCTACCTAGGCCAGACATCTGAACAGCAGTCATCACGTTTTTTAGGGTTGAGTGCGCAAAGCGCTCTGTCCCTGTTGTAATCTCTCTGTGGGCTTTTAACCACGTCCATGTCACGCCCATCAGTTTGGTTGGTTTGTGGGCTTGCCTTTTAAAATTTGCTTGATTTTATTAGTGAAAGGCATGCATACGTCATGCCTTTTCTGGTGTTTAGCCCTCCTCGAACGCACCGGCCAACTACTGAAAACATACAAGGCTCCAAGTTTTCCGTATGGTTTCTGGACTACTTATTCTCTTTCTTCGTATGCAGCGAGATCTCACTGGGCAGTAGTCATGCGCTTTGCATGACATCAACCCTGTTACATAGATAATTGCACTTTTGTTGGTTAAATGGATACTGTTTTTTTTGCTGGTTACATGGATAACTGCACTTTTGACAATACATTTGACTGCAAGCGAACTTCTGTTTCTTTTTTGTGTGTCTGCTTCGCGCTCATGGCGACTGATGGCTCGCTTATGTGAAACTGTTTTACTTTTCATTTACAGTTTATGTGGTAAGAAAAGTTTGGTTAGCAGTTTACAATGCTAATAGCTGGAATTCGAGCTAACACGAGACCCATTGCATCGCAAATGCTTGTTTTATATGGCTGCTGTCAAATATTAACCAGACACACTTGTGTGATATGTGTGTTGCTATGTAATATGATTTGATCCACAAGCTATGCATACATTTCACCTGCACATTCATTTATTGGTGCATTGTGTGTAGTTGTTTGGAGTTCCTGAGTGTGATCCTAATTGATTTTCCAAATGCTGTGGCCTAGTCATGCTTTCCAAGATGTGGGTGAGTTGATGAGGCATGTGAAGGTTAAAAAAGTACTCTGAGATAAATCTGTGTTCAGGTGATTTATTTTAAAATGTGTTCTCAGTGATGATAATTTCAGATTCTAAGTGAAGAAGTTGCGTACAATATTGTCCCTTCTGCGTGCTCCAGCAGTAGAGTTTTGTTCTTTCCACCCTCCTGTCGTGCATCATTGTCCTCATCATCCTCCCTGTGGACCTCGACGTATTCCTCACTGGAAACATTGGTGTGGACACAGATGTTGTGCAAAATTGCATAGACTAGTATTATTTTGCACACAAGGGGTGATGCATATAATAGTCTTCCTAGAGATAAATCTAGGCACCTTAACCTGGATTTCAGGATGCCAAATGCCCTCTCCACCACATTTCTGGTCCTTTTGTGTGCATCATTATAAGCTTTCTAGGCATCCGTATGTGGGTTTCCATTTGGGGTCATGGCCCATGGCTGGGTCCGCTGCAATGGAAGGCGACAAACTGTGTCAGACTTGCATTTGTGTTATTTTCTAACTGACAAGGTGCAGTATTTGTCATTGGAGTGGAGAATCTGACTAGCCTCTGGCATTGTGTGGGTTCCTGTTTACATGCATGATTGTATTGTTGTGTGGTTGTACATTTTCCAGTCAAGGGTTAAACCTCAGGGGCAAACTGATTGTAGGATTTGTCTGGCTTGACAGTTCAGCCATGCAGGATATGTGTGATGTTGCAAACTATTGTACATTTGTCCTATTACTTTTGACTTGCAAAAGAGCCATGTTGTGTGAGTTTGTACCTATTTTGGTGTTGTGTGCCATGAGGCAGGTTTTGTGCCCAGTGTCTTGCATGTGAAAGCCCCCCGAACATGGTACAACTCCCCTGCACGTAGAGATGTAACCAATATTTCATGGCTAGCATGCATGTGTGTATGTAGAGATCAAGTGTGGCATTGTAGCGTGAGATGTATTACCATGTATGTGACAGGTTTGCAAACACCTGTGGCACAGGACAGAAGAAGGGTTGTTTTTCTGCAACACTCGGCATCACAGGCAAATGCCAGCAATGTGCCATATCTCCTAGACATGCTGCATTTGTGACCTCTACCACTGAGCCCTTGTAGCTTGTTAGAAAGATATGGACTTTGTGTGTTTGATTATTTGTGTGCAGTAAGGTTTTCCTTCCTACACATGATCAATCAATAATGACAATTTCCTCTTTCAATGTGTGCTGCAGTATGCACCACACATGTGAGAAGTATGTCCAATGAGAATATCAGGTATTTGTGTCCATAGTGCAATGGGGATGCTACCCCTGGGTGGCATTATTTGATGGTGCTGCCTCAGGTTTCCAGATTGTCGTAAATGTGGGGCAGTGCCAATATGCAGGTTGTTTGACAGTGGCATTCCCACTGTGAAACCCATTACTGATCACTTCCACACCAAGGCCTGCATTATGACTTTGGCGCTCCTGTAAAAAGACCTCTGAAGCCACAGGAGCCAACATATTGCCAGTGCTGGTGGTATGCTTGGCCCCCTATTATGACTTTTCTGCTGGGCCAGAGGACGGAAACAGCGTTTCCGCCCGCTGGCCCAGTGGAAAAGTCACCTCAACATTGAAGCCAGCTCGTAATAGAGCCGGCTGCAATGTTGATGTGCAGCAGGTGCAGTAGCACCTGTCGTGCATTTCACTGCCTGTAATTTGGGCAGTGAAATGCACGATGGGGCTGTGCCTGGGGCTCCTGCACTGCCCATGCCAGGTGCATGGGCAGTGCAGGGGCCCCCAGGCGCACCCCGAGCCCCCCTTACCGCCAGCCTTTGCATGGTGGTGTTTACCGCCACGGACGTGCTGGCTGTTGGGGACTCATAATCCCCAGGGCAGCGCTGCATGCAGCGCTGCCCTGGCAGATTACGACTGCCCGGCTGAAGCCTGGAGGTATACTGGTGGGACCGGCGGTATGACCGTGGCGAATGCGCCTCGGTCATAATACGCAGGCAGAACACCGCCAGCCTCTTGGCGGCATTACCGCCAGTGTTCTGCCGTCCGCCAGGGTCATAATGATCCGCTAAGTGATGTGTGTGAAGGGGCTGTATTTTCAAGTTAGCCTTAGGACACATGTAGTGGCTTGACACCATCTTTTAAATGCAGAGAGGGCATTTCTCCACCAGACCATTATTGAACCTGACAGTCTGGTGATGCAACGGGCTTGTACATGTGGCTGTATGTGAGGGTGATGTGCATTGGATGTTTGGAGTGATGTATTTTACATATGTGTTGCTCAGCGGTTATTTATGCTTCCATGTCCATGTGTGTGGAGTGTGGTGTGTGTATTGTTTGTCCCACATGTTTAGTATGTTGTATGTGTTATGCCATGTCTGTTTTCTTACCTATGAGTAGGCCGTTGCCATATTGTCCATTGTGGAAGCACTGGATTATTATTGAGTGCTGGAAAATGTAGGCATCATCCACGATGCCAGGATATTTAGTGAGGATGTTGTTAAATATCCTGCGATGCTCCACAATGGCCCATTTATGGAGTGTATGTGTTTCCTGTTCCTAAAAAGGTGTTCCATTGCAGCAGGAGGGACAAGTTGGACATGTGTGCAACCCATTGCACCCCCCACATGTAGGAAGCCAGCATGATCATGGGTGGTATGGTTGTGGGACTTTCCACTCTTGCTGTGATGTGGGGAAGAATGTGGTGGAGCAGGCGTACAATTAACTCCTTCTTGAGACGGTAATGTCTAATGACCTCTTGTTCCCTTAGGCCAAGTATGGATGGCCTTGGCAAAATATTCTATCTCTCCTTCTGCACTGCCTTTGTGGCTGCTGTAGTGGTGGTTGAGGGTGCTGCAGTGGTGCTGGTGGCACTTGGCGTCCTCACTGTCATCATCTCCGTTTGCTGAGCTGCAACAGTAACAGGTCCATGTTGTCCTGTTGTTTGCCAAAGTTGCTTCTATGAGTTTTCCCTCATATACTTATGACAGTGCGTCATTTTAACACCTGGTCTAACCAGAAGTTAAAATTTGGACGCAAATCAGAGCTAATGCCATTTTTTTCTAGGCAATCCTAGGCGTCCGTCATTTTTCCGATGGCGTGTAAATATGGCGCTAACATCATTTTTTAGGAGGTGACGCCTACCTTGCATATAATTGTCATTAAACAACTCAAGGAAAAGTGGCATTCCTAAAAAGTGGTGGAAGCCAAGGAAAATTGGTGCTAGACTGATAACATTTGTATAGTGTGTGTACTAGACAGAGTGACATGACTGCAACCCCCAATAGGCTCAGTTTCTGTAACTCCAACCGCAGTGTTCTCTTCTCCAAAAAACATGTTTAGGAACTCACACATGAAGTGTACTTACCTGGGGGGATGCCATGTCTCAAGTGTATTAAGTAGAAAGAGTGACATGACTGTCAAGCCCAGGAGGTTCTGTCTCTCCAACTCCAAACACAAGCCAACTTGTTCAAATACCCTTGTTTGTTAACTCCATGGAAGTGTACTCACCTGGGAGGATAACATTTGTACACTGTGGCCCTCATTAAAACCCAGGTGAACGGCAGTAAAATGGAAAAAAGTACTGCCAACAGGCTGGCGGTACTTTTCCCCATAATATGACATTAGCAGTTAGGCTCAAGCCAAACCGCTAATGTACCACTCTGTCCTCCACAGCGGTAACAGGTGCCGGGCTGGAGACTTCAGTCTCCAGCCAGGCGGACGTCACTAGCCCGCCAGCAGGATTATAACCAAGCCTACCGCCATGGTTTACGTGGCTTCCTTACCGCCACGAAAACCATGGCGGTAGGTACAGTCAGTGACAGGAAATTCCTTCCCTGTCACTGAGAGGGGTCTTCCCTGCCCCACTGCCCCTCCCCAGGTATCTCCCCCACCCCCCTCCCACTCCATACCCACCTCCCAACATACACGCACCTTCACGCACCATCGTACACACTTATATACACTCATACCCACATTCACCCACGCATGCATACATCCATTCACACACACATCCACACACACTGACATACATACAAGCACACATGCTTTCACACAACACAACATACATGCGCTCACACATCCATACATGCACACACATACAACACGCAACACACATCCGCATTCACGCACACACTACATTCACACACACAACAGCCCCCTCCCCTGTCAGAGCAGCCGACTTACCTGATTTCCAGGTCCTCTAGCAGGAGACGGGACGGGGCCTGCTGCCAGCAGCAGCTTCCACCAGCAGAACACAGCCAGGCCATATCATGTGTCATGATACGGTCTGCGGCGGTCAACTTGTGTGGCGCTGCTGCTGGCAGCAGCGACACCGTACCACCATCCGCTGTCATGGCCGCAGCCTGAATTTCCGCCATCCTTCTGGTGGAACTCCAGCTACTGTCATAATTTGGCAGATGGCTGGTAGCCGCGGCAATGGTCTTTTGGCGGCTGTCGCCACGGCGGTAGGCGGTTTTTACTGCCAATGTTATTATGAGGGCCTGTGTATAGTACAGGGACTGACATGACTGCAAATCCCAGGAGGGCCTGTTCCTGTAACTCCAATCACCAGCCAGTGTCCACTTGTCACAATGCATCTGTTAGTGAACTCTCAAACTAAGTTTACTCACCAGGGAGGATACAAAAGGGCAGACTTTTAAGAAACCGGCACATCAGCCCTGATGCCCCAGTTTTCTTGTGTCGCCCCTGCTCCACCTAACAACACCATGGGTGCGCTGTATTTATAATATGGAGTACCAGGGCACATGTTAGGTCAATATCGTCAAAAGTTTTGACGCTATAGTGACACTTTGCACTACTAGCGTAAAATATTATGCCAAAAATTGTGCGGTGAAATCTTGTAGATTTCACTACGCCATTTTTGTGGGCCTCCAATGCCATATGCCCCCCTTGCATACATTATGCCTGGGGCAGGCATAATGTGGCGCGAGAGGGTGCAAAGTACCACAATGCATGCATTACGCCACTTTGTAAATCCGGCATGGCAAAAATGCCTTCCTAACACCACATTAGCGTAAATAAATTACACTAATGTGGCACAAGGATGCGCTTGGTGCTTGTAAATCTGCCCCATAGTGTCAAGGGTTGTGAGCCAAGTTTGAATCCAGCCATATGCAAATCAGTCCTGACCCTGTTCCTCAAGGGAACAGTCTAGTCCGAACTGCAAGGTCAGGCCCTCCCTGGACTGGAAACAAGCTACCTGTGACCAGTTTCAGGGTATCACCCTTCATCAGCCAGGCTAGCTTGAATCCAGTGGCACAGTGAGCACGGTCCCCATGTCTGGGCATGCCCTTCCCACTTGGGGCGAGTTTAGCAACACAAAAGGATGATGGACGAAATGCTGAAACTTTTCAAACACTCACCCCCAGTCACAGATCAGGGTTTAATCTACAGTATTGTTCTTTTCTTCATCATGCCATCACAGTTTGTACCTAGCCATATGCAAATCAGTCTTGACCCTGTACTCATGGGAACAGTCCATCCCGAACAGCCAGGTCAGATCCTCCCTGAACCAGAAACAAGCATCCTGGGACCGGTTTCAGGGTATCACCCTTCATCAGCCAGGCTAGCTTGAATCCAATAGCACAGTGAGCACGGAACCCACGTCTGGGCATACCCTTCCCACTTAGGGCTACTTTAGCAACACAAAAGGATGATGGACAGAGTGCTGAAACTTTTCAAACACTCACCCTCAGTCACAGATCTGGGTTTAATCCATCGTTCTTTTATTCACCATGCCACCCCAGTTTGGACCCAGCCATATGCAAACCAATCTTGACCCCGTTCTTCATAGGAACAATCCAGCCCAGATGTGGTTCCGGGCTCACTATGCCACTGGATACAATCTAGCCTGGCTGATGAAGGGTGACACCCAGAAACAGTTTCTGGGATGCTTGTTTCCTGTCCAGGGAGGACCTGGCTGTTCAGGCTGGACTGTTCCCATGAGAAACTGGGTCAAGACTGATTTGCATGTGGCTGGGTCCATAATGGGGTGGCATGGTGGACAATATAATTGATAAATTAAACCCAGATCTGTGACTGGGGCTGAATGTTTGATTGGTTCTGCATTCAATCCATCAATTGTGTTTGTTTGCAATATAATTTTAAAGCACAAATTGTCAATAAATCTACCTGTTACAAAGTCATTGTCTGCTTGATTCTGTTCCACATTTTGTTATGTAGAGATGTAAGACCATGTGAAGCAAATGAGGAAGACACAAGATATTAATGCAAGGTGGGATATGTTATAGGCACAGGGTCCTGTAAGGATCACTACTAACACACACAAACACATTGCTACAAGTGTCTGGTCACACCAAGCATTTTATTTCACTATACAGCACATAGGCTGTCCATATGTCATAGCCAAGAATTGCTGACTCATATTGTGTCAAGGTACATATACCAAGGTACAGCCCCCCCCAGACCACGGAAGGAAAGGCCTTGTTTGACATTGTCCTGTAAAATAGGCTAACAGAAAAGTGAATTGTCACCAGCTCGAGCCTTATCACATACCAAACCAAAGTAATCCAATATCACATTAAATAAGGTACAGGCAGAGGGCAGTACAACAGTCCCTGATCAAAGGGCCATCATAATCCAATGACCCTGCATCTGTTGGTGTGACATAAACATATGTAAGTGTTGTAGCACAGGCACTGTGGACTGCAATGACGAAACACATCTACAGCTGCATACTGGACATACAGGAAGACTGTTTAGCCTATGAGAAGGGTGAATACCTTGCTTGCACTTCATGACAGCATATTTCATGATCACATGATTACATACATGATGCAATCAGCCTAACACAGCACAATAATCAAGTACAATGCATACTTTTGACCCTCCACCCAAAAACTGTTCAAGGTGCATTGGCACAGGTCTCATACACCCCAGATCTGTGACCTACATTACCTGTAACAATCCATGTCCACTTCCTATATTGAAACAGCGTCAGATACCTGCCAATGTCACAACTCTGAAATGCCCACATGAGGATGTTGTGGTGAAGGTACCTGTACAAAGACAAAGGAAGGAATATAGGCTGGAAATAAATCCTATTATACAATTCATATGGCAAGCATCTGGAAAGGAAATTACATTGCAGTGAGACTGACACAAAAATGTAGCTACATCAAGGTGGGGATATGTCAAAGGCTAACCCTTGAAGCGCCCTTTGGCTGAATATTGCAGAGTATTAGCTCTCCAGTTGATGCAAAAAGACTCAACTCCACACATTCTAACAGCTACAAATCTTCGTACAGTCACAATCATTATGTCACATGATATACTTACACTCAAGAAAAGTAAATATATTGATATCTTCCCAAAAGTTATCTCCTTCCTCTTTACCACTGCGAACCTCACTTGGCATTTCAAGAGTTCACCTGGTGGCACTGAAGGCTGCCTTTCCTCTGGGATGTACAGGATATTCCTCTACAGGGCAATGTTGTGGAGCTGCAGCATGCCACAGTGATCTGACACACTTTTCCGGTTGAGTAGAGGAGGCTTCATTCTGTCCAGTCCAGACACCTAAATCTTGCCTTCAGGAGCCCAAAAGCCTGCACCACTGCCTGCCTTGTTTTTCCCTGGGCCTTACTGAAGCGGACTTCCCCTGGCATAGTTGGATATGCAGAGTCTCTTGTTAAGGAATGGGACATATGTGCAACACTAAGAGGGTCATTCTGACCCTGGCGGCCGGTGGCCGCCAGGGCCACCGACCACGGGAGCACCGCCAACAGGCTGGCGGTGCTCCAACGAGCATTCTGACCGCGGCGGTTCAGCCGCGGTCAGAAGCGGAAAGTCAGCGGCCTCCCGCCAACTTTCCGCTGCTCGTGTGAATCCTCCATGGCTGCGCAGCCATGAGGATTCCGACCCCCCCTACCGCCATCCTGTTCATGGCGGGAAAGCCGCCATGAACAGGATGGCGGTAGGGGGGGTTGCGGGGCCCCTGGGGGCCCCTGCCGTGCCCATGCCAATGGCATGGGCACGGCAGGGGCCCCCGTAAGAGGGCCCCGCAAAGTATTTCAGTGTCTGCCTTGCAGACACTGAAATACGCGACGGGTGCCACTGCACCCGTCGCACCTTCCCACTCCGCCGGCTCGATTACGAGCTGGCATCCTCGTGGGAAGGTCGTTTTCCCCTGGGCTGGCGGGCGGTTTTTCAGCAACCGCCCGCCAGCCCAGGGGAAAACTTGTAATACCCGCCGCGGTCTTTTGACCGCGGCGCGGTATTTCGGAGGGGGGAATTCTGGCGGGCGGCCTCCGCCGCCCGCCAACATTGGAATGACCCCCTAAGTCTCTCTTGTCAGAATTGTAGACGCAGACATTGCACACACACAAATAGGACAGATGTGACTTAGCAATCAGCCAGGCCCTTCTGGGTAGAGTTGTGACATCAGCTGGGGGATAGTGCTGTTCCACATAGTGAAGCAATCATGGGCTGAACGTGGATAACGAGCACAGACCTGTGAAATGTATAGATTTGCTAAACATACAACTTGCACATTGATGGAATGGAAGTTTTTTCTGTTGCTTTATACTTGTTCATTGGTATGAGGTGGGACCAAACCAACATGTGTGCCATCAGTGCCCCACCACCACATGTGGAAGGAATGCCAAACCATAAAAGTCAGCCTTCAC
The DNA here is from genome assembly GCF_031143425.1 of Pleurodeles waltl. Lineage (NCBI taxonomy): Eukaryota > Metazoa > Chordata > Amphibia > Caudata > Salamandridae > Pleurodeles > Pleurodeles waltl. The sequence continues at coordinate 515,862,774 of NC_090448.1, forward strand.
ATGGGCTAAAGCCTCACATCGAGGAAGCTGGATGTAGCTGTCCAGTTATTTCAACATTGCTGAGAAGACAACCTTCAAAACTAGACTGAACATAGGTTGGGATACGCCAGCTGACAGGGCCACTGTATGTTGGAAGGACCCTGTGGCTAGGAAGTGCAATACTGACATGACTTGTACAATGGGTGTTATATTGGTTGAATAATTAGTAGCTGGCATCAGAGATGGCTTCAACTGATGACAGAAGTCCACCATTATTTGCCAATTCAGATGATACAGGAGGATAATGTGTTTTTCTTCCATGGTCTGAAGGTCTGGCAGTCGACAGTAGACAGGTGGCTGACACATCCTCCCTCCCCCTGGGTACCTATGTATGACAAGAAATGAGTTCTAACATTAGTCATTTTGTCCCCAGCTGCATACATGACGCATGCAAATGATAACATGTGACAAGGCATTTTAGAAGGGATAGACCTGGCAACCAGTACACATCAAAGCTGCTAATTACACAAGGTCACATGTGACCCCAATAGTTTTCCACACATGTGTCCACATAATGCATCTGGACCAAACTCATATATGTGCCTTACAATTGCCCCTCGAAATGTGACTGGATATCCTGCTGCAGAAAGTACCTTCAGCATGGGTAGACTGTGCCCACTGTAAAATGCCATCTGTGCCCTGCAACATACTACAATGGTGTTTGAGTAGTAGAATAGTAGGACCTTCCTGACAAGACAGGATAAGCTCAAAACAACATTTTCAGAGGTGTGACGCATGTTATGAAGCCCAATGCCACATTTCAGGCTTCTAAAATGGTGGTTGCCTGGCTACTCCACTGGACATTATGATCTGCCGGTGACAGTCATCATGGTGGTAGGCAGTTGCAACCGCAGTGGACACAGCCATAGGCCAATGTTGTTGCCAGTGGTGGTCGCAGATCAATGGCTGTGTCTACCTGCAGTGACAACCTCATACGTGGTGGTCATGACTGCCATGTTCTGCAGAATCACATACTTGACTCCTGACACTGCTGCCAGCAAGACCTCCACTACCTGAGCTGCTGTGTACCACCTCTGGGAGCAATAATGCTACATCCGGCAGGTGATAGGGCCCCTGCCTTCTCCCCTGAAGAGCTGGAGAGGCTAGTGGACGAGGTCCTACCCCTGTATGACCAGCTCTATGGTGCACCAGAGGAGAAGGGAAGTACCTCTCTGGTATTTAACATCCTTCTCTATACTTTACCATCCTACCATCATAGGCTAGATTGTGGCCATGTGTGCCAGGTTGACTACTAACGTGTCTGAAGGTGCAGTCTGTGTGGCATCAATGGGAGGGTCAATGTGTAGGTATTGATGGCCCGGGTCATATGTTCATTTCATCCACATTGTGTTGTGTGGGTTTTTTGGATTCCTAGATCATCTTTGTGTTGAATGTACATAACTAGGTGAGGAGATATTACCGGCATCCACTGACATCTCTTTCCTCATGATTGTCGTATATGTCAGACAACATGTTTGTGCATGACAGCATGAGCTGAGTATGCATATTGTATGAGTCATTTGTGAGTAAAGTGAGCAATGTGCATGGTGCCACAGAGATTTCTTTACACATCTGCCCTTGCTAAACTGTTGTTTGGAAGGCATGTCATGACTCTCTCTGCCCTTCAGATTGCCACACACACACACCACATTCCAATTTGCTGCAGGCTACATGATGTACTGTCATGCATGGAAGTGATGGGGATGTAGTATCATATAGGTTCTGTCTGTTCAGCCTGCAGAGACCAGGGCCTGTCACATGTATCTTCCCGTAGGGGCCCTAGTTTAGGCTGGGGTGGACACACTGTGGCTATACAACTGTGGCACTGTTTCCTACTCCCTGTACCTCAGCAGATCCTGTCATGTGGGTAATATGAGGCTCTGGTGTAAAATCTTGCCTGGAATGCCTCATTCCTTTGATTAAATTATGAATGGGTGCAGAGGTAAGTTACTAATCTAGTTCACATATGCACTTAGCATTGTTGCAAATGTGTGTCTTTGACTCATGACAGGTCCCTTACTCCCATAGCCCTGTTGTCACCGATGATGAAGCATACCACTATTTAGTGGGTGGGGCGTCTATTCCAATTCTTGCAAAAATCTGGTTGGCTGGTAGTACGAGAGGTCAGTTTAGAAAAATCCCAGTTTGGACAAAGGGTCCTGAAACAGAAGTAACTCCTATAACCTAGTTACTATTATGTGGTATAGATAGTCCCACAATGCAGAGAGTGTGTTGATTCTTGGGAGGCCATGATATGTGACTCAGTAGCTTGGTCACATAGCAGAAACCGAACAACGCATTTGTTTGTTGGATTGCCATCTCTGTAGGATGGACACGTGTCCAAACACATGTCCTGTGGTACATGTACATGACACAGAAGCCCACCACCTAAAGTGGCATGAGTCTGCATTTGGTAGGCCACATGTCCACACATGGGCAGGGTAGACACTTTCTGTACCCACTCCCTTCATTGTTACTTATGTATAATGTTTGAGTTTGTACTCTGGCAGTAGGGACTGCATGAAGAGGGTCATGTGTTGGTCCATTCATGCCCAAGGAGTTTACCCTCCAGAAGCCACAGAGGTGTGATTTGTCTTATAGTGGCTCACATCTCAGTTAAGCTGATAGAACATGGCCCACATGATGTCAGTAAGCTTGCTTAGTCATTGTGGGGCCTGGGCAGGGTGGTGGGCTGGTCTGCAGATTGGGAACTGTATGTCTGCTATCATGTCCCTGTACTTATTGGCTTGCACACTTGGGGCGTATTGACAAATAGGAAAGTTTGAGCTTGATGTTACTGACGTATGTGACTCAACCATTTGTGATGAGACTTGTGAGCATGATCTCTTGATTTGTCTTTTGCATCCATGTATGTCAATGCCCATCAAAAGAAGGAAATATGGAGAGCCATGGCCAAGAAGGTGCGGACCGTGGAGGTCCACAGATACAGATTGCCCACTGCAGAAAAAGGTGGAAGGACTTGAGACGCTGGGCCAGGAAGGTTGCGGAGGCCCAGCTGGGGCTGTCCTCCCAACGTGGGCAGATTGCCCGACAGACCATGACCCCCCCTAATGGCCTAAATTCTGGCAGTGGCCTATCTAGAGCTTGATGGGTGTTTGAGGATAGCACAGCAGCCACAAGGGTGTGAATACAGGGCATATTCTGCCTGCCCCACTGCCAAGTGATTGTGTTTTGACAGCTTCCCCTGACAATTATGATTGAGCCATGTGTCACACAGTAGATGAGTGATTGTGTAGACATTTTATGTGTTGTATACTGTTTTGTGCCTTGCCTATTGTCCCAGGGACCTAGGACACAACTGGGTGAAATCCACAAACCACTTGCTCTGCATGGATGACATATGGCTGTGTACATTGATCAATCAAGTACTGTTTGTTGTTGTAGTGGTTATAATTGCTATGCAACAGAGCACTCTCTCTAAATGTTCCAGCCCAAAGGTAAGTAGGATCACTATCCTCTGCCATGTGTCTGGGTAAATGTATATATAGGTGTCTGTCGCCAAGAAGCTAGTTGTCTTCAGTAAATGATAGGTGCTGGTGCCTCACTGCAGTCTGTAATGAGAAGATGTCCATCATAGATGTGACAGGGCTTACATTGTCCTTTGGATGCAGCTATAGGTGAGTACTTTCCTTTGGTAAGTGGGGAATGTCCGTTGACATGCTTTATGTGCCATCACTGTTGCCAACATTCCTTGTACCTACATGTCAGCATGTGCCCCTTTCTCTTTAGGAAACATTTGTAACCTGCGATTTCATGTAAGGTCTACCTATGTTCATGGGATGGTGTCTGTATATACTCACATATATGTGGCACACTTCTTTTAGGAATAGGACATTTACAATAGGGATACATTTATTTTGTGCAACATACAGGAGTGTGTCACCATTGTTTATTGGCTGACATACCGTCACACATCATAGCATGTCATTTGGCATGTACACCTGCAGTAGCAATGAGGGACATGACAGGGAGCCCTAGAGTTTAGAGCCACAATGTGAATATCTATACCCTTGATGTGGCATCAGGTAGAAAATTGCACTGCACATGTGTAATGGGTAAGGTTTATGCCCTGCCTGTTGGCATGCATCATGGAGTGACTTTAAGTTATGTAGAAATAACAAATATTTAGGTACAGGCATTCATCCACTCTCACAAGACCATGTCCACTCACCTGAATTCCACTGGTTCACAAAGGAGCATCACTGTTGTTCCAGGAAAGTTGCCTCAGGGTTTGGTGCAGGAATTTTTAAGACCAAATATAAACAGCACGACTACAAATATCACAGAGTCTTTCAGCAACATAACAATAATTATTATCATTCAATTGAGCAATCACCGAGCCTTTCAGCAAAATCATAATAATTATTAGCACTTGAATGCTCAACTATTAAACACGCTTTTATAACTCACAACAAAATCGTTATAAAATCAAACTTATGAATTTGTCTTTTGTTATTCGTTTTCACACAATAGACTCACTCCAAAAAGTAATCAGAATAAACGTTTAATTTTGCTTAGATATCGAGCAATGCTTTCAGGAGTTCACAACGCTTAACTTCAATGCTGCCTTTAAAAATACTTCTCAATCTGTCTTTGTAAAATAGTCTGGTATCACAGTTTTCTCAGCATCAACGAATGTTTTTGGTAATTCACCAAAAGATCACTAACCTCAAGAAGGTTGAAAAAGGGGAAAGAGAGGGGGATTACTCAAGAAACAACTTCTCCTGGAATGCTTTTGATTATTTGAGGGAGATGGAATACTGTTTGTAAATTCTCCAGCCGCTGCGAAGGCAATCTGCTCCAGAGAGGGAAGCTCTGATGAAGCCTTGCACTGAAATGACGACTCCAGAAAGAATCACGGAAACTCCATCTGAACCAGGGACACCTGCGAGCGAAGGAAGACTCAAAGCCAAGCATGGGAAACACCTTGGCAGTTCTATTTATAGACTGGTAATGAGTCATCAGACACATGCTGGTGATGAGTCATCAATCACTTCTGATGATTCATATGTTAGGAATTCTGGTGATGAGTCATCAGACACCTGCTGGTGATGAGTCATCAAACACTTCTGATGATTCATATGAAAGAATTTGATGTCTCCATAAACCAGTTGGCACACAGTTCACAAATGGAACAACACTTGCTTTTATCAATATTAACAAACATGCAATTTAGTGTTCCTCACAAATTACAGGGAAGTGCTCTGCTGTAAACACATTCATGACATATTTCATTGTTCTTCATACATGCTGATTTATTTTGTGAGGGTGCAGCAAGAAGCGTGCGTGTGTGAGCGCGAGTCCTAACACACAGACAGACATCTGGGTTTGCATGACCAAAATGTGGAGAGTTATGTAGATTACAATAGTGCAACATGTTGAGGGCCTTCAACAAGTATTTGCAAGACTCAGGGCCCCTCCAAACTTCAAGGGACTAATGGTGTCTGCTGATGCACTCAGAGTATGCCATAGTAAGGGGTGCCAGACAATAATCAGGATTACCCTGGGGCTTGGAGATTCATTGTGTAGTGGACTTTGGGGACATATCTCCCTGATAGGTTGCACACGATGTCTACAGGGTAACAGGTGTGGCTATCTGAGCAACATTAGTACTACCTTCATGACTCTATTGGGACAAATTTCACTTGGTGAAGTGTGTATTGTTGATATGTTTCCATTGTGACATGGGTATTTCCATGTTACCTTCTCCAGGATATTATACTATTGTCATCAACAAGGCATGGTTTTGTATCATCATTTCTCATTGTTGGGTCATCATGTATGTGACAAATAGATGGGTGAATGACCTTGTGTGTGATCTGTATTAATGCATTTTGCATTGGCCTACTAATGTTTGCTAATAGGTGACTGTGTTCTGCTCCATGGGGCAAAGCATTGAGGATGGTGTTGTCTCCTAATGGATGAATTGTCATTGTGATTGCACAACTTCAGCCATGCAATTGTAGTAGTCTGAGATCCTGATTTTCCTGTGGGCAACTGTTGACAGTTCAGATTACATGCATGCATGTGGCATATCACATGTGTGGGCCACTTAGGTGGAGTTTGTTGCTGGGGCCTATTGGACATCATGGTACTGTAAGCTAATCTGGTCTGTTGTTCAAGTGTGTACATGGACATGTAATGACCCTATTTCTCATTGTATTTGCAGTATCAGGACCGGCAAGCAAAGGAGATAGGGCACAGCTGAGTGGGGAAGCATCTGGCCACAGGACCTTGTGTCAAGACACCACCTACACAGAGGTACCTAGTAGCCTGGTGGGTGAGGGGAGTGCCATGGGGGAGACGGCAAGATCATCATCGTTATCGGATTCTTCCACCAGTGGACACTCCCTAGTGGTGGTGGACCTATTGGGGCATCCCCCTGTACCATCCTTGTACGCCATCCCCCATTCTATCACTGCCCTCCCTGTTGCTCTCAACCAAGTTGGCCTTTCCAGCTCACCCAAGAAGGTGAGTATCTCCTTTGCCACAGGCATCTTCGCCCCAGCCCCTGTTACCCTTGCTGCCACTGGGGAGGAGGCTTTTGACCTCCTGAGAAGTATACCTGTGGGTCAGATAACCATTGTGAATGCTATCCAGGGATTAGCAAGTCAGCTACAACAGACCAGTGTATTCCTGGAAGGCAATCATGGTGCACTGTCGGCCTACAGAGATCTGGTCAGGCTCTGGCATCGACACTGACAGCAGTCAGTCATCTCCACCTTCCGGTTCCCCCTCCACCTCTCTCTTCCCACTCCAAATCCCACCTTTCCCTAGCTAGCCAAAGGACACAGACTGATCTGCACACATCCACATCAACACACAAGAGGAGCACACACAAACACAAGCACCACAAACCACACCAGCATGCAAGCAAACAACTGCCACCCACAGATGCAACAACAGTCACAACTTCCTTTGACACCCCCAACACCCTCAGCATCACACAATTAGAATCCAGCATACCCACAGGTACCACATCAACAGTCAGTGACACACTCACCACACCCATCTTACCGCAAGACACCCCCCAGCAGACCCCCAGACATCCACCACAAGCACCACAACCACAGACACAACTACAAACACACAAATATCCACCACATCCAGCATATCTGCAGTCACCCCCCCACAGACACCCAGACATCCACCACTCCATCCCTCAGCACCGCCACCTCCCAGACCCCCAAGATACACAACCACACTCACTCACCCACCTGACACCTACCAAACAAAAGCATAGCTCCCAAAAGCACGTACCCACAACATCCACACCAAGACAGCAGCCAATCACTCTCTCAACCAAATCCAGACCCCCTTCTGATGACCACCCAGTGTCCCTAAAAACATTTTTTTGTTTGACCTGAAACTTTACCCTGTTCCCTCCACCTGCATCTCAACCCTAAGAGACCACCACCCACCTTCCAGCCCCTCCATTCCCCCTCCAAGGTCTCCTCTGCCCCATGCAAGCACCCATACCTCTCCCCCCAAAAAGAAGCCCATCCATCCCAAAAAGAAGACCACCTCTCCCAAGCAAAAAATCAATCACCCCTCCCAAATCCGACCTCCAAGGATGATTCCTGTGGTGCCTGTCTTCCCCCTTGATGCCCCTTCCTGTAGAGGTTCCCTGGCAGTTGGGAGTCAAGTGTTGGCACAATACTGTGCTATTGTTGTAATTTAAATGGACTAACCAATTGCCCTGGACTCTTCAGCTCCACTATTTAATAAACCCACAGATTGGTTTTGTTTTGGATACAAATTTGTCTTGCAATTCCTTTTCTATCTTACTGTTTTTCCTGAGTAACTTATGTTGTGTGCCTACAGTTGTGTGTGTTTCAGTGTGCTTGCTGATCTGTTTTCTGCTGTTTGCAGTATCTGACTTTGTGGGCAGTGCTGGTTTCCCCCAAGACAAAGGTATATGTTGAGTGTATGGATATGCGGGTGTAAATGCAGTTGTGGTATCATAGCATTGTGTACCGTTTGGTAAGGTACATATTTCATCTTGTGTCTTCCAGTGTGAGAATGTATGGGATTAGGCTTGCCATTCTGATAATGATTATGGATTCATCTAATGTGTCAACTTGAGTTTTGTTTGTGCAGACATGGAGTGTATTCAATTGTGCTCGCTTTGTTTGCATCATTTAACTGTGCATGTGTCCATTTACCTGTGTGTACCTTGCAGCTACTTCCTGTAGATGTATGTCCCATGCAGTTGGAGTTGTATGTGCTTTGTTAACTTTCACTTCCACATTGTGCAGGTAGGCATCCCATTTGGGTCTATTACTGTTTGTCCCCGTGACACATGTAGGGCCATTTACTGTACACATGTTCTTTTAGGGCATGTGCAAAGTGATATGTGTCCTAGTGGAGCCTCCTTCCCTGAGTGCTCCTGATTCCCCAGCCCTATTGTGCAGGTATTAACATAGTGCTCTTTGTCTATTTGTCTCCCTGTATATTGTGCATGCCATTGTCCTTCCATTGTGCTGGGATGTGGGTGATGTGTATGTCCATTGCAGGGCTATTTACTGGAAGTGGAGCTTGTGTTCCATGCCACATCCATACATATGTGTGTTGTATGTGATGACAGTCCATGGCCTGTGAGGAATGTGAGTATGTAAGTTGCATTTGTATATATGATATTGGTGAGGTGCTGGTGATGTGTGAGACAATGTCGTGTAGCCTCCACTATTCCTGTGTCTGAGATGTGTGGATGTGTGTTTTCGTGTAGTGTTGCTGTACAGTGTGAGTGACCTGCCCAAATGGGAGATACTGTGACTGCGACTGTGAATGTGTCCATCTTTATATATGATTTGAACTGTGTACACAATGAGACATGTACTTGGTGCTCGTAGCATGACCCCCATATGATGTGGATGATGGCACAACGACCTGTTGTTACAGTTGATAACACAGGTAGGTATGTGTACTTATGGTCGGTTGGGCCCAAGGCGTCATGGATTTTGTGCTCCATCAATGATCAACAACAGCAGCAGGATGTGCTTGATTGGCTCCATGGTGGCAGTGGATGTGTGGGGCTGCCTGCAGGTGAGTGTTTTCCTTTATACTCTCCATTTCTGGCTGCTGAGAGATGGTGGTATAACCAGCACAGTCACATTGGCAGTGTGCAACCTCGTAATGTGTCCGACAGAAGCACTGTCTCCGCCTGCCTGTTTGTCCTGCCTCGTGACCGTTCGGTCTAGGGTGCCTGGCGGTGCCGGCAGAACCGCAGTGGTCTTTGTTCCATAAGCCAGCGGTGTCGATTGCCAACATGGCGGTTGACGAACCACCAAACTCGTAATGAGGCCCTATGCTGGAAAACAAAAAGTTGTGCAAAGCTTGCAGATATTACATGAAGACGAAAATCATCTGTCTAGAATCTTTTAAAAAACTCCACTAAATCCAGTGGAGTTTTTTTTTAAAGAATCTAGATAGATGGTTTTCATCTTCATTTAGGAATTTTTTTGCATGAGTTAACCAGTAACAAGATTTTTCTGCTATAATATTTAAATTGATTGAAAATGAGTTTCACATGGCTATGTGTTTTGTGATAACTATACCAGGTTCAAGTGGACATTCTGGGTTTCTCTTGTTTTTGTTTAATGTCTTGAACATATTAAAAGCCTAACATTTGATAAAGAACAGGAATACCATAAATTCACAACTAAATGAATTCATACATAAACCCAAAGCCATTAATAAAATTTGAGCGTACCAGCTACCTATCATTGATGAGGTGTGAAAATATCTAAAGTATTTTAATGTCGTCAGTGCCTAAATGCTAGCTTGTACTTAAAGAGCTTTGGAAGAAGTATACCTATGCAAGCTGAAAGCCCTGGCACAGGACGAGGGTCAAATATCGATCAAAATTAATACTAAAAAGAACTAGAACCCCTTCTTGAATTAAATCAAGGAAACTCCAAGAGACATTGGACCTCTTCAAGCCCGCTACCCGTTTTGCATAGGCCTCTTCGAACTTCTTAGTTCTAAACATTTTGTTCAGCCAGTCTTGATATGATGGGACCCAATTGGTTTGCCACAAGTGCAATATCAAAGAGCGGGCTATAGAAAATGCAATTGACAAGAATATCTGACCCCATTTCCCAATGTCGAACACTGACTTTGCTTGCTAAACCCAAACATTACCAAAGAAGGTTTGAGATCTATTCTTACACCAAAATCCCGATGCAGAGTAGAAGAGAGCTGCTGCCAAAAGTGGACGAGCTTATAACAAGTAAAAAAAATATGGAGACAATCCCCGGCACCCTGCTTCTTACACCAGAAGCAACACTTCTCAACCGAAGGAAACATTCTGTTTAGGACTGCAGGCATATAGTAGACCATCCAACAAGACAAAAATTACATCCTTTTAAAGTTTGCTGCCCTTAAAGACTTGTGGCCTACTAACGATATAGTCTGCCAATCCTCCAGTGAGAAAACAACACTGTGTGAATAACCATATCTGCACTAAAACATTAATTAGATACAGCCGTGGCTCTTGATTACGTAGTAAACTATACCAATTGCCAATGCCCAAAAGTTTGGACCTAAATATTGAGTGTAAAGCTGGATGAAATTCATGATTAGCTTCCTAATAAGGTGACCTCAAAAAGTGCACAATCTGTTGGTATCCTAAAAGAAATCACTTACAATGATTGCAACCCCCAGCGCAGATCTCTTGCCATGTGATGCAATTACCCCATAAAAGAAAATGGCCCAACTCCTTGAATCCATTAAGAATTCTCATATCTGACCAGCACCGGTCTCTTGGTGGGTTAGCAATGTGCATCTTGATGAAATATGACCAGATCAATACATAATTGTCAGTCGAGCATTAGAATCCTGCATTTCCTTGTATCTGTTTTGTTTTTGGAAACTTTGGAGCCTTAATAAAAACTGGAAGCCGGGTTCCAGCATCCTGCATCAATGTATCTAAAAATAAAAGATCCCTCTTACATCTAATACTCTCACCAATAGATCTAAAAAAGGTGCCGCATAAAATGTCTGAATGTGAGGAAGGGCCAACCCACCCTGTGCAATGTCCTATTGAAGTATAGGATATTTGAACCTGACTACCTTTTTATTCCAGATGAACTGTCTAATAAGTGAATCGAAATCTCTAAAGTAACTCCTATTAATTTTAATGGGAACATTCCAAAAGAGAAACAACAGTAATCGCAAAATAGACATTTTAATGAAGGCTGCCCTCCCCACCAATATTAAAGGAAGAAGGTTCCATCAATCAAGTAGCCCCTTCATTTTATGAAACATCGGAACATAATTTAAATGTAAAAGCTGGGAGTAATATATCTCCAAGTATCGTATCAGGCTTTGGGAACGAGCTTGTGGATGCAAAGAGACAGGGAAGCTACTAGCTGAGGAATTAAAACAAAGGAGCTCAGTTTTATTTTGATTGATTTTGTACCCCCCTATATTTTGAAACTGGTCAAACTCATTGAGCACCTTCTGGGCGTTCTCCTTACAGGGCTTCAAATAGAGAATATCATCTGCAAACATTTTTCACTTGGCAATACCTGAGAAGTGGGCCTAGATTGCTTTATTGGCCCGAATCCTGGTCGCCAAAGGATTCTATAAAAAAAAAAAAAAAAAAATAGGAGAGGCAGGGCACCTCTGACGGGTCCTCTGTTGATTGCCACTGATCCAGCAAACGCAGAATTAGCAGATATCTTTGCTTGTGCACCTTGATATAAATATGCCAGCATTCTAATGAATTGGGAAGTAAAATCCAGTGCCTGAAATAAGAAGCCTGTGTTTGCTGCCATCATCCGGCCCGCCCCAAACCAGTCTACTCTTTATGAATTAAAGCCTGGGGAGCAGGGTAATGCAAATAGCCCAAACTTTCATCAAGACTATAAAATCAGCATTAGGTAAACTGATAAGCCGATATGAATTAACATCCCTGGGGTTCATGCCTTTCTTTAAGAAGCTAACTATTGTAGATTCCTTAAAAAGAGAAGGGACTTTATCTCCCTCCTTAAGAAAATTAATCAAATCGGTCAAAAAAGGTACACGATCGGCTGCAAAAGTGTTTTTTAATTCAGCTGGAAAGTCATCATTGCTGCCTGCCTTCCCACTAGGCATGGTGGAGAGCGGCCTGTACCTCTGCCACGGATATAGTAGAGGTAAACTTTTCAACCTGAAAATCAGCCACATGTGGTAATCTGATGGATTGCAAATATTGAGCTATAGGTGTCTGTGAAGTTTCGTAGCTATTTTCATAAACTGCTTTATAATGCTGTAGAAAAACTCGAAAATCCCTTGCCTTTTCTAAAACTGTTTTCCCTGTGACTGGACTCTGTAATTCCACACAGGAACAACCGAAGGCTCCTGCCTCACCTGTGTAGACCAGGCCAGGAAGTTCCAGATCTGTTGACTCTCTTCATATAGTTACTGATGGAATGCCCTGGAGCTGTTGATTTCCTCCAAAAGAAAAAAGTCTCTCAGCTTTTGCTTGGCTTTTACAAGATGGTTTTCCGTGGGGGTTGGAAGGAATACCTTGGAGGCTGTTCTTAATCTGTAGGGCTCGATCTATTTCCAATTGCAACTCAGTTATTTGCTCTCTACGCTTTCTGTGTTGCTGTGCCTTATGATCTGGCCCCTGACCAAAGCTTTAAAGGCTTGCCACGCAGAAAACAATGAGCCCGTGACCCTATTTAGCTGAAAATAATTCCGGATCAATTACCTTATTTCTATGAGCCAGTCCTGATCCAATAGAAGAGACTAGTCCAGCTGCCACCAGTGCCTTTCGCCTTTCGGTGTCTCCAGCTCCACTGTAACCAAGGCTAAGGATTGATCGCAGAAGGAGTTAGCCCAAATATCCGAGCTAATCCTTTTAATAGAATGGAAAATTAAAAAATAAATCAATATGAGAGGCAGTGTGGTACCAATGCAAGAAACTAAAAGTAAACTGAGAAATGCCTGGATGGTCACACCTCCATGGATTGATTAATGCAAAATCATGCTTGAGTGTATCTATGATCTTTATAGTATAGGGGTTCAGTTGTTTTTTTTCGTTTTATTTGAAGTATCCAGAGCTAGATCCTGAATGAAATTAAAATCACCTCCTATTATTAATGGCTCGCTGCACCCATGGCAATATTATGTGTTTGCAACAATGCATGTGTTGTATCAACCACAGGGGCATAATAGTTGAACAGACTTAGCGGGCCCCAATTTACAATGAAATTCAACCACAACCACCTGCCCTGTGCATCTCTAATTACATCACTAACCAAGCCCCCTACCCAGAAAAATCACCACCCCCGTTACTGCCAGACCAGCGGGAAGCAAAATAGGCTTGAGAGTACTGCTTCAGAATAAAGATTTTCGGCGAGCTGTTCTTAAGATGTGTTTCATGTAGAAACAGTACTTCCGGGGGAAAAGGAGCCTAGCCATCTAATCAGCCCCCATATTTCTGTCTGTTTGGCATGTCATTTACATTGCACGAAACACATTTAACTTGACATCCCATCACAAATGTATCGTTTGCAGGCTTACTGCCTCTTTCATGCTTCTTTACTAGCTTTCTGTTCTTTTTAACTCTGAGTGCACCCCATCCCCAAAATCCCACCCAAAAAGCCACCACACTGACTCTCAGAACACCCAATCTCTCCATGGGGGCGTATTTGCCCACACTATCCCCCTCCCGCCCTCTTCACACAAAAAATAAATGCCATGTTGTTGCACCCTGCTGTGGATCGGACCCAGAAACATACCCCCCCGAAAATGAATCAAATATAAGAAACAGAAAAAAGATAATGAAACATTCATTATTCACTATCAGTTTGTGATCTTCTGAAGATACTCCTGAGTCTCTCCAAGGTTAGTGACTAAATAGAACTGCCCCTTTATCAATACTTTCAGCTTAGACTGTTGTACTATAGATGCCTGGGCACCCAGAGCTCTAAATGAGTCTAACATCTTGCCAAAATCTCTTTGACGAGCCGCTGATATGTCTAAGTAAATACGATAGTTAGGTAGCTCAGGAATTGAAAACTTTTCTCTCAATTGCCTTTGCCAAACTGTGTTCTTTTATTGGATATCCAAAAGTTGACCTGGATACTACGTGGAAATTTTGAGCCTTGCAGACATTGGGACGGAACTCGATGGGCCCTTGTCACAGTTAAGTCCCATGAAAACTCGGGCAGTATGTTGACCTTGGGAAACGAGTCAACCCATTGGGGAACCTGCTGCCCCTCGCATCCCTCTGGACCACCCACTATGTGGAGGTTGGTGCTCAAAGAGTTATTTTCAAGCTCCTCAATCTTATTTTCCAAGAGGTAACTTTGTTTTTGAAATTGTCTGGCTTCTTTCTACATTGACAACTTTGTCTTCGAGTTCTGATTCTCTATACCTAGCCTCCTTCAGTATTTCTGGAAGCTATACCATGCTTTCTTCAACTTTATAAAACCTCTCATGCAAAATAGTGATCTCAAATGCCTGCAAGTTGCTTGATCTCAGCCAAAATAGTATCAAGTATGGTTTTTACATTATGTTCTGAGCAGGCTCAATTTCTCCCATTCCCTTGCTGATATTCCTGGTGCTTGCTCCGCTCCTGGCGCTGCTGCCCCATGGCCTGCAATCCCATAACAGCCTCAGGCTGCAGCAGATCTTGGGGGCCGCTGGCTGGCTCAACCCTGGTAGATGATTATATGCTTGGGGCAAGGGATAGACCAAAGGTAAGTTCCAAACCCTGGCTTGTCGAGGATAAAGAAAACTGTGCCTTTAATGGAGCTCTTGTAGCAGTGGATTGAGATTGAGATATGGTCATAGTATTAGACACCAGCAATCTCCCCTTTGCAAACAAGGGGTATTCTTGTATTTTACCCTGCTGCTTATCTACCTCAACAGTCACATTCTCACATACCTCCTTACTCTGAGCGCCTGTTTGAATCCAGTTTGAAACCTCCGCAGAACCTTGTACCACCAGCTCCGGAATTTCAGCCTCCTTGTCATTCTTTGCCCCAATCTCAGATGGATTCTGCTAGATGCTAGATGAGTAAGATGTTGGAGCTGCTGCCATGTCAGAATCAGCTTTAAATCTGTAGACTGCGATTTGCTCAGGCAATGGCTGACTTTCCTTGTGCAGTGTTCCTCTTAACACTCTAAACCAGAGTAGGGGAGGAGTTTGAGGTACCAGCAGAAATCACGGTTTTATAACGCTGCTTCCTCATGCTTTGGAAATTCTTATCCCAGAGCTTGACACAGTTTCTTACTCACCCAGCAGATCATAAGCACCCGCAACCGTCCAGCCTGTTCAACTGCGATACTCCAACTGTACAAATGAGCAAAGGAGGCTACGTGCCCCGGTTTGCAGTTAATTTGTACCATTTCTTCTCTGCTTCTGCTTCCAGGTTACAGGGTCAAAATAGACCTTAACAGCTACCACTGCCATGCACCCTCCGCTCAGCAACAGAGGTGATATGTTAACCCGCCCGACTCCTCGCAGTTTAGCAAAACTTACCTCTGGCTGCTGGCATAGAATCACGTATGCTAACAGCTGAGCATGTGGGCTGTGCTGGCCACCAATTTGTCATTTTCATCAAGTACTCAGATTTACTAGATTTTGTCTAGCATACCTTTTTATCATTATCTCATCCAAGTTATGCCCACAATATGCCAAGAATTACTACTGTTATAGCAGGGCTTTCATTATATCAGGAGTTGGCACTATCATGCCACAGAAACCCACAATATGCTAAGAACTTCCACCAGTTAGCTACAACATTATTATACAAAGGGAAGACATCATCATGCCATAGATCATTAACACAATTATGTTATGGTCAGTGTTATATCAAGGTTTTGCACCATTGTGCCAAATATGCCCTGAATATGATATCACAATTATGCCAGGCCCAGCGTTGTCTGTGGGCTGTAATTCTTTATGCCATGGATGCGCACAGTTTGCAAGGATCTGTTAGCTTGCTAAGAAGTATTTATATTGGACTGGGTTCGGCAACATGCCAGAGATGGGATGAAGGCACCGTCATGCAAAAATATCTTTACCATCATTATGTTAGTGACAGTAGCACCAAGGGTATTCAACAACATGCACTAAATTCACTGAATACGCGAAGAATGACCAGTAATATGCCAGGGTGAGCATTACAGAGATGGAGACAAATGGGCACTATCATGCCACAGAACTCCGCAACATGCCAAAAAATACGACTTAATACCAGGGCCAGCAACAGCAAGGGAGAGTACTATTGTGTACTGTGGGCCCTTAATTTGCCAAGAAATACACCTAAGGGTGTCTAGATTCTTTCAAGGGTGGACACAATGGTGCCAAAGAGGCCTCCAATATGCCAAGAATCACTATTATGCAGGTCCAGCATTTTACCATGGATGAATACCATAATGCATTAATGCCCTCAATATGCCAAGAATTTTTACCAATATGCCATGACAACAAACTCAAATGCATGCATACACACATAGCCTTGCATGGCATCACCTGTAGAGTGTGACTGACAGTGCAAGGTATGAGTGCTAACATACAATGTTCCATTGTTGGTCGCATTACCAGGGCCTTCTTATGAAATGGAACACTGTGCACAAGAATTTTAAAATCATAAACTATGCATATTTGATGGGTTCAGTATTGACAACTGGCTCATAAGACATGCACAATTTCCATGTTTTTCCATGTTACTCCT
Organism: Pleurodeles waltl; assembly: GCF_031143425.1. NCBI lineage: Eukaryota > Metazoa > Chordata > Amphibia > Caudata > Salamandridae > Pleurodeles > Pleurodeles waltl. The sequence continues at coordinate 515,879,513 of NC_090448.1, forward strand.
GAAGCCTGGAGGTGTGCTCTAGAGGCAACGCAGGGCACATTTGAACCCTCATAGTGACAGAGGAAACAGAGATTTGCCAGTTTTCAAATAACAAAATAGGTGAGCCTCCATCGTGAGCTTCATTTCACACTTATATAAGATCTGTGCTTTTACAGCGAGGATGCACACCCTAGTATATGTGGGCAGTTTCAGAGGCTACACAATGCATATGTTTTAGGTAGGCTTGCATACTATGGCATTATAAATGGCAGATACTTGTTTTGTCATTGCTAATCTTGACAATCAACAGAGATATGCATTCCTAGGAAAACACATTGCGCATTTTGTTGTTATCATATTTCAAGTTAAATGCAGTGGTGTGCATTTTGAGGTCAGCACTGTTTATTGTTGTTCTTTTGTAGTGTAGCCATTTTTAATATAGCTTCATGCACGTTAGTTTAACGTACTAGGCCACTGTGCACTGTGCCCTAGATACATTTTATTTAGCCTCGTACTGTTATTTTACAATAACCAGTTTTACGGTCTTGTTTTAATTTCCTTCTATCACACTGTTTAGCTTAGTTCAGCACTGTGTTCTCAAATAATGCATTCTTGATCGCCCTGTGCTTCAGTCAAGGCTACAGTCTGGTACATTGCCGGTAAACGTGGTAGAAGTTTAGTCTCCAGTATTCCTAGAAAATACACATCCTTACGTAGGGACATTTTCTTAGAACATCTTCGTGTTAGTTATAAAAACACATCCTAGTCCTAGTACACGTCAGAGGGAGATTCCGGCCAGGAACCTACAACTAGATGCTGACTGCCCGTTGCAGATGCTGATGCAGATTACAGGCCTTTGCTCAGGTATGAGGGTTGATGTCCTCCCGGGGGAACCTGAAAGGCAGGCTTAGAGCTTCACATGCTGTGCTCGAAATATCACTTAGAGAGAACATAATCTAGCGGCACTATGATAGCTTTATTCTTGTGCTTCACTCTCATTGTTACTATTTTAATCCTACTGTGTTGTGTAGTTCTGGTTGTTGCAGCTCACGCTTTGCTATCTAAAATGCAGTCGTTTTATTAAACCAATCTTTAAAACTTAAACTGCCTTTGTCATTTTTATGTGAGGCCATACTGTGAATGAGAGAACCAGTTGGGACCTGAGTGACCACGACTTCCCTGGGAAGTGCTAAGATGTCATGCGCTCGGCTACCTAATTGTCTCTTCCCTTTGGGAGAGATGAGGCACTGCTAGTTAGCCGGAGCAAAACCCGGATTTAGAGTGACTACGGAACTTCACCGTGGGTGAGACTTAGCCCCCAACACTGTGAACGATCTTGCCGCTCAAAATCCAGTAGTCTCATTAGGATAATGAGAGCTTACGCGACATGGCACCACCAACGTTTGGTCAGGCTCTAATTTTCGGGTCCACCGGCATATCTCGGTCTCATATAATATAATGACTCCTCAGTTCCGTACACGGAGACGTCCGTGGTATTGAGGATTTCCACCACCGCCGTATAGGTATCCCTATTTTACAGCGGGTGGTTGTTCAAGCTTGAACCTTAAAAGGAACAAAAGGCCCTGTCTTGGTGTGCCTTCTCTGAACCTTTAGTGCTTTATGATGGCTAATCCCCAGGCTGTACAAATAGCTCTTCATATGAGACAACCACTTACGACACATTTATTAGCACATGGACTTACAGCACAGGGAGGTCCAGTCACATTTGTGGTGGATGCTCACGCTGCCTTTAGAACAGAATTGTTCTATTCTTGGGTCACATTTCCAGCAGTTGATGGGAACACAAATACATTTCATACATAAGAAACCGACAGCGGACTCCACCGACCTCAAGAACTTCCGCCCCATCTTGCTCCTCCCTTTTCCTGCCAAAGTCCTCGAGAAGACCGTCAACAAACAGCTCGCCGCCTTCCTCGAGACCAACGGATCCCTCGACCCCTCACAGTCCGGTTTCCGAGCCAACCACAACACCGAGACCGCCCTCATCGCAGCCACCGATGACATCAGATCCCTGCTTGACAACGGGGAAACAGCTGCCCTCATCCTCCTGGACCTCTCTGCAGCGTTCAACACAGTCTGCCACCGCACACTGATACAGCGCCTCAGCAACACCGGAATCCAAGAAAAGGCATTGGAATGGATCATCTCGTTCCTCGACGGAAGAACCCAGAGAGTCCGCCTCCCCCCATTCCGGTCTGCAGCCACCGAAGTCATCTGCGGCGTACCACAAGGATCCTCGCTCAGCCCCACCCTCTTCAACGTCTACATGAGCCCCCTCGCGACCATTGCACGCCAACACAACCTCAACATCATTTCCTGTGCCGACACCCAGCTGATCCTCTCCCTCACCAACGACCCCGCCACCGCCAGAGCCAGCCTACACGAAGGAATGAAAGACGTCGCCGAGTGGATGAAGAACAGCCGTCTGAAACTGAACTCAGAAAAGACGGAAGTCCTCATCCTGGGATCATCTCCCTCCGCCTGGGACGACTCCTGGTGGCCCCCTGCCCTGGGCACCACCCCCAAGCCAACGGACCACGCACGAAACCTGGGCTTCATCCTGGACTCCTCCCTCTCGATGACCAAACAAGTCAACGCCGTCTCGTCATCCTGTTTCAACACCCTGCGCATGCTCCGAAAGATCTTTCGTTGGATCCCCACCGAAACCAGGAAAACAGTCACCCAGGCGCTCGTCGCCAGCCGACTGGACTACGGGAACACCCTCTATGCAGGAACCACAGCCAAGCTTCAGAAAGGACTCCAGCGCATACAGAACGCCTCCGCATGACTCGTCTTGGACATCCCCCGCCACGCCCACATCTCTGCCCACCTGAGAGACCTGCACTGGCTCCCCGTCAACAAAAGAATCACGTTCAGACTCCTCACCCACGCACACAAGGCTCTCCACAACCTGGGCCCCAAGTACCTCAACAACCGCCTCACCTTCTACACGCCCACCCGCCAGCTGCGATCGACCAGCCTCCCCCTCGCCGCCGTACCACGCATTTGCAGAACCACCGCCGGAGGCAGATCCTTCTCCTACCTGGCGGCTAAGACATGGAACTCCCTCCCCATCCACCTACGGCAGACCCAGGACCATCTCTCCTTCAGGAAGCAACTCAAGACCTGGCTTTTTGAGCAGTAATGGACCCCCCCCCCCCCTACCCAGCGCCTTGAGACCCTTGCGGGTGAGTAGGGCACTATATAAATTGTTGATTGATTGATTGATTGATATACAGTTGCGAACGCGCCTGGGCAATACAGGGCGTATGCATACTTAGAGATACCTCTATCTTATCAAGAACATAATAATTGGCTTGATGGCGCCCTACCCCATACAATATTACCAGTAAGGTTAGGTCCACTAAGTAATGAAGGTCCTACCTGGCCTTTATTGGCCACATATACACCTCATCCTGCGGTTGCGAACATGGCGGTGGCTGAGGTTCGACGCTTATTTATTGAATTAACAGCAATATATAGACGATTGGTACAATTTGTGATGCATACGCTAAATACAAACCCAGCGCGTGCTGCTCCAGCACAACCACATGCAGTAACACCAGGTATAAATCCGGTGACTGTAAACTCTATTATGGGTAAAGTCCAAGCGAAACGGGAGGAGACTCCGTTTTGGCTGGCACAAAAAATGAATAAGCTGGAGGCGGTATTTCCCCATACGGGACCTCAGGATAAACATAGAATATTACCTATGTGCTTGCCCTTTGGGATGGTTCCTAGAGTTGAACACTGTAATACATGGGGCACGGTATTTGCCGCGTTCTGTACAATGTCACACGGTACACCGACATTAGCCAACCTATCGGAAGTGCTTAAACAAATTCAAGATGAATATGGGGCTGCCCCGGCCTTAGATTTAGGAATGCAACTGATGGGCAACTTTGCCATGGTTTCTTCAATTATCCTAAGTAATCCTTAAGGGGAAGCAGTTGCACTTGCAGTGCGCATGGGTCTTCGTGATGTTCCGCAACAAGATCAGGAGCGGGAACTGCCTAAAATAATAGCGGAAACATATTCCAGTATCGGTCGAGATAGCCTTGGTGCCAGACCACAAAAACCTCAATTTCAGGGTAAAATTAATAAAGACAAGACTAAACAACAACCTGAGGGTAATAAGAAGCGCTGGGAGAAAAAACAACAAACACCTAAAAAAGAAAGGGGGGAATCTCCACGCACGGAGACCCCACAGAATAGGTATAATCTTAGAAATAGAGAGGATATAAAAACGCCTGATAGATATCAATTTACTGATACATGCCAATCTCGTTCCTTTCAGGACTCATCGGAAAAGAGAAATGAGAGAGGTGGGCGATCAGAGCGGAGAACAGAGTACGTGAAACCGAGACAGGAATCACAACGCTCTTCAGAGGTTTCTGTTAAGAAGGAAGAGAAACCAGTACAACAAAAACAACAGTTTAAAAAGAAAAAAGTGGCAGCAGTCTCAGTTAGACATGCCACTCAGGAAGAGGGTTCTCTTGAAGAACAAGAACTGGGCTCTAGCACTGCTAGACAGTGCGGCAGAGGTCACAATAGTTCGCCAGAATCTTCTAGAGCATCTGGAGGTGAAAGCAACTGGTGACTTCATACAAATAGAAACAGCAGATATGCGTGTCTCCGAACCCGATAGGGTGTATAGAGTGACTCTACAATTGGAAGGAGACATTGAACGCACCATACACGCAATCTTTTGGGATCGTGTAGTTAAAATATATGACATTTTGTTGGCCGAACAAGATTGGCCGCCTGATTTTGTCCGCACCTGCCCTGCTGGGGAGGAAGTTATTAAACGTTCCTTTTCACCCCTTGTTCCGGAGGAACTCGCTGAGTCCTATTCTATTGAATGGGCTCTTGCACAGGCACCTGCGTTATGTAGAAATCACGTAGGGTGGGACAGGGATTCTCCATACCATGTAATTCCCATTAAAGGTGAACCGCAGCCACAACCGCAGTATCCCATAAAACATGAAGCAAGGGCACTGGTGAGAGAAATACTTACACAATTAGAATACCAGGGGGTAATTGAACCCTGTGTCTCGCCGATGAATAATCCCTTATTCCCTGTAGCTAAACCGGACCATTCATATAGAATAGTCTTAGACTACAGACATTTAAACGGTCATACACGTACATATGCTATACAAAATTTGCATAGCACTGCACTAATGAGCAACATTGTGCGGAAAAAATATAAAACAACTTTGGATATCTCGAATGGCTTCTTCTGCCAGAATATAGCGCCTGAAAGCAGAGACTTAACAAGGTTTAGCGCACTAGGCTCCCAGAAAAAGTTCTGTAGTTTGCCTTAGGGGTAGAAGAACAGCCCAGGTCTGTTTTCAGCTCGTGCGACTGCTATTTTACATGAGTTGGACCCTGAAACATTGTCATATGTGGAAGATATCTATCTCACGGATGACAAATTACTACAACATTTAAGATGGGTAGCCCGCATTGTTGTAGGGTTTGCCGAACTCGGCTACAAATGTAATTTCAAAAAGTCAAAAATTGCCTTCCTCAGCGTCCTGTTCCTGGGATATGAGCTGTTGAATGAAGGGAAGAGCCTAGCGCCACAATTTTTAGAAAAATGTGCACAATTGCAACCACCAAATATAATTAAAAAACTCCAATCATTATTGGGCTTTCTAAATTTTGGCAGAACATACATTCCTGATTATGCTACACACATAAAACCTTTATATGAATTGATACGTCCTGATTTTTCAAGCAAATTCTGGACAATTGAACATACATGTACTCTTCGAGAGTTACAGGCAGATATGCTAGCAGCAAAACATTTACACACACGGGACAATAAGACACATTTGGTCATCAGGGTGATAGCTGGGGCCATTGGGTTTACTTATGTCACATTTAATGAAGGTGAGACAGTCCCGATTGCATACAAATCACACTTGTACTCTGCTGCTGAACAACGCTTTTCTCCCACTGAGACAATTCTCACTGCTGTACAGATGGCTGTTATTAAAGAGAGACCTTTTGCCCAAGGAAAACGCATTATTGTCATTTCTCCTATTCCGGCCCTTGAGGCTGTTACTAAGGCTAGCGTCCCGAACGCAAAAGCACTTCATCCACGATGGATACAATGGGCTACGTCTTTAACAGCCACTGATGTAGACTACATTTTTTACCCAAAGTTACAAACAAAGGAATTTCTACAATATGAAGTTGAATATCCAGTTCCTGCTGACACATTGCCTATTGATCAATGTCAAGTAGTCATGTACACCGATGGCTCTGCGCAACCAGCAATTGGGACAAAACATCAATATTCTGCTGCATGTGCGGTTGTGAGCGGCTATATGGAGGGGGAGAAATTCTGTCCCCAACATACCTATATGCAGACCTTGGGGGATTGTATAGCACAATTGGCTGAGCTAAAAGCTCTACTGATGGCTCTAGAACATACAGATCCGACACAGTTCACACTGATTGTGATTTGTATTATTGCATCCAGTCTTTTAATGAATATCTGCATTACTGGCGCTTGAATGGGTTCAGAGATTCGAAAGGCAACACCATAAACACAGACTACTGTGGGGGAAGGTAGCAGACCTGAAAGAGACGCTACCCAAAGTCCATGTTGTGTATACACTTGGACACCAGCGCGTTCGAATACACGTTGCTGGAAACACTTTGGCTGATGAAGCCGCAAAGTCAGCAGTGGCATTTGCCACTGTAGCTGCAGTGACTCATTCGAGTTCCAAACCAGACACAGACATTATGGCTGCCATAAAAGCTACGGTTGATGGTACACCTTATCCTAAAGGATTTCTTAATAAATATCAATACTTGATGGGAAGTATGCTGAACACTGAAGTTAAAATTCCAGGCGTAGGCGCACGCGACATCCCCAATAAAGATGTAAGACCACAGTTGATTAAAGCAGCACATGAGGGGGTGGCATCTGCACATGCTGGCGTGGCTGCTACAATTTCACTCTTGCAGGCCCATTATTGGTGGCCTGGTCTCTATAAAGTGACTAAGCAGTATGTCCTTTGTTGTGACATCTGTCAACAAATTAAAGTTTCCACAGCTAAGCGACCGCCGCAGACACCCCTCTTAATCTCAAACAGACCATTACAATGTGTGTACCTGGATCATTGCAGTCCATTAACACCTGATAGTGCATACAAATATATACTAGTCGCTGTTGATTCTTGCTCCAGATTTGTGTGGGTGTGGCCACAGCGCTCGGCTGACGCTCGGACTGTTATTAAAGATTTGCAAGTCTTTGTCGGTACTTATGCAGTTGCGGCATTCCATTTGGACCAGGGCCCTGCCTTTGCCTCAAGGGCATTCAGGGACACCATGGCTTCATTGGGGGTCCAGCTCCAGTACTCGTCTCCATTTCATTCCGAGGGAAATTCTATCTGTGGCTAGCATTTATTCTTTGGATTGGGTTTGTTATTACCTTTTTTCTGTTAATACATGGGCATTTTCTTCCCGAGAGATCAGCGGTTAAACAGGTGGAGGAGGTATTGAAACCACATTTTTCATCACATAAGGTTCGAAGAGACTTGTCCTTTGTGAACATTTCTGCAGTGCCAATTCCAGATGGGATTGTGTGGGATAAAGTAATGTTTGATATATACGGTCCCACTGAAATAATTCAAATACCGTATGTGCTAAAGTTATCCATGAATGATTTAGTCGTACCAGACATTGTGTCTGATGATTGGGATGTGAAAACAGTTGACTCAATGATGACAGAATTGCAATATTATACTGTCTATGAAAATGAGGATGGTTACCAGTTTAAGGACAATTATGGTGACATGTTTTGCTATAATTATTATGGGCACCACTTCATACATAAAGCGAGCAGTCCAAAAACGATATTTGATTATACGCAATGGGAACATTGCCCAACTCCCCCACAAGGGAGTTCAAAAACTTATTTTGAGAAATGTAAGTATTTTTCTGGGCATCATCAAAAAAATGCTGAGTCATATTATTTTAAGATAACTCCAACTAGGGATAAACAAATGTTGTTGACCAATACGAAATGTATATATTCAGACTCCTTTGTTTCCCGGTTATCAATTGAAGGTTATGAATATTGGTCAAAAAATGTTGATTTGAAAAGTGTTTGGGGAACAAAAAATTGGCAAACTAGGGATAGAGAAACATTATTTAGAGCATGTCTCATCCCCGTTCAAATGATTTTTTTAAATGAAACTGTACAACAGACCAGTTGTTTAGGCTTAGCTAGAATCAGAGAATTAAACATGCCCAGCATACCTGCCCCTGCAAAATGTAATAACTGGCAAAAATACACGAATGCAACTTTTAGTGAGCTTAAGGAATGGGTCCTGAATGGTACATTTAACACTTCACTGACACGTCCAGGCGGGTGGTTGTTGTGGCCAATAGATACCAATGGGTGTCATCAACGTTTTGTCACCTCCTCTGGGGGTTTCCGAACGAGTAGGTCAGACCCTCGCTATATATCACCAGAACATGCTGAAATAATTACAACATATAGGGCCAGATGTAGGAAGGCTTTTGCGCCTTGCAAACGGCGAAAAACGCCATTTGCGAGGCGCAAAAGCCCTTACGCGATGCAGAATCACATTTTGCGAGTCGGTGCCGACTCGCAAAATGTGATTCCGACTCGCAAATAGGAAGGGGTTTTCCCTTCCTATTTGCGACTGCATCACGACCAACTCGCAGTTACCATACACTTGAAGTGGATGGTAACTCATTCGCAAAAGGGAAGGGGTCCCCATGGGACCCCTTCCCCTTTGTGAATGCTCACAAAAATATTTTTTCAGAGAAGGCAGGGGTCCTATTGACCACTGCCTACTCTGAAAAAACCGAAACAAAAAGGTTTCGGTATTTTTTCTTTTTGCAGATGGTTTTCCTTTAAGGAAAACGGGCTGCAAAGAGAAAAAAAAAACTGCTTTTTTTAAAAGCAGTCTCGGACATGGTGGTCTGCTGTCTCCACCAGGCCACCATCCCCGTGAGTGCCTAGACTCGCTATGGGGTCGCAAACTGCGACCCACCTCATAAATATTCATGAGGTGGGTCTTTGCGACCCCATAGCGAGCCGCAGAAGGTGTCTGAGACACCTTTCTGCATACCAGTTTGCGAGTTGCAATTTGCGAGTCGGAAGGACTCGCAATTTGCAAGTCGCAAATTGGTTTGTACCTACATCTGGCCCATAGTGTGGGAAAGTTGTGCCAACAGTGGCTAAAATCATCCTCACTAGATGCAGTTAAGACACATCTCACTCTCCTGTCTAATAACACTGACTTACAAGATTTTTTGTCAGGCCCAAAGATACCACGTAGGAAGCGTTTCTTGTATGAAGTATACAATGAAATATGGAAACTTTCCCAACAGGAGTCTGCAGCCCGGTTGAGGCAGATAGATCAGGAAAATCTGAAAAATGCATTAGCTGTTGTGGATAATGGGATTCACACCTTGTCCGACCGAATATATACAATTAACAACGTTGTTTCTTCTGCTATAGACATTATACGATCTGATATGTCTTTTTTATATCATGGACAGAGTCAGACCAGGTCCATTATGCAGTTGGGTTGGACGCTTCAGACACTGAAGGCGGGTCATATTCCGGGATATATTTTTTTCCTTTAATTTAACGCGACAACAACAACTAATGGCTAAGAAGGAAGCGACTTATGTCATGCTCAACATTGAAAAGTTAGAAAGATTGCCTTTTACCGTGGTTGAGATTCCCTCAGCAGAGTGGTTGATTCACGGGGTTATTAAGCTGCCTATTTCTACATTACAATTCACTTCTTGTTTGAAACATGTTCCGGTAGGCAGATATGAAAAGTTGGGAGATAGTTACATCTATTAGGTGTGGGAGCTTCCCTTCTCGTACAAATGCCTCAATGGCATGAAAGAGGTCTTTCTTAGCGGTAGTGGATGTGAGACTTCAGTCAGCCATTCGATCATTTGTAAGCAGCTGTCCTTGCATGGGGCGTGTAATGCCTCGGTCCGAACTTGGCTTGCTATCTGAAGGGAGTTCCAGTTCCCTTGATTAAACGCACGTTCCAGGTGCTTTCAAACGGCAGCTACATCCTCCTCAATAGTGAAGACTGCTGTGGCAAGCGGGCCGGAATAGTTTACGTTGTTTCGGTCGCTAAGGTCGTTACTTGCTGCGGGAACGTGTTGTTTCCCCCCACCAAAATTAGGGAGGTAGCGGACATTTGGCCTCACATTGCTACTTCCAAGGTGAATTTTGACAAGTTAAGTAGACTAAAGGCTTTATTGTTTCAGAAGCATGTTACATCTGCACACGAGACCTACGCACTTCAGGTGGCAAGGTCATCGGCGGAAATACAGTCCCTGTTAAATACAAACTTTCCAAGACACTTTGGTGAACTCGTCGGACGTATATTTAATGCGTCCAGCACAGCTGAATTAGCTCATTTTTTCAAAGCTGTTGGTATTGGTTTTGTTCACACCTTTTCCTCCATATTCGGTTTAATACCTTCGGCTATTCATTCCATTTTCGGAAGCATTTTTGGGGGATTTCCAATAACTTTGGCTTATTAGCCGGCATTTTGCTTTTGCTGTTGTTCTTCCACAATGGCTGTCCCGCCGCAACAAGGACAAATGTGGGCGCTCCCATCGGTGCAGCTGTGTCATGAACGCATGATGCAGCACTTTGGAGCAACACTCCTGGAACATTTGGAGTGTGACTGGTCCCTGTCTTTCAGACCGGTTTTGGATTGTGTGCAGCCCGTGTTTCGGTGCCGTTGGTGCTTTTTTGAACATGCACTGGACGTTTGTCTCTCGCAGCAATGCCCTCCAGTGATTGATCTGTTGATGTTCTCGATGAGGGTTCATTACCAGACATGCGCGCTGTGGCTGCTTTTGCTTAGAGAAGCTGATTACGAGCTACCCTTCCTGGAGGAAGTTGATAGTAACTCGTTCGTAGGCACTGCACGGGATGCCGCCTTGGTTGATACTGGGGCTTTGGAACACACCTACTCCTTGGTAGTTTTTGGCGTGGATTTACCAGTTTTATCATCTGCCGAGGTGGAGAATCTCCTGCTTTCTATGACCAATGCTTGATTTGGACTTATCCTAAATTGACATATTCCTTTAAATTCGGCATTTGACCGCATGCTCACTTTTAAATTTGCAAATTAGTATGCTTGTGTTTCCTCTTAACTTGTTAAAATTTGAATAGGGTTTTCGATATATTTTAGCTTAGGACATTTTAGCTTCGGCTTAAACCACTTTTAACCGACAAGGGGAGGGTGTAGTGTAGCCATTTTTAATATAGCTTCATGCACGTTAGTTTAACGTACTAGGCCGCTGTGCACTTTGCCCTTGATACATTTTATTTAGCCTCGTACTGTTATTTTACAATAACCAGTTTTACGGTCTTGTTTTAATTTCCTTCTATCACACTGTTTAGCTTAGTTCAGCACTGTGTTCTCAAATAATGTATTCTTGATCGCCCTGTGCTTCAGTCAAGGCTACAGTCTGGTACATTGCCGGTAAACGTGGTAGAAGTTTAGTCTCCAGTATTCCTACAAAATACACATCCTTACGTAGGGAGATTTTCTTAGAACATCTGCATGTTAGTTATAAAAACACTTCCTAGTCCTAGCACACGTCAGAGGGAGATTCCGGCCAGAAACCTACAACTAGATGCTGACTGCCCCGTTGCAGATGCTGATACAGATTACAGGCCTTTGCTCAGGTATGAGGGTTGATGTCCTCCCTGGGAACCCGAAAGGCAGGCTTAGAGCTTCACATGCTGTGCTCGAAATATAACTTAGAGAGAGCATAATCTAGCGGCACTATGATAGCTTTATTCTTGTGCTTCACTCTCATTGTTACTATTTTAATCCTATTGTGTTGTGTAGTTCTGGTTGTTGCAGCTCACGCTTTGCTATCTAAAATGCAGTCTTTTTATTAAACCAATCTTTAAAACTTAAACTGCCTTTGTCATTTTTATGTGAGACCATACTGTGAATGAGAGAACCAGTTGGGACCTGAGTGACCACGACTTCCCTGGGAAGTGCTAAGATGTCATGCGCTCGGCTACCTAATTGTCTCTTCCCTTTGGGAGAGATGAGGCACTGCTAGTTAGCCGGAGCAAAACCCGGATTTAGAGTGACAACAGAACTTCACCGTGGGTGAGACTTAGCCCCCAACACTGTGAACGATCTTGCCGCTCAAAATCCAGTAGTCTCATTAGGAAAATGAGAGCCTACGTGACACTTTCAGATGAGCCAAGTAATAGGGGTGACTAGGCAGTCTGCTAATTTGTTTGGGTAGCGGCCAGCCTCTGCCTTTCCTTACAGTCAAAGGGGGACACGCCACCCTTCCTCGTCCTCCCATCCCCCCAACAAGAAGAGTGTCTGGAAGGCTGAGCAAAGGTCAGCCTGGCAGATACTCTTCTTGTTCAGGTCAGGTAGCCAGGAGCTGGACATGAGTTAAATGCACAGCCTTCTGGCTGCCAGAGATGATCTTTTCCAGACTGAAGATGTCACAGCTCCTGTGGATGTGACCTCTTCAACCTGGCAAAGCACCGCAAGGCCCTTCCCCTCATGACAAGAGGGAGCGTCATTAATAGCCTCGTCCATGGGTGATTCAGTTTTAAGCCCTGAAGTGCCAAGGGCCGAGTGTCTTTCACTCATACCTCGTCACAGAGTGGGGTAAGGTCAGCTACTTTCACTGACCCTATCCCACTCAGTGACGAGGTAGTGACAGCTGCCTCCCAAAGGCTGCACAAAGTAAGTGTCATTTTTTTAAGTTTTGTGAGTGCCTATGTGTGTGTGTGTATGTGAATGAGTGTTGTGAATGGGTGTGTGTGTCTGCATGTGTGTGAACACATGGGTGCGAGTGAGTGCATATGTGAGCATGTTTGGCCTGTCCATGCACCCCCTCCCTGCTAAAGGTAATGGCTGCATCTGGTAGAGGAAAGTTTTTCTTTTGTGATTTATCGAATGTGTGGAAAAATCTGTACTGTAGGGAGAATGAAAATCTCAATTAGAGAAAATGCCGGAAGATTGCCCATCAGGATAACATTATTTTATTGTTACTTACTTTTTACTTCTAATTTAATTGTGTGTAAAATGTAGAATATCACTGTTTTGTTCCGGAGAAAATGAATAAAAAAACAAATTGAATTTCAAAATATTTGGTCATATTGTATCTTAGTGGATAGTTGAAATAGCGTAGGGGGTTCAACTCTCAGTTGTATTCTGGTTGTTCATTTTGCTCCAAGGTTCAGACAGTTGTGCATTGCTTTCAGCTTATTTTGAGCATTCCAATTACAAGTTGTTGTGTGAGTAAGAAAGGTCTCATTCAGCCCTTCAGTAGCCTTGTCATCACGAGATTTAAAGGTATGTGCCCTCGGCATATCGTAGGGGAATCCGTTCAAGAGTCAGAGCCTTCTTAAAACGAATTAGCCACTTCACAATAACACTTGACTACTATGAAGTGTTAGTGGCAGGAAGTTACAAATGTTTGTCTGACTGAAAAGATATACAACGTAAAAGCTGACATTCTATGTTATTCTGCTGTGATTTGTACAATGAAGTACTCTAGTAGGTTGTTATATGTTAGAATGCTGAAAACTAAATATTGTGGCCCACACTGTTGTGCAGTGGAGCCACTCCCTCGAGGCATTGGATGCCTCATAAACGCTGTGGTAAGCCAAGCCCTACTTTTATCATGCTCGCACAGCTCATTTGTGCAGGAAAATCATTTTATGAGGTTCCTTACCCTTCTGATCACAGATTTTGACCCCTCTTAGGTGGTGCAGGATGAGGTAACTGTTGTAATGTGTATAGAAGTAGAACCTCGGGAGGTTCGAGAACGTGGGAGGTGAGGTGGAACGGGAGAGAGACGGTGGTTGAGAGACGGTTGGTTAAGGAGAGGAGGCTGGGATATTTATTACGGAAACTTGAACTTGTAACAAATAAATATAGAAACATTTCTTTATCCGCTTTGGATCCTCGTTATAACACTGGTGACGAAGGTGGTCAACTCCGTGTGTTGACATCCCAACTCCTTTTGTTTCTTCGATTTCGGCGTGTCTCTGAGCAGCCGTCTGTCAGGACCTGGAGCTGCGTTTCAGGAGGCGGAGATTGAAACGGCTCTTCCGGCTGCGTTTCAGGAGGCGGAGACGGGTTTCAGCTTTTCCGGCTGTCATTAACCTATAATTTCAAGAGTTTTTCGTTTTTTTTGTATTTTTGCTTCTTGGATACGTTTAACGAGGACAGCGTGCTGTTTCCTAGCAACGCCGGCACAACGTCAACTCAGCGTCTTGTTCTTAATTATTCAGACGTCTTCGGCTGCATTTCACGGTTTCTCTGAGTAACCAGGAGACGCTTTTCTGTGATTCATCGGCAGCCAGAGACGGTTCTTCATATTTCATTGGGAAACTCTTTCAGAACATTTTACTCGAGATTTATAATATTTATGTGATTGATCTTTGTTTTTTTTCTTGTTAGTCATATATGTTGAGATGGTGATATTCAAACAATTTTAAACTTATGCTTTAATGTTTTTATTACAAATGCTTCTTCAAACAACTTTAGGTATAAGCTTTTATTTTTTTTTACTGAGAAAATCCTTTATATATATATATAAATATTTTTATTTTATTGGCACATCTGTATTTATGTTTACAGTGTGATTTAAATACTTTATTTGTGTCTACTCATTCTACCAATATGCAGAATGTTTCCTCTCCGCCTTTCTTTCTTTCCACTCCTGGTGAACCCCCAATTAAGTGGGCTAAATGGAAGAAAGTTTTTGAGAGGTACTTCAGAGTGTGTGGTACATCTTTGAGCAATGAGAGGAGGACTGCTTTACTTCTTCATTGTTTAGGAACAGAAGGTCAGGAGGTTTTTGACCATCTTCCTGATCTTCCAGACAATGAAGCGATTAATTTGAATGAGTATGAAATATGTATTAGAAAGCTGGATCTCCATTATCTTCCTAAGGTTAGCACAATCCTAGAGAGGTATTATTTTGGGAAGCGTTTTCAATTGGAAGGTGAATCTATTGAAAATTATATCACTGATTTGAGACGTTTAGCCTCATCATGTAAATTTGGGTCCACAATAGATGAGAGAATTCGTGACCAATTCATGTTGGGGTGCAATGTTGAAAAAGTAAGAAGTGAACTATGGCTTTTAGATGATCCTCAGATTGACCAAGTCATTTCTTTAGCCAAAAGAGTTGAACATTCCCTTAAGTGTGTTGATGTTGTGAAACACTGTGATTCCAAAGATGTCAATGTAGTTGGTGATGCTAAACCCAAAGTAATCAAACCTCTTGATAAAGAATTATCCTCCAGCGTTGCCAGCAAGAAATGTTTTAGGTGTGGGAGAGGGGTACATCTTGCCAATAGTAAACTTTGCCCGGCTATTAATAATTTTTGTTTGTTTTGCAAAAAGAAGGGTCATTTTTCGGTTGTGTGTAATCTGAAGAGAACAAAACAGCATGTGAGAGTGGTTGATAATGATTTTGATGTCTGTAAGGTTGAATCTGATTTTGCCTGTGGTCAAATAATACTTCAAGTTAGTGACGGATTATCTGGCCCTCTAGATTTTATTACTGTGGAGGGTAAAAGAACCAAGGTACTTTTTGACTCAGGGGCAAAGATTTCCATTGTGTCTAATAAGTTTTATCAGAATGAGTTAAAGGGTAAGGTTAATCTTTTGGAACCTGATATCAAGCCTTGTGGTTATGGTGGTGAACCCATTGATTTACATGGTTATTTTGTTGGTTTGATTAAATATGATCAACGATTCACTTCTGGAAAAGTCTACGTTTCTAAAAAAGGAGATAGCATCATAAGTTGGTGGCATCAGAAAGATCTTGGAGTGATGCTTGATCCCAACAGTTCACCTCCTATTATAGTAAAACATTTAGGAGACATAGATGGAGTGGATGTAATGTCTACAACTAATCTCACTGAGAAGTTGCGTAAAGAATTCCCGAATGTTTTCAGTGACGGAATAGGTTGCATGAAGGGATATTCTCATAAAATCAGATTGCTTCCTGATGCTATACCATTCTGTAGTAAGGTACGGAATGTTCCGTTTGCAGTAAGAGATGAGTTACAATCGGAACTCAAAAAATTAGTGGATCAAGGGATAATTGAAGAGGTGGAGGGAACTGATTGGTTGTCTCCCATAGTTGTAGCCAAAAAACCTAATGGTAAAATCAGGCTTTGTGTTGATCTTCGCAAGCTTAAAATATGTGTGATGGTAGACAGATATCCGCTTCCTAACATTTCTGATTTACTAACCATAGTTTTGGGTGCTAAGTTTTTCTCTACTATTGATTTAACTTCAGCTTATCATCAGATTATCTTAGATGAATCTTCAAGAGATCTAACGGCTTTTGTCACACCTTTTGGTACGTTCAGATTCATTAGATTGCCTTTCGGCTTAATCTCGGCTGCGTCTGTATTTCAAAGGGCAATGGAACGCATTTTAAAAGGGATCAATGGTGAGTGTGTGTATCAGGATGATGTTCTAATTTATGGGGAGAACAGTGGTGCCCATAATGAAATTCGCAGAAAAATGTTGATGAAATTTTCTGAACATGGTTTGACCATTAAGGTGGAGAAATGCAAATTTGCAGTGGAGAACATTGACTACCTTGGACACACCATAACTGGTGGTGGTTTAATTCCCAAGAAAGATCTGGTTGAGACGATCAAGTGTTTGGCTTCTCCTACCTCCAAGGAGGAACTAATGAGATTTTTGGGGATGGCTGAATACTATAGTAAATTTGTTCAAGATTTTGCTAGCTCATGCTTCAATATGAGACAGTTATTAAAGAAAGGTAAAGAATGTCTGTGGGATGAGGTATGTGAGAAGGAATTCATCAAATTAAAGAATTGTTTGTGTAACGCTCCCAAACTGAAGAATTTTAATCCTAAATTGCAATCTATACTGACAACTGATGCCAGTAGTAAAGGGATGGGTGCTGTTCTGCAACAAGGTTTCCGTAGTGCAGAGAATACCATAGCATTCATCTCTAGAAGTCTGAAAGAAACGGAGGCAAATTACTCTGTTATAGAGAGAGAGGCTCTTGCGGTTTATTGGGCTGTAATGAAGTTTAAAAAGTTTTTGTGGGGAAGGCCTTTTGTTGTGAAAACTGATCACAAACCATTGGTTGAAGTTTTTAAGTCCAAAGGTGTTGATGCAATCTCAAGCAGAATTACCAAATGGATCATAGCTTTACAAGAGTATGATTTTCTTGTTGAGTATGTTCCTGGGACTGATAATTACTCTGCAGATGTGTTATCAAGATTAGTATCTCCTAAAATGGCAGATTTTGAAGATGTTGAAGACTGAACAATTTGATAAGGTTTGTGTGGTGGATTTTGAAGTGATATCTGAAGAAAAGTGGCGTGAAGGTACTAAGGGGGTTATTCTAACTTTGGAGGAGTGTTAATCCGTCCCAAAAGTGACGGTAAAGTGACGGATATACCACCAGCCGTATTACGAGTTCCATAGGATATAATGGACTCGTAATACGGCTGGTGGTAAATCTGTCACTTTTGGGACGGATTAACACCTCCTCCGAAGTTAGAATAACCCCCTAAGTCTGACAAAGTTTTACAAGAAGTAGTTAAGTTAGTGTGTTCTGGTTGGATGAGCAAGAATCAAGGCAGTGTGGAGTGAAGAGAATTTTGGAATGTGAGGGATCAATTAAGTGTTGATCGAGATTTATTACTTAGAGGTATGAGATTAATTCCACCATCTAGTGTAAGAGGTCTACTTATTGGTCAGGCACATGACAGTCACATGGGAATATCTAAAACGAAGGAGAGGTTAAGATCATCGTATTGGTGGCCTGGGATGGATACTCAAGTAGAGAGAGTTGTTCGAGACTGTATGCAGTGTGCTCTTAATGAGAAGACTATGAAGTCAAGAGTTCAACCGATGATAGTGATAGATAAACCGAAGGGACCTTGGGAAGATATTTCACTTGACATTTTGGGTCCTATATATGGTGATGGTTCTATTGATTATGTTATTGTAGTCATAGATATGTATTCTAGATGGCCTGAAGTTTTTTTTACCAAAGGGATAGATACGCGAAAAGTAATAGAGAGTCTTAAAACTCTCTTTACTAGAGAAGGCATTCCTTCCACCTTACTTACTGACAGTGGGGTACAATTGACTTCGAGAGAGATGGAAGAATTTCTTAAGAAATGTAGTATAAAACATAAGTTATGTGCGTTATATCATCCCGAGTGTAATGGATTAGTTGAGAGGTTCAACCGAGTTTTAAAGGAAATTATATCTATGGCTAAAGATAATCGTCTTAACTGGAAACAAGAAGTAATTAAAAGAATTGCAGTATATAGACATACTCCACATTCTACAACAGGTCAGACTCCTTTTGTTTTGTTTCGAGGAAGACGAGGGAATACTATTCTTGAGCCACATTGGGTCAATGAATTTTTGGGGGAGAAAGGAAGAAAGGGTGTTAATGAGGATTGGGAATTCAGGGAACAAGAGAAATTTTCTAAGAGTAAAAGTTATTTTGATAGAAGGAATGCTGTGAAGAAGACTTTTGTAAGGGTTGCTGATTGGGTTATGGTTAAGAATCCTGTGTTGAAGACTGGTGGTAAGAAATTTTGTTCTCCTTTAATGGTTGTGAAACTTTTCACTAATGCCGTAAAACTGAGTGATGGCCGAATTTGGAACTTATACAGAATAAGGAAGTTCAATGCTTATGCTACGAGTTCGGAAACTTTAATGTGTCAACATGAGGAGAACGTCTGTCCTGCTGATAATATGGGAATGAGGAAATCTGAAAGGAACATCAAAAGGAAATCTGAAAGGAACATCAAAACACCTTCACACTTAAAGGACTACATCTTATATGGATGAAAGACCAAAGAGATGTATCAAGAATTCTTTCCATCTCAAGAACTTTGTTATGAATTAATATGTATCTTTGTTTGGTGAGATAATATGTATCTTTGTCTTGTTTACATTTTTGGTACTTTGCAGATTGTGTTATCTTTATAATTTTGTCATGTTCTCTTAATTATTGTAATTTTTTTAAGTTTTTGCTATCCTTTGGGTTATGTTGTAAAGGGGGGAGGTGTGTTGTAATGTGTATAGAAGTAGAACCTCGGGAGGTTCGAGAACGTGGGAGGTGAGGTGGAACGGGAGAGAGACGGTCGTTGAGAGACAGTTGGTTAAGGAGAGGAGGCTGGGATATTTATTACGGAAACTTGAACTTGTAACAAATAAATATAGAAACATTTCTTTACCCGCTTTGGATCCTCGTTATAACAGTAACATCATGCAGACTTTGTAATTACCGCAGAGAATCCTGGCTCCACCTGCCGTGCTTCAGCCCCAAACTAACCACTGACCGCCATTGATTACTAGTTCCCTTATTTTGGGCCAACGTCATTAGATCTTGCAGAGAAGCCTCGGACCTGTGCTTCAACGCCAACACACCTAAGACCCTAGCATGGTTGGGGACATTTACAGAAGTTATTTGATCTGCACTTCTTAAAGTTCATCAGGGTGACAACAGCCATTTTTTAGTGCTCTTATGCACTTTCCCTTTTTCCTTCCCAGAACTTAGACCCTGACCATGTTGAACATCTTAAGGCTTACAAGCAAGGCAGTCCTGCCCTTGTGGTCACGCTGCAACATGAGTACTCTGCACTTTCTCGCCTTTTGCACTAATCTAGTGGATTTCTACAATTCGGATCTAGACTCAGCTCACCCTAAACATCTTAAGGGATACTAGCAATGTAGTCTGGTTCTTGTGGTCAGCCACGTTGCAGCAAGAGCACTCCATACTTTCCTGCCAATGGTCTAGTTCCAGTGTGTCACACGCACTTTCTTCCTTCCCTCCTTGGGGGTCCTGAGCCTGCACATGTTGAACACATTAAGGGATATCAGCAAAGCTAGTTTGGCCCTTGCAGCCACACACGTAATATCAGCACTCCATACTTTCTTGCCTCTGTGCACTATCACAGTGGATTTTTTACTCAGAGCAACTCAGATGTAAGACTAGGAGAGAGAAAATATCTACAATGTTCCTTCTTTTAAGAATTTCAATGTTGTGTAAAATTATTTTTTTAGAAGTACTAAAGTTACTACCCGTTGAACATGATTTTAATATTTCTTACTATTGCACAAAAGGAACCGCTGTGCATTGTTGTTTACATGTAATGATTTTATTTAATCAACATCAATAGCATTCATTCATTCACAGGGAATGCCTACCACTCAAAGTTCAAGCAAATGTGTATGTAATGTGCATATGAGTGAAGTAAACTACACCAGTATAGACTGAAGGTATGATTCACAAAAAAGTAGTACACCTGCAGTAGGAACAGTATTAATTTGAACAGGTGCAGATTTACTAGTTTTTGTAATTTACAAATATTAGCAGCAGAATTCCCGAATATAAGTGGAAGTCTCAGTTTTCAGGGCATGCTACTGGCAATGTCATGTGACTGTTTTACACATTGCTATTTCCTGAATGTGAAATTGCACACACAGCAGAATTTCACACTTGGGAAAGAAACCCTGCTGTGCTATTGAACATTTTTTTCCCTTTTCTCGTCATTTCTCAGTAGCTTGGGAAATCTTTTTGTCATTGAGAAACCCCTTCTCCTACATCTCCATAAGGTTTGGGGGGTTTCCACCTCGGAAGAAGCATTAATCCCTTTGCTAGAGCAATCTCTGACAATTTCCTTACACAGCAGACCACCCCCTGATCCGTCAACTTCATACCTGTTGAATAGAGCTTACTAACGCATAAATGCTTGCTGTTGAAGTGTGTGACTATGCATGAGTAAATATATTTACATCTGCTAGGTAGCCTTTTGTTGATATCTGACAGATGTATGCTGTCCCATTTATAGCCATAAACGTATATTTATGGCCAAAAATGGCTTTGTGAATCTGGCCCACACCTCTGAACTCATGAATACTTTTGTAATGTTACAAGATGACTTTATCTTATGACCGACACCATGTTCCAGACTTAGGGACATATTGACTAGAAGTGGCGCAGTGTGACTGCTGCGCCAAAACTGGCAGTGCCATGCTGTGTCACTTCTAAAACGCAGGGATGCGCCTAATTTAAAAGAATATGATGCACTCCTGTTTATTCCCTCTGCGCTGGTGCTAAATTAGCTGCTGAACACCAACGCAGCCAACCTTGTGCCATGGTGCAAGGATGGCTGCGTTGCTGGGGGAGATTGTTTTTGTGCAGGAAGTGATATCTGCCTGCACAAAAACAATCTTCAAATAAAAACTTTTCTCCTTATTGCACCGTGCTAACGCCACCCCTGAGTGGAATTAGATTTTGGGGCTGCCTCAGGTTTACGAAATCTGGTAAATCTGGAGCAGCGCCAAAATACAATAAGTGTTGCATTGGAACGCCCACAGCAACACCCATTGCACGCCCCTTCCACACACAGAGCTGCGTGTGAAGGGGGCGTATTTACAAAGTGGCAAATACAGTGCAGGGCACAGCGCCATCGGAGCGTTACAAAAAGTGACGCTCTGGTGGCACTTGTAAATATGCCCCTTAGGCTGTCATTTAACTAACCATGACCTTCAGGTGTTTTTGTTCAATTGGTTCAGTTCAAATGCACCAAGACTAAACTCCCAGAATGCATTTTAAAAAAGCCCGAGTCATGGTATGATTTCATCTTGTCGCATTATTTCTGAGACCCCCACAATTTACAGATACAAAAGTCACGACATTTCCACAGGTCACGCCTAGACAAAGTGTTGTAAGTTAACCTTTAAAGAACAGATGAAAGGCCTTGCAAAGTGCATTGGAGAACACTGGTCTGGCTTCAGGGGAAAGGTGCTTCATTTCCGTTCAGCAAAAGTGGTGGTCCTAAATGGAAAAAGATCTCGTTTGTTTGGTCTAAAACATCCTTAACTAACTTCAGTGCAGCTGCATGTTCTTTCAGTTTGCAGCCGCACAGTTTGGTTTTTGGCAGACTGGGGCTTTCACTACACGTTTATATTCAAACAGGGATCTATCTGTCTCTCGCGTGTTCTCCCTCGAACTTGTCTTGAATTTTAAACCTCGTTTATTTTGTCGTTCTCTTTAATGCCTCTGTCCACCAAAGACTCAGCTAATGCTTTCGGTGACCTTGAAGGCGACCGGGTTAATGCTACGGCCTTTCAGAAGGCCCTGCTTCCGGTAGGTGCACCTGATTGCAATCAGTGCTGCCGCAGTCCCTGGCCGGCAGTGACTGATTCACTTCCCAACTGCTTATGTCAGGAGATCTCTCCAAAACAAAGCCCCACCTGCCTGAATACTCAGACTATGAGATAAGCAAATAGAGCTCAACTTTGGAAGCCTGTCTTATATTCTAGCTACTCCAGCCAGGGAGTGAGTATGGTCGCTCGGGAATAGGGCACTTTGGAAAATAATAGCAGTAAAAATAAACAGTACATTCCACATTTCCTATAATTTCTATTAATTGGTAGGATGGGCGAACTTTAAACCCCTGGCAGTGCAGAGCACGTACCGTGTAAAAACAAAAAAGCCATAAAATAATGTTCTGGCACACTTGGGAGGACGTTGTTATATTTAAAGAAAACCTTATTATTCATCGGGACTCTTAAAAATTAGTAGTGGCGTATTTTCTTCACAATCCAAAATACAGTTTCCAGTTAACTTCAGTGGTGATTTGATCATCAATCTATCTGCTGTGCTTTCCATCTGGCCCATGCTTCCCTCATGATCTTGGACATGACCTAGGGCATTTCTTTAGGGTTTGGCCCCGTGGGTCAATCCACACTTGGAAAGCAGCCATCAAATAAATGAAACAGCAAAATACATCCCTCCTCGTCTGCAGCAGCATTCCCCTAAAAGATCATCTTGGTCCAAGTGAGTTTCATTTCCTCAACCCGTCTTGAAACTTGAATAAGGTAAAGCATAACATCCCAAGTATGCACTACGAACAGGAACCTATTTAGCAATTGCTTTGACAAAGCAACCTCTTGAAGAATGTAAAGTGATACAAAAGGTATGCGCCCTTCTAAACTCACGCTCACTATGCAAGCATTATGGGACTTCATCGCCACCCTCACACCCAACATCGTTTTCCTCACTGAGACCTGGCTCAAACCCACATCCACCCCAGACATTGCTACAGCGATCCCTGGCGAATTAAAAATCACTCACCAGCACCGCACCAGCAAGCCGGGAGGAGGAACAGCCATCATCCAACAAGAGACCATATAGTGCACCACTGCCACTGACAACATCACCATCACTGACTACATCACCACCCCCATGGATCATCTTAACGTCAAGCTCTACACTTTTGACAAAACAATATCAGAGGCACCCTTGCATACCAACCCCCTGCCTCACGCTCCAGCTTCTACAACTCCATCACAGATTTTATTGCACCCCTAGCCTTAGACTCTAAGGACTACATCTTCCTTAGTGACATAAATTTCCACATCAATGACCCCAACAACAACAGCACTGTACACCTCCTCAACAGTATCAGCAGCCTCGGACTGACCCAAATCATTCACGACCCCACACACACTGCAGGATACACACTGGACCCCATTTTCACATCAAGCAACTGCATCAAACACAGCCATGTCACAGAACTCGCATGGACTGATCACTACATCATCCACTTCGGCATCTCCAGCCCCCACACCTCCACCCCCCAAGATGACCAGTGCCCCCACTGGAGTTGGAACAAAATCTCAGAGACCAGTTGGTCAGATGTCCTCAATACTTCCAACCCCACTACCATCACCAGCCTCTAACAGGAAATGAAAAACTTCAATGCCTCGATCATCAATTGTGCCGACAGCATCGCCCCATCAAGAGCAACATCCAGGGAAAATCCTCCAAAAAGGCCAACTGGCATACCCAAGAACTCAGAACATCGAAACGAGACAGTAAACAGCTGGAGAGGAGATGGCGAATCAACAAGGACACCTCTGACAGTACAGCCTTAAAGACCTCCCTCAACCTCTACTACCACCCGCTGAGGGCAACAAAAAAGACAGCCCTTGCCGCATGCACCAGAACCAGCGCTAACAACACCAAGGAACTTTTTAACATCATTAAGGAATTCTTCAACCCGGCTGCCAGGGAAAACAATGTCACACCTTCACAGGAGCTGTGCCACTACCTGGCCCACTTCTTCCACAACAAGACCGTAGCCATATACAGAAACATCTAACCCCAACCCACACCTACTGACTTTCTCAACAGATACGCCCCCACCGTAACCGACATGAACCACATACTAACCACCTGGAACATCCTATCGAATCAGAACATCACCTCCACCATGAAATCCAGGGAGTCCCAACAGACCCATGTCTTCAACCTTGGAAATCAAAGGATCGGCCAGGAACCCACCACCCTGCTCAACACCTCTATCACCACCACAACATTTCCCGATGCTTGAAAACACGCCAAAGTCAGATCACTACTCAAAAATCTGCCAACCACAGCAAACCCCAAAACTACGGCCAATCTCCCTGCTCCCACTCCCAGAGAAGGTACTGGAAAAGATCATCAACAAGCAGCTAATGGCATACTTGGAGCAGAACCAGCTACTTAGCGCCCCCCAATTGAACTTCCTCAACAATCCCAGCACTGAAACTGCCCTGGTCACAGCCACCTACAATATCCGAACCTTCCTTGACCGAGAAAAAACAGCAAACTCTTGGCAGCCTTCGACACTGTATCCCACCACATGCAAATCGAAAGACTCCACCTCATCAGCATCAAAAAGGACACACTCAGATGGATCACCTCATTCCTCACCAGAAGAACCCAGAAGATCCACCTCCCACCTTTTACCTCTGAACCCAAGGAGATCACCTGCGGTGTCCCCCAGGGTTTATCGGGTTCATCCTTCAGCCCCATGCTCTTCAATGCATATATGGCCCTGCTGGCCATTATCGCCAGATCCTACAGTCTCAACATCATTTCCTAATCAAATGACATCCAACTCATCCTCTCACTCACCGATGACCCCTCCACCACCCGTACCAACTTCCACAGATGTATGACAAGCATTGCTGAGTGGATGAAGAACAACTGCCTGCAGCTGAACACTGAACCACTGATTTTTGTCAACAGCAGCAACACGTGGAATGACTCCTCGTAGCCATTAGACCTAGGACCCACATCCAATCCCTCAGACCACACCAGAAATCTCAGAATGGCCATTGACAACAAGCTCACCATGAACTCATAGATCACCTCCGTCTCTTCCGCATGCTTCCTCACTTTGCGCATGCTAGATAAGATCCGCAAGTGGCTACCCCTACATACAAGATGTATTGTGACACAGGCCCTCATCACCAGCCAACTGAAATACAGCAATGCCTACTACAAAGGAATCGCTGCACACTTCCTACAGAGACTTCAGACCATGCAGAAGGCCGCAACCAGACTCATCCTTGGTCTTCCCCGACGAGTCACATCACACCCCAACTCATGCAACTCCACTGGCTCCCTGTACAGAAGAGTTGCCAATTCAAGCTGCTGACCCATGCACACAAGGGTCTACACAACCAAGGACCCACCACATTAACCTCTACTTGAACTTCCACCAACCATTGAGAAGACTTTGCTCTGCCTCCCCTTCACTTTCCATACTCTCCACCTCTACCGAAGCAGTGGAGGATGCTCCTTCTCACACCAAAAACCTGGAACAGCCTTCCCCATGCACCTTTGGACCATCACCTCACTTCTGAAATTCTGAATGGCTTTTCGAATAAGCCTCTGGGATCTGCAAGCACCTGGATACCCTATCCGGTGATTAGTCATGCTTTATAAATCCTTATTGATTGATTACTTCCTTAACTCCCCCCCACCATCCCAAGCTCATCCATTGGATCTCCCTCTCCCTAGCTTTTCATTTTAATATTTTGTGTTCCTCTACTAGGTACCGCTTGAAGCATATCTGCTGGAGCATTTTCATCCATCGTAGGAGTCAACTAGGTCAAAAGATCTGTGGACCTTGCATGGGATGCGGTAGAACCATACAACAAAATTAAACCAAATAAATTACACAGTTTGACCAATGTAGCCTTACAAGTAAAACTCCAATCTGGAATAAAGTTAATAGATTTATTACAAACTTAAGATCAGAGTCAGGTATACAATTTGCAAAAGAAAGTTATTTATATACAGAATCACCAAGGGTTGACCAAGGCAACAAAATAAGTTCAGGTGAACTAACATTAATAAAACTAATCATTCAACAAGGACAAGGCAAAACATCAACAAGATAATCTGCCATACAGAAAATAAATGTTGCTCAGTTTTACTAAGCATCAAAGCAGTTCAAATCATCAAAGTTCAATTTAGCTGGGCACGAGGAAACCCCACAATTAGCCAAATCAAAGGCAAACATGTGCAGGTCAAAACACATCCTAGCAAAAGACAAAAAGAACAAAAAGGCCATAAAGAATTTGGAAAAAGGTAATCTCAGGCAACAGGTTACTAACTAAGGTGGGCAAAAAGGGAAAGAGTCAGCATGTCAGAAGCTAGGTCAAGAGTCTTCTGCAAGGATTAAGAAGAACATCTATAAGTCTCAGCAAGGAATTTCAAAGGGGCAAAGCAGAGGGGAACATACCTCTCCATGGGGCTCAGCATGCAAGGTTCTTCATCTACAACACTTCTGTCTGGTTTCTGATGGGAATCTCTGACCTAAGTCCAACTGGTCTTCGATATATCAAAGTTCCTACAACAATCTGATTCATTCAGGACAGCAGTTCATTTAATGCTGAAGGGGCATCATCCAATAGAAATCGATCACATGACTCCAAGTTGTAACAACCTCATCACTTCCTAGGTCTGTCATGAGAACAGCATCCATCCATGTAGCTCCATACAAGATTGAAACAAATGTTTAAATTGCTAGTCCACAATCCAGAATGTTCTGCCACCAAGTTCAAATACTTACAATTCTGTGTGAAACAATAGACACATATTACCAAAGTAGACTTCTCATGGGAACAAAGTCTGAAAGGAAGGTTCACGTTAACAGAATGACTTAATATTTTCTGCACGGTCACGAAATACAGGGCCTAGCAGGCGTTACTTAGGGTGATTCAAGTGAGTTAATACAGCACATTAATTAATACATTCTATTAAACACATTTTAATATACAATCTATGAATTCAGCATTATTAATTTTTAATTAATATCCAGGTTAGAGTAACTTACAATAACTAAACAAAATGATTATATGAATACATTTCAGTCAGTACAACGTGGAAATGCATTTCACAAATTTTTCACACATATTTAAAACATTAGTGATGAGAAATTCAATACTGTTTTAATACAGACTATTAGTTTAGAGCCTAAATTATATCACAATATCAGTTACATCCTTCAAACATTTAATTAAACTTCAGTACCACCTATGTCTTCAGCATTAGTCTAAACAAATGAACATTTAAAATGACTTCTCATTACATCACTCTTCAGTCAAACTATTAGTACTTTATTTAACATAATGCATAAACTGTTACATACAGTCGATCTCTGTGATATGAGGGCAGCACAAACATTTCTGCTACACTATTCGCCCTCTTCCTGTTTCTTCTTCTCCACCATGCTTGTACCACCCGTTCCTTCATTGCCTACCAACACCTCCCACAGTCCTATAAGTTTTTTTATTTTTTACTTTTTTTGAGGGCCCGCCAGCTGTCATTTGCTACCAGGCCTCTGCCTTACAAAACTGCTTTTGCACAATTCAAATTACCGGTCCAAATAGGGTGAGTGTTAGAAATTGGGTCTCTAGTTGGCAGAGGTATGCACCCTGTCCAAGTAGGAACCACAATCCTAGTCAGGGTAAGTCAGTTACACAACCTAAATTAACTTGTGCTCACTCTCTGGTA
This sequence comes from Pleurodeles waltl, assembly GCF_031143425.1. Classification (NCBI taxonomy): domain Eukaryota; kingdom Metazoa; phylum Chordata; class Amphibia; order Caudata; family Salamandridae; genus Pleurodeles; species Pleurodeles waltl. Next base: position 515,907,434 of record NC_090448.1, read on the forward strand.
GCTTGGCACAGAGTAGTCAGGCTTAACTTAAGAGGCAATGAGTAAAGTACTTGTGTAACACTTAATTGCAGAAACAGTGAAAAACAACAAAAAGACCAGTTTAGAAAAATAGATATTTATCTGACTGAAACAAGACAAAAAAACTAATAAGTAGAAGTTGAGATATGAATTGTTAAAGATGGTCATTACAAACATGGTGGTCTGGACCGCCATGCCCGCCATGGCGGTAAATTCGCCAACGGCATGGCGGTCCAGACTTCCATATATTGAATGTGGCAGAACCGCCAAGGATGAAACGCCTCCAGGCTCCTGCCACCAGGCAGCTTGGCAGTGACGGCATTTCTGATCCGGCAGGGCAGCGCTGCAAGCCAGATAATGAGTCCGATTTCACCAGTCTTTCCATGGCAGTTTACACCTCCAGGGAAAGGCTGGCGGAATCTGTGACTCGGGCACCCCTGCAGGCCCCTGCACTGCCCATGCACCTGGCAGTGCCACCGGCTCCAATGTTCAGGCCCAGCTGGAGGTTTATTAAGTGGCCAGCAGGGGGTTCTGCGCGCTGGCGGTCTTCTTTTGACCATCAGCGCCGATCTTGGCAGGTTTCCCCGCCAAGATCATAATGAGGGGCTAAATGTGAAAACAGTGCTTAGAAGTCACTTGAGGTCGCAAGGGACCGGTGCAAATGCAAAATCAAGACCTACTGCGATGGGGGGGTAGGCCGCATACAGAACCCACGCAGGGTCTGCAGAGCAGTACCTTTGATGGAGCAATGCTTCGATGTCGAGGACACAATGTGTTAATATTTTTACCACACTCGTGGCACTGCGCCCTCGTCGGTCTATGTGGAAGTGGAAGCGATGTGTAGTTGGGCCACGCAGAGCATCGTCGTTAGGCTGTGCAGTCTAAGAATTTGCCATCATCGGGCAGCCGCTGCATCACCGTCGATGATGCAATGTGACAATGTTTTCCCACATGCGAGAGGATGCATTGATTTTCGCAGATTTCAGCTGCAGAACCCACTTCTGAGGCCCAGGACTGGATGGGGGGCACCTCAAGCAAGGTTAGGACTTACAGATGGCAGAGTCCAGAAGCACCAGGAGAGTAACAAGCAATCATTGATATCTCTGAGACTGCAAATTAACAGAGGGGAAGCCAGCAAGCCCTTGGAGATTTCTCAGGTTAAAGGATGTAGAGAGGACATCTACTCCTTCTCACTGTAGGCAATAAGCAGCAGGCCAACACAGCAAAGCAAGTAGCACAGTGGCAGCCCCTATTACAGCACAGCAAGCATTAGGCCAACACAGCAATGCAATTGCAGAGTGGCAATCCCTTTTGGCAGCACAGCAGTCCTTCTTCCTGGCAGAGCGGCCTTGGTTCCAGTATAGATCTGGGGCCAGATGTTTCATTATTAGAAATAGCTATTCCTATTGTATGAAACTCAAACTTTCATTTAGCAATTCCTAATGGGTCCCAAATCAACCTACTGCATTTCTATTAATGAGGGAGGTCACAATTCGCGACCCATTAGGAGAGGCATAAATCACAGGGATGGTGGCCTGCTGGAGTCAGCAGACCACCATGTCTGTGATCGCTTTCAAATACAGCAATCTTGTTTTTGACATGCAGCGTGTTTTCCTAAAAGGAAATCGGGATGCATTTAAAAAAGAAAAATTAAAAGTTTTCTTTTCATTTTTGAGAGTAGGCAGTGGTCCATGGGACAACTAATTGATCTTAAAAAATATTTCCACAAATGTTCAATGCAATGTAAGGAGTACCTTGCATTTTACCACCTACTTGAAGTAGGTGGTAAAATGCAAATGGTTTTCAACCACACTTTGGTCACAAAACATTCTTACAATTCAATAATAGCAAGGAATGCCCTCAACACACCCATCCCAAATACTGAATCGGTATGTGTTTGCAATTCCATATTGCAATTCGGTAACAGGTTACAAAATGTGGAATTCATGCCTACTGAAATGCATTTTCCCGTCGCAAATGGCATGATTCTGGCTCCAGACACTCTACAGGGGGTTATGCAGCCCTTTTGTGTGCGAAGAGGCACAGCTGTATTCAGGGTTAAGTGCCAGCCCCTCCCACTCATCTAGCCCAGGAAGACCCATCAGCCTGGTGATGGGCCATCAGGATGCAAATGTCACGCCCAAGCTCCCTTTGTGTGTGACTTTCTAGATGAAATGCACAAAGCCCAGCTGTCAACAGTTCCAGACATGTATTCAAAGACAGGCAGAGGCACAGAATGGTTGATGTAAGAAAATGCCATCTTTCGAAAAGTGGCATTTTCTGACTTACAATTTAAAATCCAACTTCACCATAAGCTGTGGTTTTCAATTGTGAGTTTAAGGACAGTAAACTCCATATTTCTATATTTTCCATTTGGAAGTTACACTTAAAAGATGGTTTAAAGAAATCTCAATGCTAACCTTTGTGAGTGCTAGGCATTGTAATAGTGAAAAATGAATTTAAGAGTTTTTCACTACCTGGGCATGTTAAACTTAAACGTACAATGCCAACTTTTTAAACACACTGCACCCTGCCTTTGGGTATAACGAGGGCCTACCGTGGGGTGACTTAAATGTATTAAAAAAGGAAGGTTTGGACCTGGAAGAGGGTATATTTACCAGGTTGAAATTACAGTTTAAAACTGCACACAAAGGCTCTGCAGTGGCAGGCCTGAGACATGCTTGAAAGGCTACTGTAGTGGGTAGCACAATCAATGCAGCAGGGCTACTAGTAGCATTTTAAGTTACAGGCCCGGGGCACATAGTGCATTTTACTAGGGACTTACAAGTAAATTAAATATTCCAATTGTGGTAAAGCCGATGTTACCATGGTTGTATTGCAAAACACTTGTACTTTAGCACTGGTCATCAGTAGTAAAGTGCCCAGATTCCTAAAAGTCAGCAAAAATGAGTCAGAAAAATGGGAGATCAGAGGGAAAAAAGTTAGGGGAATCCATACCAAGGATGCCAGGCCGAACAGTACTCATGCCCTGTGACATATGTGCAGAAAGGTACGTGAAGATGAAATGATATGCTCAACAGCAGCAGCCGTGCCATGGTGCGTTTTTCTTTTTTTTAAATTTGGACTATGCTGCACATCATGAAAATACTTCTTACTGAATGTGCACAGTATCTGCAAAGCAAGTAGGTACAAAAGATGAGACCTACTGGTTGTGCCAATGCTTGTTTTCCTATGCCAACAGAGTAGTAGGCAGATGGTAGAGCTTTTACTATGCCTGAAGCCACACAGATATAGTTAAAACACCACAATGGGTGTATTTTTAACCATTCCCAAGAGAAAGAAGACATTGTAAAAAGACACCGGCCTTTATCATTCATTTAAGAAACACCTGTCTTTTGCGTAAGTCATATCAGCCTTTCTGGTTTTAAAGAAAGAAAATGATTAATAAAAAAATGCACCATTGTTCTGTGAGGTCTTCATTCCCCAATGTGGTACTGTAGCTAACAATATAGCTTTACTGCCATTAGGGACCTTCCCTCACCTGGGGAGTTTTTGAAAATTAAAAACTATAAAGTTAGAATGTGAACTATGAAGAATTTTAGTTTGGGCTGTACTTCATGTCACTTAATAAATCCACAGATATTTGTAAGATTCCAAAATCATATGGCAAAACCTGTGAAAATGTACAGGTCTTCTTAAAAGACATTCACCCAAGCCTTTTCACAGTGTGCAGTTTTTGAAGTGTAATATCAATAACTTCATGCAACTGACTGTTCAAAAAGGCTTATTGTGGGGGGCGAGTTTTTGGTGCACAAGATGGCAACTGTCATCCTGTAGCACTCTGATACCTGAACTAAACATCCACCATAATCTTGGCACTAAATAAGGAAGCCGGGGAGGGGGGGAGAAGTCATTGCCCAGACATCGGGGATCCAAGGGTGGCCATGATGGCCACCTGAGACAGTTATACGGGCTACCTTGGCCATCAAGGACAGATCAAGCACCAAGCAGCCAAGATGATGGCCACTTGCCTGGTGCGACCCCAAGGTCAGACCAGGTTGCAGAAATGAACCTCCTCCCCTCCTTCTACAATGTGGACAGATGTGAGGGAGAGAGATCCTGCAGGAAGTGGCTGCAGACTCCCCTTCATACACCAAGGCTTGCTTGGAGGCAGTGCAGCTGGACAAGAACCAAGGCTAGGCCTTGCGGCGGCCAGCTGCGGCTTGCACACAGATGGCCCATTGAGAGAGGGAGTTTATTCAGGTCATTTGAGGGGGAGCTAACGAGTGACTGACCGAACAGTGACAGGAAGAGAAAAACCTCCATCAGGGTCCTACCCAGGAGATTAGCAGGGCCACAGTTGGAACGGAGAAGAATCCTCAAGCCCCCCTAGAGAAGAGGCAAAAAGTGGTGAGTATTGTCACAGCCCCCCTGAACTACATTAGGCAAGAGACTGGGGGACCTCACTTGTAGACCAGGCCAGGATGACCTTGTACAGAAGGAGCTGAGTTGTTTTACAGTTGACGCAGTTGGAGAAGAGAGTTGGAAATGTGGGGACTACCCTGCTAAACTGAGACTCCATGAAGACCATGGCCCACATTAATACTCAGTTTGTACTGAATTAGCGTCATTTTATTTGACACTAATGCAGCACAAACTTAACTCCATATTTATATTTTGATGCTAGAACCATCTAGCATCAAAATATAGGAGTTAAGGTCATTTTTTTGATGCGTGAAACCACCTTGCGTCAATGAGATACAAGGTAGGCGTTCCCGTCCATAAAATGAATCGAAGTCCCTAACGGCATATTTATCCACCTGTGCAAAAATGACGTACGGGTGGGAAGTGGACCCAAAAATTATGTTAACCCTGATTTGCACCAAATAGTAATGCCTGGGTCAGACTAGAGGTTTAAACAAGGCACCCTTTGGGAGCTACCAACAGTGACGGGACATTTTCCTTGTGGGAATTGCAATGTGTGTTCTTTAACTAAACGAACAGACTCATTGGAACTTGTCCCAATTGGGCACTGGCGATTACTTAGACATACTAATTGTAATACCCGAAACTGTGTGTATTTGATAACATGCCCATGTGGTCTACAATATGTAGGGATGACCACAAGAGCAGTCAAATTAAGAATCAATGAACACCGCAGTAATATTCGGTGTGGACGTACTTCGACCAAACTAAGTATTCACTACATCGAAGCTCAGCATAGCCCGGATGACATGTGGTGGATTGTACTACAGACATGCCCACAGAAAGGCGCGGAGTCTCTCTTTGAACTAGAACAACGGTGGGTTTTCAAGCTTGGGACCCACCGGAGTGGGTTAAATGACGATATCCCATGGATTAACTTTTCCCCTTGATCAAGCAATGCTGAGAAACTAACACAGTAGTTGGTTTACCACATGACTATAGATGTAAACACGTGGTCCCTTACTATCCACAGAACTACGTTTCTCACCCTCCACAGAAATGCCTTGGACATTTATTCACTGTCGTCTAATATCCAGTACGCCCCTGTGATACGACCCTATCTTCACTCTACAATGAAAGGAGTATACTGAATCCAACTGATGCTGGCGACGCAACACCATCAACATATACATAGAAATTTCCAACATATAGGATTGACCTGCCAGTTTTACTTTATTATATCAAGTAGCCAGATTTGTGTTTATTTTCCACAGGGCATGTCATTTCCTGTATTGATCCGAGCACTAATATAGAACTTCCATTATGGCCGCCACGTTTCCCTCCTGGCGTCACCAACAGAGCTCTACGCTCGCGTGCCTCTGACGACGAGCGCTTGTGCCGAGACGTGCACACGTTGCTTAGCAACGTGCAAAGGATCCGACTTCTGGGTCCCATTCCATTTAACCTCTCGCTACCGTGTCTCCCTTGTCATTCCGGGAGCGTGACCCAGGGGTAGGTGGAAGTGCCGCCTACCGGTTCCACTGAAGTAAGTGTTTTGAATGCCCATGTTGTCAAGTATTTAATAGGGCTTTTGATTCGCGAGTAATATTTAACCTGCAAGGCCGCTTCTCACCTTTTGACCAGTGTCTTTTGACTGTGACATAATACGAATAACGAGGGAACTTAGGTCACTCCTTGTGATTGCATGAGACCACTAGCTCACCATTCAGCCACGTCTGTTTCTTCAATTCATGGTTATCTATAAACGAGGTGGCTACTACATTTGATTACCATGAACTTTAACCACTATCAATAGTTCCATATCATAGATGTTTTACGACAATTGCCTCCCAGTCTGTTTTCATTTGTTTTAAATGATACACTCATTACAGATTGACGATTAAGTATTCGTAAGTGTGGGGCTACTCCCCCTGCTTGTCTGTTTACGTATATCTGTTGGGAACGATACTCATGTGCACCAACTTCAGGGCGGTGCTGGATGTTTTAATGACTCTTAATTTTGTTTTGTGATTTCTTGTTTTTCTATATGCTAATTAGAGCCTTGTGGACCAGGTCAATGGTCCGCGTGATCCCATGAAGCCCTGTCTTAGTGTAGGAGGGTAAGCACATCTTGTTTGTTACACTGACACGGGTGTACGAATGTTTATCACGATCACCGTGTGCCACACACATTGAATTTATATTCATTCAAGTGTAATTCATGACATTAATCAATGTTGTAATTTTTACACATTTTCAGGGCGACGAGTAGGAATGACATACTGGGACATTAAGGACTCATGTAAGTGACTGATGATAATAATACTCCCTTCCTTCTGATTGTCAGCTGATAGAGGCAAGAGCCAGTATAGTTTATTTTTGGAGAAGCGCGTTTTTTTGTTACTAGGTCCTGAAGAAGCGTCGCTGGATCCGTTAGGACCTCAAAGACGCGAAACATGTCGACCCATTGTTGAGGTGGGTCTGGTAGTTCCTTGACCTCCTTGTTATGTGCAATACAGTTTGAGAGTGGTCGAACATTACTTCGACTCCACCCTCCTGATTACAGTTTTAATCTTGGCCAAGACCCCATATTAATAAAGATAGTTCTGAGTAAGGGTCATTGAGCCAATTTTATCCTTCTATTTCATTTTGTTCTCTCCTTTCTCCCTCTCCCCCTTACTTACCTGTGGGAAAGGGTGGCATCATCAAAAAAGATCTCCGGCAAAGAGCCCCCCGAAAGTCTGGCGAGGAGCTGGTCCAATGATGAAGCATGACACCCATCTGGGTGTGTGAGGACTCTTGCTCCTATTACATAGGATCTCCTATTACTCTCCCTGTCTTCTTCTTGCTCTTTAGGAACAGTGTATCACATTATTAGTTACTGTTATTGGAGGACATACACTGGACCTCACAATCCTCCGAATCCCCTTTATTTTTGATATAGTTTAAATAAGGCCCACACACCACTATTTAAGGAAAACACACAGAAGCAACATTGGCAAACCACAGGACAAGATGGAAGTGTTACTGCTTCAGCTTGGGAGACGACGCAGAGGACAACAACCATAACAGCAGCAGCCACCACTACTGCAGTAACCACAACCACCACTACGGCACCCACAATGGCAATGCAGAAGGCAGGAGAGGATATTCCAGAACAGGACAACCCTCCTTGGCCACAGGGAACAAGACCTCATTAGGACTTACCGTCTCAACCGGCAAGCCTTGCTACGCCTGCTGCACCACATTGAGCCACAGACCACAACCAGGCTGCAGACACCACATAACATACCACCTGCCACAAAGATGCTAGCTGTCCTGCATATACTGTCCAGTGGCTCATTCCAGACAATGGGTGCACTGGTTTCTGGTTTGTCACAACGTCTTTTTCGGTCTTCCTCAGAAGGTATTAGACACAATCATCTCGCTGACACCCCTCCACATCTGCTTCCCCAACACCCAGCAAATGCAGCATGAGATACAACAGGGCTTTTACCAATTTGCTGGCTTTCCGCATGTGCTGGGTGCAATGGACTGCATTCTTGTCCGACTTGCCCCACCTGCAGCAACAGAACATTTATACAGGAACCGGAAACATATGCATTCCATATATGTGCAGACCACCGTGGACTATTTACTAACATTTTAGCCAAGTATCCTGGTAGTGTCCATGACACCTCAATATTCAGGCACAGCAGAATCAACAAACACATCCAGGATGGCCAATATGGTAATGGCCTACTTGTGGTTATTAAAAAAACCTAGCAATATACACACAACACACCAACCCTATAGGACACACAAGACATACACCAATCTAAAAACACATGGCCAGGGTAACACAGATGTGCAGGTAACAATACCTATGTACCATGCTGTAGTACAGCACAATCAGTGCACAGCACAAACACATACATCCATATGTACAAACACACACAACTTGACAGGCACACCACGTGAAGGACAGGTGGAGCTATGTACCCTTTTCTAACAGAAGATGTCCACAAACCACTACAGGTGCCAACAGGTTAGCTACTAAATACACTTCACACACACATTACACCAAACAAAGAATAGCACAGCAATGTCAATGGCATACACCATGGTCATGTAACAAAAGTCACACAAAGGCACAGACCCCTTAAATTATGCAAGTCTCTGACAGAACATACATCAAATGCCAGACAATTGGTGCCAATACCAACTACTTGTCATCAACACATGTTGCTGTGCTTATACAGCTGCCTGATGCATTGGGTCACACTCAAAGGAATACAAAATTAAAGGCCATCACATACCATGTGCCAGATTTGTGAGAAGTGGCACAACACCTACGGTACTGCCACCTCACATGCACCACTTACTGACCCATAACACCATCATGTCTGTACCGTAAACAATAAATGGCCCATCATGGGGCAGAGTCACTGTTAGACAGTGCAGATAATGATGCTATAGTGGGACCCTGTAGGCATATTTAGGACATCACTGACCTTACATGCACTGTGCTAAGGGCCACATTTGTAACATAGCTGAGCCCCATCCCATAGCCTGCACTGTGCATATGTTGACGGTATAAATGCTGATTCATGTACTGGAAGATAGGAGAAACACTGGTAGTAATGATGATCATCCTGAAACAATGGGATACACACTCTTGGACACCTGATGGCTAGCATAAACATGAGCTACCACCCAAGATCACTAAGGGACATATGTAAGAGCCCCACACACAGAAAGAACTTATTGCCCATGAAAATAGTATATGCCTAGGAAGGTGTTCCTTCCTGCTCAAATTTATCCACCTCCACAGGGCAGCCAGCTAAGCACCATGATGCAAGGTTGGCAGTGTTGGTGCACGGCTGCATATTTGGCCACAGTGCGGAACCAACAAAGGGTTGACTTGTAACAGTTACACATGGTGAATTCCTGCATAGTGAAAATGATGCAGCACAGCGCTGCCAATTTTGGAGCTGTGTTGTGCACTGTCACTTACTCATTAAAATGGGCCTAAGTGTTGCACTTCATCTGTACTGACACATAACAAAATGACTGGGATGTCAAGGCTTTGTAGGGCTACCATGTTGTCACTACATCTGAGCCCATTGTGTTGCAAGGATTTCTCATGTCCCCTCTAGTGATAGCACACTGCTACAAAGATGCACTATGCAACATATGGTACATACACATGGAGGATCAGTTAGGGGTCCAAATTATATGTCCCAGGTCCTTCAGCCAATACCCAAGATTGTCATGTCCAACAACACATTGCTAGTAAAACTTAGCACAAGACAAGGAACTCACACCATACCACAAACACGTCTGAGTCATAACTAACTCCAACTAGCAAGTGCCATGCTGCATACTAATAAATACAAAAGAGGGACAGGGAGATTACTGGTCCAGTGTACAGTCTCCCAAAATTACCTGTTATATAGAAAGGTACACTGTTCCAAAGACAACAAAACTTTTTAGTATATAGGAAAACAGGGACGAAGAGAGTCAGGGATATCATTGATATCAGGAGAGCCCTCAAGCACCCAATAGGGTGACGGGTTTCATCATTGGGCTATCTCCTCGTCAGACCGGTGCTGCAATGTCTGGCGGACCACCCCAACAATTGGGATGGTGCTCAACCGAAGGTAATTTGCCAGGTGGAGGTCTGAAACGAATACTGACTAAGAAGATAGAGGAGGGTGTAAAAGTGAAGGAGAGTGTAAATAAGATAAAATTGGCACTGAGCCTAAAACATCACTTTAATGAATCAGAGGAAAGGTTCAGGCCAAGATTAAAATCATTCATAGTATTAGCGGGAATAATGTCCCGCTATACTCTATAAAGAAGGAAGGGTAGTATGCCTAATCCTGTCAATTTGTGGTCAACATATTTCGCGTCTTTTTATGGTCAATAAATGATCCCGGACGCTTCGTCAGGACCCAGAAAACTACTTCTCCTATTCAAAAAAAAAATCCAGCACTTCATATTTGTTGGTGGCCTGCCACTCTCGAAGCCGCTCCAACTCCCACTGACCACGCACGCAACCTAGGATTCATCTTGGACTCCTCATTATCCAGTCAACGCCATCTCCTCCTGCTACAACACCCTCTGCATGCTCCGAAAGATCCACAAATGGATACCCACCGAAACCAGAAGAACAGTCACCCAAGCCCTCGTAAGTAGCAAACTGGACTACAGCAATGCCCTCTACACAGGAACCAGGGCCAAACTCCAGAAGAGGCTGCAACGCATCCAGAACACCTCCGCATGCCTCATCCTAGACATCCTCCGCCACTGCCACATCACAGACCACATGAAAAAAATGCACTGGCTCCCAGTCAACAAGAGAATCACCTTCAAACTCTTCACCCATGCACACAAAGCACTGCACAACACCGGACCAGACACCTCAACAGACAGCTCTCCTTCTATACCCTGACCCGGCATCTCTGCTCCACCGCCCTTGCAACCGTCCCATGCGTCCACAGAACTACAACGGGTGGTAAATCATTCTCGCACCTCACCGCCAAAACGTGGAACACTCTTCCCATCCACCTGCATCAGACCAAAGACCTCCTCATCTTCAGGAAACGTCTCAAGACATGGCTGTTTGAGCAGTAGCTGCACCTCCCCTCCTCCCCCCTCTCTCCTCAGCGCCTTGAGACCCTCACGGGTGAGTAGTGCACTTTACAAATTCCGGATTGATTGATTGATTGTGGGGTGTGTAATGCAAATCCCCAACATCTTGCAATACCCACACAATCCCAGGGTAGTAGTGTGTCTGTGAGCTAATATGATGACATAGTTGTTTCCTACATCTGTTACAGGCAGAAATGCCATGGGTGTGACAATGGTCCTGCCACTGCTGCAACCATAGCATGGCCCTCAGATGGAAAATACATGATCAAACAGTCCCATTTGGCAATGGAGGTGTTGTTCCCACAGACAGCTGCATGATAGTGCCAAATGTTGCAGGGTGTAGCACTACAGGAGTCTCTGGCCCAGTGCTAGTATTCAGATATGTGGCTCTAACTCACATGAGTGTATGTATCATTGTGTGATCGTAGTGGTGTGTCTGTTGCACAGATTCCCACTTGGTTGACTAGCTCACTCCTCTTAACTAGTTCAAACTGAAATTTGTTGTCCACTCACAGTGACTATGATTTGACACTAAGCATGGTTTACCATTCAAGTCTTACAGGTGGATCAGAACCCCTACACAATTGGTGAAGTGGTGCATTTCGAAGACCCAGATGTATCCAGTAAGTGTGATAATGTGTGTCCTGTGAAGTAATCCGGGGTTTGGTGTGAGTGAGTCATGTGTGTTGAATACAATGCCAGATGTGATAAATTGTCCAAAGATCAGATATCATAGTAGGCTGGATGGTGAAATCATGGCCCATTTTAAAGAGCCCCAAGCACTACCAGAGGGTTACATCTTGTGGGGCTCGTGGTGCACAATGGCCAGCATCGTGTATACAAGGTGGTGACAAGCCACATGTAAGGCCATATGTAACTAAGAATGAGAAAAGTGGCAGTGGCGCACTCTATCATTTTCACAACACAGGGATGTGCCGAATTTAATTGTATACAGTGCACCCCTGTGTTGTGCCCTGTATTGTTGCTAAATTTGCAGCCAAGCCCCAATGCAGCCACCCTTGTGCCATGGTGCACAGATGGCTGCGTTGAGAGGGGGGTTAGTTGTTGTGCAGGAGGGACACCACCCTGCTCATTAGAGTTTCTCCATATGTGATTTGCTCTTACTCTGCGTGTTGCAGAGTGCAGCACGCATAGAAAGAGCAACAAGGTGACATTCCAACCTTTCTCCTCATTTCCCCCTGCTAACGCCACCACTGGCATGGGCTTAGCCAAATTTGCTCTGCTTGAGGTGTGAGTAGACTTCAATGTCTGGGGAAGCGTGATAAGCTGCAATGGGTGTTGCTGTGGCACAACCACAGCGAGACCCATTGCATTTAGATGCAGTCCCAGGTTAACAGATTTGCTCACTCCAGAGTGAGTGCAAAATTCAGCACACACCCCAAGGGGGGGCCTTAGCAGTGTGCAATAAGTATGAATACTCTCATGTATCCTCTGATTGGTATCTTTCAATGGCTGATGCATGAGGCAGCACACATCTATTGTATGTCCTCTTTCTCGGTTATTGTAATGTGTTCAAAGGTGTCCCTTCCGGCACATGATCAAACTCCTCCTCATCGCAGCCAACTATGCACCATGGGGCAAGGCTCCCTGGTTTCACGTATGTTAGCAATATGTTCCCAGGCATAGGTGACAACACAGGGGTGCACCATATTGATCCCTGTATTGTGATGAGGGTGGAGGACTGGGCTGGCAATTGTCCCCCAGCATGGCGCTCCATCTTTTGTACTCCATGTATGTTTCACTTTTGTAGAATATCATTTGCTTGCATGCAGGTCAAGGCCCAACGTGTGCTGGCATCGAACTGTGTGTGAAAGGAAAAGTAGTGGCATATTGATGAGTGTCTATAACTGGACACATGAATGTAGATGTGATTGACCTATGGATACCAGCTTCCTAGTTGGCAGCCCTCCTAACATATGGTCCACTCCTTGACTCCATGTATGAGTGGTCAGGCCTTGGTGGATGACCAGGACTGTTGAGATGATGGATAGCATGGCCATCCCCCGTTAGGCACAGGTAGAGAGGAATACCAAATTGGTAGGTAGATGTGATGTTCAAAGTATAGGTGACAGTTATGTTGATCAGAATTGCATGTGTACCTATCAGCTCTGACCCCTTATGGTTACCAACAGCATCCCATCCTCCCAGTGACATGTCCAAGTAACTGGTGATGCATGGTTGGAAATAGAAACAGATGATGAGGAAATTTGGGCCTGATCAATGTAAAGTTAGCGCCGCCTTTGCATACTTTTTTTACGCAATAGCGGCACAAACTTACAAATTATTAATTCACTTTGTAGCTTTGCATCGCTTTAGCATAAAAAATATGATGCAAAGGCGGCGTTGACGTTACATTTATCAGGGCCTTTGTCTTTTCTGGAATGTGAGTTGGATTGCATGTGTTATTAGATGTAGCAGCATAAGCAAGTAATCTGTACAGACTCCACACAATGCTGACACTGAGGGTAGCTTGTCTCCATATTACAGCTGCCAACATGACAAATAAGGAGAGGCATGAGTTTCTGAAGAGGGCAGTAGGTACCAACACATCCTGGCAGTGGAGTCTGAGTACAGAGGTATGGATCGCCGCTTCTGCGCAGACAAGGCTGCAGGGGATTGGCGGGCATTCCCACATTGGGTCCCCACACTGCCTAAAAAAGGATCAGTGAGCTCCAGGCTCATCAGCAGTTCAGTGGGGCACGCTAGCACCACCCCAACGACATCGGCTGCATCAGTCACCACACAAGTGCAACAGCCCACACAGCCTGCTGCCATTGCTACACAGTTGCTGCAGGATCTGCAGAGGGACGTGTCCCTTGTTCTCAAACGTTTGGACAGATTGGAGGAGGAAGATGCAGGAAACAAGAAGATGTTGAAATACATCATAAAGAAACTAAAAAAGGCAAAACTGTGACTGCAATCTGATCTGCCACCTCCAAGTTCCTTCCCCTCCCTTACGAGGTTCTTAGATTTTTTTTTGTATTGTGGGTTTTAGAGGGTTAGTGTTAGGTTAGTGTAGGTTTAGAGATTAGTTAGGATAAGTGTGGTAGAGGGTGTTTTTTTTTCTTCTTATGTGTTAATTTGTGGGTGGTTGGGTGGGGGGTCATGTTGGGGTATCTATGGCCATCATTATAACCCTGGCGGTTGGTGACTCACAGGGCTATAGTGGCGTTCGTACCGCCAACAGGCTGGTGGTACAGAACACCACATTTGGTAACACCGCCGGGACCGGCGGTATACCTCCATGGCGGACCGGGTGGTCAAAATCCACCAGGGCAGCGCTGCAAGCAGCGCCGCCCTGGGGATTTTGACTCCCCTTACCGCTAGCCTGGACCGCCATGGAAAGGCTGGCGGTAAGGGTACTCGGCTGCCCCTGGGGGTCCCTGCACTGCCCATGCACGTGGCATGGGCAGTGCAGGGGCCCCCAGGCATAGCCCCATTGTGCATTTCACTGCCTGAATTTCAGACAGTGAAATGCGCGACGGGTGCTACTGCACCCGCTGCACATCAGCATTGCCGCCGACTCTGTTACGAGCCGGCAGCAATGTTGATGTGACTTTTCCGCTGGGCGAGCGGACGGTAACACTGTTACCGTCCGCTGGCCCAGCAGAAAAATCAAAATAGGGAGCCAGACATACAGCCAGCAATGGCGGTATTCTGGCGCCTGCATCCTCGGCGGTCTTCTGGGAAGACCGCCGAGGTTGTAAAGAGGGCCTATGTGTTTTATTAATAAAATAATGAAAAGTATATATATAAAAAAATTTAAAAAATATATATTTGTTTAGGATTAGTTAGTATATGTGTAATATTAGTATTTGTTTGTCCTGAATGTGTCTTGTAACTCAAGGAGGGTGGAGGCCAATGTTTAGAGTGTGGTGTTCAATGTGTAAGTTAAGTTAAGCATAGGGTAGATAGCTTTAGTTGATGGATAAGTATAGTTAGAATAGGTTAGCTTAGGATAGGGTAGGTTTTAGTTATTTTTTAGGTCACTTGAATTTTTAAAAAACATTTTTGCATTCTCCCATACATTTTGTGTCATAAGCTTGTGTCTCAGGGTCTTCCCATGAGTGCACAGGGTAAATTGGGGGTTGGCCTAATGATTCCATCCTGCCTCCAAATACCTCTCTTGACATGTGCATCACCTATTGATATCTGAGCTGTCACATTGGCAGGAACATCACATCTACTAGTCCATGCATCTGCCATCCAGTGTACCCACCACTCAAGATGACTATGTTTACTTTGTATTGGACCAGTAGGTCTGGTACTTCAACTGTCAGTGTTGGGGTCCTGTGTAGGAATGTCGGGAACTGTAGCACATCTGACAACAGCCTAAATTGGAATTCTATCAGAATGACTGCCGCGGTCATTTGACCGCAGTGCGGTCTTTTGGCGGTCTCCGCCCGGCGGGCGGTGCCCGCCGCCGGCCGGGGTTGGAATGACCCCCAGAGTAATTAACGGCTACTCCCACTTAAATATAAATAATCAAGACACCTTTACATTTAAATGTTGATCATAAATATATTTCAGGACTGCTGACATGGTGTTTTGGTGGTTTCATGATTCACCCTAAATTAATCCTTTCAATATCTTTTCACCAGAGAGTCGCCATTATCAACAATCCTTTGTATTATGGGACAGCAAGATCGAGCATCCACTGGGGATCCAGCAGAGAATCCTGTGAGTCAGTCCAGGGTACCCAGTTAACCAGGGATAAATAGTTTTGTTGTATTTAAAAAAACATGTGAGTATATCAATGTGTATCTCTTGATGAAGGTATGGTGAACCAAGGAACCACTGAAACGCCACGTTGACCATCTTGGAAATATTTTTTATTGTTAATTAAGATTGCCTGAGATTCCTTGATCAAACTTGTATGAGCTATTGGGAAAGAATGAATTACAAAATAGGATGTGCAATATTGTGAATATGTATTTTGAATAACATTGATTTTAGCAATTATTTTATGAATACTATATACAATTTGTTCTTATGTAATGGATGTTCAAATAAATATTAAATACTGATTTTATATGTGTGGTTGTGCTATACAGCAGTAAAATTATTGAGGACTACATGTGCATATATATAGGGGCATATTTATACTCCGTTTGCGCCGGATTTGCGTTGTTTTTTTTTACGCACAATAGACGCAAAACTAAATCCATATTTATACTCTGGCGTTAGAAGCGTCTAGCGCCAAAGTCCATGGAGTTTGCGTCACTTTTTAGCGTGAACACCTACTTTGCGTTAATGATATGCAAGGTAGGCGTTCCCGTCTAAAAAATTTACTCCGAGGCATGTGTGCCGTATTTACACTCCCGGGCAAAAATCACGCCCGGGAGTGGGCGGGTCAAAAAAAATGACGTCCAGCTGCTTTTGCGTCGTTTTTTAGCGCCTGGTCAGGGCAGGCGTTAAGGGACCTGTGGGCTCGGAAGGAGCCCAGAGGTGCCCTCCCATGCCCCCAGGGACACCCCCTGTCACCCTTGCCCACCCCAGGAGGACGCCTAAGGATGGAGGGACCCATCCCAGGGAACATAAGGTAAGTTCAGGTAAGTAATATTTTTTTTTTTTTTTTGTGGCATAGGGGGGCCTGATTTGTGCCCCCCTACATGCCACTATGCCCAATGACCATGCCCAGGGGACATAAGTCCCCTGGGCATGGCCATTGGGCAAGGGGACATGACTCCTGTCTTTGCTAAGACAGGAGTCATTTCAATGGGGGTTGGGAGTTAAAAAAAATGGCGCAAATCGGGTTGAGGCGAAAATTTTGCCTCAGCCTGACTTGCCCCATTTTTTGCCGCCCAAGCTCCATTTTGCCCTACGCCGGCGTTGCCTGGTGTATGTCATTTTTTTTCATGCCCACCAGGCAGCTCCGCCGGCTAACGCCGGCTAACGTCATTGAATAAATACGGCACCCGCATGGCGCTTCAGAATGGCGTTAGCCGGCGCATATTTTTTTGACGCAAACCTGCGTTAGCGCAGTTTTGCGTCAAAAAGTATAAATATGGCCCATAGTGTCAATTTGTCACAGAGAGGAAACTCTATGTCTGTTTTGAGTTTTAGAAAACAATGTCCCCTTTGGCATTGTGAGGTTGCTCCCTGTTTTTTAACTTGAACTTATCTGATCTAGGCTTGAGCAGACCCCTTTTCAGTAAAGGTAACCCAATAATGTAGCACATTGGTCATACATGGTTAGGATTCAAAAACCACTTTACAGGGTTCTCAAAATGTTCCCAAAAGCATTTTTAAAGCATACAGATAAATTATGTTCTTTTAAATGTTGAAGACCCCCATCACATTTGCTAAATGCACAGAGGCTTTGATCTTTGTTTCATGGGAGAATGTATGGAGAATTATTTACCTAAATATTTTTTATGAAGCTACTGGAAAATGGTATTTGTTAAATGCATGTCATCCACCAATGGACGGTTCCACTTACTTGCTCTTCCATTCTTACATTTGTGTGCAATTTCCACTTTCAAACTTCAATGACATTTTCAAGTTCCCTGATAATGTACGGATTACATCTGGTACATTTCCCATGCCCCAAAAGGAAATACTTGTGGAGAGGAGGTTGAAAGAGTCAGAAAAACCTGTATGTGAATCTATTACTTCTGCAGGTGATACTGCAGAGTATCACCCAAAATCAGTGCACGCACGACTACTAGTATTTTCTAATAACCACAATGAATTAATTGCAGTTCAATACATCATGTTAGTAGAAATTATCATAATAAGATGAGAGAGAAAACTATCTACACTCTAAACATTGTTCGGCACACATCCCTACTCTATTACCTTAAAAACCCTAAATATACTACACATAGCTGTCTTGCAGTTTCACATGTTAGCACATATTGTAATATTTATTTGCAGAGTCATGGACTGCCACTCGGGTACTTTTATGGCAATAGGTCGCACATCGGTTCCCAACATCTGTCCCGAGTAACCATTCAATGGGCTTGCACCGTTGGAAATGTCCTTCTGCGGAAACTGTAAATGAAAATACGTATCAATTTAGCACATGCAAATTATGTTAGTATGCACAAGCATTGAAATTAAGGAACTCCTGTTAAGAGACACCTGCATCAAAGGCTATCATATGTATATTTTATGAATCAAGCACTCAACTACTTTCACTGCTCAATCAATGACTATGTTACCATGTGTCATGGTCTGTTACATGATATGTTAAGAAAGATAGAAAAAACATGGTTACACATAACTGTAGTTTTGAAATTTGCATTGGCACATTAATCTCAGGCAACAATGTTTTTGAGAGAAATCAGACATAAATATAATATTTTTTTCAGTGTTTGAGCAAATTAGCTGCATCATTTCTGATTTAGTGGAATGAATCCACAATTATGCCACAAATACTACTTCCAGAATATGTCACAGACTGGAATATTCACTGTATTTGTGCAAGATTCAACATTTTGCAAAATATACAGTCAAGGAGAGCACGCATTATAGATACCTTGCCGGAAGGGAAAGCCCATGGAGATTGATTCACCCTGGTGTTATGAACTAACATGAGATTTCCCTTCAGGAGATAGTGACTATGTTCGCTGCTATTAAATCAGAAAATGCCATTTCACTGCATGATTTAACAACAATGCAAGCACAACTAAAGCCTTCCAAAAATCCTTGGACGTTGCCAACACCAACGTAACACACAAAACCCATAATAAAAAACCCCACCTTCCAACCATCGCCAGGCTCATCGGCTTCAGGGGGAGTTCAACTGATGCAAATCCAGGTGGTAACTCCCTTCCCCGTTCCATTAACAGCTCTGTAACATTTTTATAGAGATAACAAGTTTGACATTTTCCTCAACCACTGCCATCTGCTCTTTATGGCCCAGCCCACAGTTTTTCCAGATGACGCTACCAAAGTAGCTTTTATGCTCTCCTATTTAGGAGAAGATGTGGCCTTAGGGTCTAATCCTTTCATAAAACAGGATGACCCAGTTCTTTACAATTTTAGACAATTCCAGATTGCAATGATGCGTCTACTCACAAAACACACCTTTATTCAGGCAGCAGACAAGGAATTGTTAAATCTCAAGCAAGGATCTTTGGATCAGCTCCATTATATATCTACCTTCAACAGATTAGTTATTGAAGCAGAGCGGCCCAAGGATAAAAGGGTGTGTTTGTTTCACAGGGGGCTCAGAGATGAGTTAAAAGATCGGTTCCCTCAAATTTTAGACCCTATAGAACATTGTGAGGAATTTTTAGACCTAGTTATTAAACTGAAAAATCACCGTTCTAAAGGAAAAGGGAGAGAAGGGAAAAGTGACAGATCATAAAATCTTCATCGTTAGAGAACAAAAAGGAGGCAAAAGTGAATCCTCAAGTAAGCCCAATTCATCTCAGCCAATGCAAATAGGAACAGCTAGATGGGCCCTTACGAAAGAAGAAAAGGACAAGAGGACAAAGCTTAACCAATGTCTATACTGCGGAAAGTCAGGGCACTTTGTTAAAGAATGCCCTACCCATCCAAACAAAGCTACAACAATTAGACCAAGTACCTCCTTAGGTGCTACTGCAATGATTGAACGGAATGAAAACTAGAAAACTCAGGTTTATCTTTAATTTGGACCACTAGTGCTCTGTTAAGTTCCACTCCCCATCATCTTAGTATGTCCATGATGTTAACCTCAGACTCTCAGCAAGAATGGACAGTAGAGGCCCCAATCGACTCTGGGGCTACTGGTAATTTCATAGACACTATTTTAGGCAACCCTAGGCATTCCAACAGTCCCTAAAGTTAAACCAGAAACAATCAGGGCAGTTGATGCGAAGGAACTCACTTCAGGACTCATCCAATCACAGACATAAAACTTACAGATCACGTGTCACAATTCCCAACCGGAACACATACATTTTGACATCACAGATGCACCACAGTTTAGACTTATTTTGGGGATTCCTTGGTTAACCTTGCATAACCCTCAAATAGACTGACAAAAGAAAACATTGACATTTCGGCCTATTTGTGCTACCTCATGTTTTCAGAATACTACCACAAAGTACATGATTCAGGGTCATGATTCCCTAAAAACATCAACAGTATATTAGCAGTAGAAGGAATATCAAAGGAATATTCTGATTAAAGTTTTTACAAAGAAAAGCCAACACCTTACCACTATATAGAGACTACAACTGCTGGATAGACCTCCTACCAGAAGCCACCCTTCCTTGTAGTCGTATATATGATTTCACTGAAAGGAGAACAAGCACCTTTGTACTTATCTGGATAAATATCTGGTGAAAGGATTTTTCCGACATTCTAAAACATTGGTGTCTTTGCCCCTATTTTATATACCAGAAAAAGGTGGTGAGCTTAGGCCATGCATTGACTATTGTGCAGTAAACAATGTCACCATCAAAACCTGCTATTCTTTACGTCTGATACCAAACCTATTAGACCAGGTAAAGAAGGCAAACATCTACACTAAATTGGATTTGCCTGGGTCATAGCATCTAGTTCAAGTCCAAAAGGGTGACGAATGGAAGACCGCACACAGAACGAAGTTCAGTCTTTATGAATATCAAGTCTTGCCTTTCGGACTCTGCAACATCCCCGCAGCCTTTTAATTTTTCATAGTGAAGTATTGAGAGATTTTATAGATATCTGATGTGTGGTTTATATTGATGATATTTTAATCTATTCAAAAACCATGTCTGAGCATGTACGACAAGTAAGGGCCATTCTCAAACAGCTCAGAAAACACTCCGTATACATAAAATTAGAAAAAAGGTCTGTCCATACCTCTTGGATTGATTTCCTAGGGTTTACCCTCAGTCTTGAAGGGTTTGAAGTGGATCCTAACTAGGTGGAAGCGGTAGCAAACTGGCCTCGTTACTCTTCCATGAAACAAATTCTGACATTTAGTGGCTTTGCCAATCTTCATAGAAGGTTAATTAAGAAATTCTCTGACATTATTACTCCCATCACTCGTTTCCTCTGCAAGGGTGTGAAATTTGAGTGGGATCCAGTAGCCGAAAAGGCTTTTCAGGAACTAAAGTCTGAGTTCACAATGGCACCAATCTTAAGACATCCAGATCCCCTCACTCTTTCATAATACAGGCGGACACCTCACAATTTGCCATTAGAGGTATGCTTTCTCAAAAACACTCAGAAACCTGTCAAATGCACCCGATAGTGTATTATTCCTTCAAACTATTGCCAGCAGAAATAAATTATTCAATAGCCAATAGGGAGTTGTTAGCTATAAAGGCTACCTTTGGAGAGTGGCAACAATACTTGCTAGAGGCCAGACACCCTATTACTATACATAGTGACCACCTAAATCTGCAATGCTTAAGGTCTGTGACAGCCTTGTCCACTCACCAGTTACAATGGACAGTGTTCTTCAGTGACTATAATTTTGTAATACACTATCGGCCAGGAAAAGACAATTCCAAGACAGGCCATCTTTCCTGCATTGAGGAAGACGAGTTATGTGCTAATACTGATACTCCTCACCCAATTCTTCCACCTGAATGTTTTCAAACTGGCAAATGTACCACCACTTTTGTAGATGATGTGAAAACAACTATTCAATTCAAACCCAAGAACACTGGTTAAACTTGCACTCAGATCTAACTTTGCACGAGAGTCTCCTTTACTCTGCACAAGATGAAATGTTCCTATCCAGCCCAGGATTACAAGCCATAGCTATAAAACGTAATCATGACACCCCACTCATGGCTCATCCAGGCATCCAGAAAACGCATCAACTAGCTAAACGTCACTTTTGGTGGCCTTCCACGTTAGATGATGTGCAAAGTGATATAGAGACGTGTGCGATTTGTGCCCAAAATAAGCTTGCACACCAGGCACCCTGTGGATTCCTATGTCCTTTACCAATTCTACTATGACCCTGAAATACGGCATCCCTAGATTTTCTAGTACACTTACCACCAACAAAATATACTTATACCACCATACTAACTGTGGTAGATCATTTATCCAGAATAGCCCATTTTATACACCTGAATAGATTACCTATAGCCTCCGAGTTAGCACCTATCTTTATAACCAATGTGGTATGTATACATGGTAAACCCTTTGCTCTAATTTCTGATCGCAGACCTCAGTTTAACTCCCACTTCTTAAGAGCCTTATGTAAGTTATTAAACATGAAAGTGTGCCTGTCTTCAAGCTATCACCCTCAAACCAAGAAGTTGAACCAAACATTAGAGCAATACTTACAATGCTTGTTGACAGAATATGACAAGGACTGGTCTGATATGTTATGGACCATAGAACTCGCATACAACAACACTGATCATGTGTCAGAAGGAATGTCTCCATTTTATTATACTCAAGGTTACCATCCAAAAACTATTTCATAGGACGAGCCTTTAACGTCACCTGTACCCACCATGCAATAATTTCATGTTCCTTTACAGATCACTGTACAACAAGCCCACTTCCACTTGCCCCTACCTAAGGAAACACAGAAAACATGTGAGGTTCGCCATTGCACACTAAAACCACAATATGCACCAGGTGATCAGTTTGGCTATCAAACATCTACATCTCAAAGGCAAGAGGAAATTCTTTCCTTGGTTTATAGGCTCTTTCACCATTAACACAATAATAAATCTCATTGCAGTACAGTTAGCACTGCCCAACACATATAAAAGACACCCATGTTGCATGTGTCCTTAATTAAACCCTATCATCCTGACACCAGAAAAAACACTTCTTCACAGCCTATAGAAATTGATGGAGAACAGAATATGTAATCAGTCCTCCTAGACTCTAAAAGAATCATGGGCAAGCTATATTATTTAGTGGATTGAAAAGGCTACGTACCAGATGAATGGTCCTGGGAACCACAAACACACCTCCAGTATGCCTGAAATTTGCTACGTTCTTTTTATAGACGATATCCAGAGAAACCAAAGCTCATACTGACAGTGTTAGGAGGTATTTTGGTGAAGAGGGGTGTAGGAAAGTATCATCTTGCCTGGCATGTTACCCCCATTTTCACTGTATGTATGTTTGTTTTAGCCCTTGTGTCACTGGGATCCTGCTAGGCAGGACCCCAATGCTCATAGTATGTGCCCTGTATGTGTTCCCTGTCTGGTGCCTACCTGTATCACTGACGCTCTGCTAACCAGAACCTCAGTGTTTATGCTCTTTCTGCTTTCTAAATTTGTCACTGCAGGCTAGTGACTAAATTTACCAATTCTCATTGGCACACTGGTACACCCATATAATTCCTTTGTATATGGTACTTAGGTACCAAGGGTATTGGGGTTCCAGGAGATCCCTATGGGCTGCAGCATCTCTTTTGCCACCCATAGGGAGCTCAGACAATTCTTACACAGGCCTGTCACTGCAGCCTGAGTGAAATAACGTCCACTTTATTTCACAGCCATTTTTCACTGCACATAAGTAACTTATAAGTCACCTATATGTCTAACCCTCACTTGGTGAAGGGTGGGTGCCAAGTTACTTAATGTGTGGGCACCCTGGCACTAGCAAAGGTGCCCACACATTGTTTAGGGCAAATTCCCCGGACTTTGTGAGTGCGGGGACACCATTACACTCGTGCACTATACATAGGTCACTACCTATGTAGAGCGTCACAATGGTAACTCCGAACATGGCCATGTAACATGTCTAAGATCATGGAATTGTCACCCCAATACCAATCTGGTATTGGGGGTACAATTCCATGATCCCCCAGGTCTATAGCACAGAACCTGGGTACTGCCAAACTGCCTTTCTGGGGTTTCCACTGCAGCTGCTGCTGCTGCCAACCCCTCAGACAGTATTCTGCCCTCTTGGGGTCTGGGCAGCCCGGGGCCAGGAAGGCAGAACAAAGGATTTCCTCTGAGAGAGGGTGTTACACCCTCTCCCTTTGGAAATAGGTGTGAAGGGCTGGGGAGGAGTAGCCTCTCCCAGCCTGTGGAAATGCTTTGATGGGCACAGATGGTGCCATCTCTGCATAAGCCAGTCTACACCGGTTCTGGGATCCCCCAGCCCTGCTCTGGCGCGAAACTGGACAAAGGAAAGGGGAGTGACCACTTCAGATAACGAATGCAACAGCTCACCAGAGTTCCTCTGCACTTCCCTCTTCGACTTCTGCCAAGGATCGACCGCTGACTGCCCCAGGACGCCTGCAAAACTGCAACAAAGTAGCAAGACGACTACCAGCAACATTGTAGCGCCTAATCCTGCTGGCTTTCTCGACTGCTTCCTGGTGGTGTCTGCCTTCACCCTGCACTGGAAATCCCGAAGAAATCTCCTGTGGGTTGACGGAGTCTTCCCCCTGCTAACGTAGGCACCAAACTTCTGCATCACCAGTCCTCTGGGTCCCCTCTCATCTCGACGAGCATGGTCCCTGGAACACAGGAGCTATATCCAAGTAACCCCCACACTCCAGTGATCTTTCAGTCCAAGTTTGGTGGAGGTAAGTCCTTGCCTCCCCACGCTAGACTGCAAACCTGTGTACTGCGTGATTTGCAGCTGCTCCGGCTTCTGTGCACTTCTCCAAGGATTCCTTCATGCACAGCCTAGCCTGGGTTCCCAGCACTCCGTCCTGCAGTGCTCAACCCTCTGAGTTGGACTTCGACATCGTGGGATCCTCCTTTGTGACTCTGAGTTGACTCCGTTCACAAATCTTCTAAGTGCCTGCTCTGGTACTTGTGCGGGTGCTGCCTGCTTCTGTGGGGACTCTCTGAGTTGCTGAGTGCCCCCTCTGTCTCCTCCTCCAAGGGGCGACATCCTGGTCCTTCCTGGTCCCCAGCAGCACCCAAAACCTCTACTGGAACCCTTGCAGCTAGCAAGGCTTGTTTGCGGTATTTCTGCGTGGAAACACTTCTGCAGCATCCAGCACGCCGTGGGACATCTTCCATCCAAAGGAGAAGTTCCTAGCCCTTTTCGTTGTTGCAGAATCCTTGGCTTCTTCCACCAGGAGGCAGCCTCTTTGCAACTTCATCCGGGGTTTCCTGGGCTCCTGCCCCCCCTGGACACTATTGCGACGCTTGGACTTGGTCCCCTTGCCTTTCAGGTCCTCAGGTCCAGGAATCCGTCTTCAGTGCTTTGCTGGTGTTTGTGGTTCTTGCAGAATCCCCCTATCACGACTATTGTGTCCTATTGGGGTAGTAGGGGAAATTTACTCCTACTTTTCAGGGTCTTGGGGTGGGGTATCTTGGACACCATGACTGTTTTCTTACAGTCCCAGCGACCCTCTACAAGCTCCCATGGGTCTGGGGTCCATTCGTGATTCGCATTCCACTTTTGGAGTATATGGTTTGTGTTGCCCTTAGACCTATGTTCACCTATTGCATCATATTGTAATCCTACACTGCATTACTTTTCTTACTATTACTTACCTGTTTTGGGTTTGTGTACATATAACATGTGTATATTACTTACCTCCTAAGTGAGGGTATTCTCTGAGATACTTTTGGCATATTGTCACTAAAATAAAGTACCTTTATTTTTAGTAACTCTGAGTATTGTGTTTTCTTATTATATTGTGCTATATGATATAAGTGGTATAGTAGGAGCTTTGCATGTCTCCTAGTTCAGCCTAAGCTGCTTTGCCATAGCTACCTTCTATCAGCCTAAGCTGCTAGAAACACCTCCATTCTACTAATAAGGGATAACTGGACCTGGCACAGGGGGTAAGTACCACAAGGTACCCACTATAAGCCAGGCCAGCCTCCTACAAGGGGGTACTGCCAAAGCTCCAACAGTCCTGGTTTATGAGGCTTCCTAGAACCTTAGAACTCAGTCATAATTCCCGCAGTCCTGGTTCATGATGCTTCATAGAACCTTAGAACTCAGTAAAACCCAGCACTAACCCATGCACAAGTGCCACCATGTCAATCAGTATGTTTATGTGTATCTTTACTTGTATTCACGAATCATAGTGCATCACTCTTATTTCTGTAAACATGTCTGTTATTGTAGCATTGATATTGCAGAGTGCAAGACTCTCGGTTATTGTGTTAAAGACTTTATGGGATTATGAAACCTTGATTACATGCAACCAAGATCTCAGCCCCAGCACCCCCCATTCCTGACTCAGATGCCGTGCACATATTCACCAAGGCCTTGTAAGGCCCTGACATACATGACAGTACTATTTGGCCGTGTGTAGGCGTGGCTGGACGTGGTGCCCCTGCTTAAGGCGACGCCCTGCTTCTGGAAGGCACTTTGCCTCGGAAATGTTCTGGTTGACAGAGCATCTTATGCACTTTGCCCGAGTTCCACCCATCAGCCTCGCAGAAACTTATCTGAGCCTCCCAGTTCCTCCCCAGCAGCAGCCTCTCTTTCCTGTATGCCGCAGCTCACCTACGGATGCCGTAGTTCTTCCCCGACACAGCACAGAGGTTCTTCTTTTGCTGCTCAGTCTCCTGAAAAGAAACATAAAACTAGTGAGTAAAAAGCCTATATATAATATAAAAGATATAAAGTGACACAGTACGGCACTCAAAGGTACCCAACGCAACTAAGAGACTTCATTAATCCTACAGTTGTGGGGAGTTTTGTGTGCTTATGGTAATTTACTTTGTGAAATCTAACAAGGTGATGTTGCACTATTTATAAACTAACATTGTCTTGCGCAACTAACTGAACTGTCTGTACTTACCATGTGAAGCTAATAAGCCATAATTCATTCTGACTAATTACGTGGTCAAATTTTGTGTTTTAATCAACAATTTACCTAGTGTAACTAACAGGGTATGAAAAGACATTGGGCATTGTGATAACGTCTCTTGTGCTAACTTAGATTGTGCAACTAATAGGGTGTGGACCGACATTGAACAGTGATACTCAAGCGTTCTAGACAGCAAAGTTTAATCAAGACAGTGAGTGATGAAAATTGCATGCAACAAGTTAAGTGAAATGTAACTCGCTTAATGATCATTGTGTGATATACAGGTCTGTGTTATAAGTCTCATCTCTCTGGCCAATACTATTGCATCACAGAGACCATTCAGAAAACGCTACTGCTCTTTCACGACTAAACACAGCTCCAGAACCTCACGACCATGGTAATTGATTTCAGGTAGGAGGGGTGTATTCAGGCTTTAGGAGGCCAAGACAGGAAAGAAACAATTTTCTTAAAGTTCCAGTAAGGTAATCCGTATCCTTTATTTCTCCTTGCTTTAAAGATCGACAATTGCGCTAGGGTATCAACAACGTCCATCAACCAGGCCCTCTTCCCTGCCCCCTACCTATGCTACCTCATGATAGAAATAAAACACAGGCAGGGTAGGTAAGGATTGAGGAGTTGGGTCCATATTGTTCCTGCGAATCAAACTGTGCGGGCCATGAGGTAAGCACGCATTTTTGATACCTTGACACTTATGTCATATAGTCCATCTTTTGGAAGTAAATGCAGCCTGAAGGTTGTCGACATACGTATTTTACAATTCTTTCCTTAATATTAGGTTAAAGTTATTCTAATATATTGAACAAATTCACTGCTTTTGAAAAGATGTGACCCATTATTTGCATTATTAGTCTCACCAATTAGGTAAAGACCACTGCTTCCATTATGTCCTCCAGACTTAGTGAAAGAGGATCCAAGCACGTGATCATATGAACAGGGAGCTATCCTAGCAGTAGTACATTCTTAGAGTCTATGAATGAAATATGCTTTCTTTCTTTCCTCTGTATTCTGTGGGTCAATATATTAGAATAACTTTAATTGAAGCTTGCACAGTCCTGTGTTATCATAAGAGGTGAAGCTTGTGTGGTGGTACACTGTAAGTCCCACAGTACCTCAGGCAAGGGTCGCGTTCGGTTCTGTCAAAGTACCTCATTATGCACTGCACAAACACTTCTTTGTTTTTGGCCTCTGGGAGCATCCCTCACGGTTCCATCCCGAAATGCTAGGGACTCAGAGTATCCCTACTCTATACCCCCTTCTATATTTTTTTTTATTTACTTCAGGACACAGGGAACATGCCCTCTAATGGAAATTTCAACATTTCTGTTCAAACTGCAGCAAGTCAATCAGATAGCTCGGGCCTCCTGGACTAAAATAGTCGATGGGGGGAAAAGCTCCCTTAGCCAATCAGATTGCTTTGTTTTTTTAATGTACAGTACTGCAGGAGTCCTGCTGTATTCCCACAGGACAAACTGTATAGATATATTTTTTTTAACCCTTTCAAGCACACCTGAGCTCTTCTTTAAACACAAATTGCTTAAAAATAGCTGAAAGTTTTACAACAAATGACAAAAAGCATGCTTTCTGAGTAAAGTTCTAACTTTCTGGTGGATTTGGTGCAATTCTGTTAAGCTGTCTATTCAATTTCACTTCCAAGAATTCCTTATTAGGATTAACATAAAAGCAACATTAGCAAGAAAACAATTAACAAGAAAGCAACGTTTTGAGACTGCCCCTTTTTCTTAGTTCCTGCTTGACAGATCACCACAAAACTTTCTATGAAGGAACTGAGGTGGATAAACTTTGTTTTTGAAAAGCTTTGTGAAGATTTGCTAACCTGTGCCAAAATTATTTGCAAAACAATAAATGCTCTTCCTATGGAAACTCTGGCCCTACTATAACCACATAGTGACGTTAGTTAGGTAACTATAACGTGCAACCTCACCATGCACTGCTAATTACGCCATATGTTGCATCACTTATGACATGCTCTTTGACATCACTGATACCATCATTTCAGACTTGTTCTTCAATTTGGTGGAGAGCCTGTCCCCGCTATGCAAACTTGGCTATAGTCTAGCTCTGAGATTGTTTTTGTCTTCGCTCACTGCCTATGTAAAAATTGGTGTTCACTGTCCATTTTATTTATACTGTCCTGAAAAGTCCTATTTATCTCCCACAGGACATCCCACTATATCAAATCCAACTCCTCTCCCCCATTTTGTCTTTGGCTTGAGACACCAAATATATTTGCTCAATTCATTTGTTGAGGTTGTTGATTGGTTTTAGTTGATCTTCTTATGAGCATAGGAGGCAATTATGCAGTCATCACTTCTTTCCCAAGGATCATTACACCATGTTCAAATTTCATTGATCACTCATTCATTGGTGCAAATCTCAAGTAAAATAGTGGAGTTTTCATGCCAACTCATACTGCGATCATGTTCATAGGTCATGTTCATAACTTCATTACTCAAAGGGGTGAACTATCAAAACAAGTGTCTGACTTCGGATTATATTGCTTACATACTAGCACACAGGAAATCTTCTCTTTGTTTGGTTCTCTCACCCTTCTACTATAATCTACATATTACTTTTATTTTGTGTTTTTCAGATTGTTCTTGTTTCCAAAGGTATTTCGATCACCTCTTGCATGTGTCTGTGGTAGATAATTCCATACAGCCAGTTCAAAAGTATGAGCAGAAGTCTGCCAGAAGTGTTTTGAATTGAGTTTTTTTTTCTTCTACTGATCTTCTTCAAAGCCCCTATGAACTGTTTCACAAACCCATTGCATTAAGGATGTAGAAGTTTGAACTTTTTCTGTAATGTGATGCAATGTAAATTGAACTTCTAAAACGTGGTGCTACCTTAAAGGTCCTGACCATATAGTTATCTATGAAAGTTTTTGTGCTTTGCAAACGTCTCCTACCCAACATCAGCGAATGGTCCATCATTATCCATTGTCATAATATCCAATATTCTTGCAGCGCAGAAAACATTATCCAGAGTAGCAGTGTCTTTGCTGCACTCCTGATCAAACATCATGAGTAATCATCTGTAACTGCCAGGATGTATGTTCTAAGTGTTCTGTGATGAAAAGAAATTAGAGGGTCTGCATTGTAGACTCATTCTAGACTCCTTTCCAGGTTTTTGGACATTTATAGAGTGCTGATGTGTCCCATTTATCTGTGCATTTTCGTAGCTGAATTTTCTTTTATGATTTTTCTCCATCTTTTCTAGTTATGCACACTACGTTCCTTCTAAATGTGATTTTTTGCAGCAACAGTTCTGCAATGCCATTCATGCGCCAGATCCTATTGGAACATTAAAGCATAGGGTTCTCACAGTCCCATGCCACTTTCTATTGTGAGGAGAGGACAGTAAATGAGAGGGTGAAAAAGGCATTTGAGTGCTCAGCAGATGATGATGAATATGATGTGCAACAACATTTAAAAAATACATAATTTTTTTTTTACCAAAGAGGACGCTTCAGATACAGAATTACTGCCTTTCTCTGAGTTATGTATTCCCATGTTATCAGAACGCCATCAGCTGTGGTACAGGATGGAGTTAATGGAGGGAATCTGCATTTCTAGCAAATATAGGGACACCACTCTCTTCAGAAACTGCATGCTGGTTCTCAAGAGGCAGTGGAAGATCCCTGATGCATGCAAGAAAAGCACAGTACCAGGGGTGGGAAGGGCAACTAGGTGCTTTTGTGAAGTTCCTAAAAACCATGTCCTTCACCTTACAGTAGAGTGACTTTTTAGTCAAAGTCATCCCTGTGTAACAGACTTTTAAAACGTTTGGGAATTGACTAAGCTGCTGCAGCAGAAAATAGCAACAGGCTTTAGGGAGATCACACAGCCCAAACAGAATGCATAATACATGGGACCGTGGTGTGCACGCATACCTTTCTGGCAATGGCTGACCATTGCAGAAACAGGCAAATAAAGATGTGTTGGATACATGCCAGTTCTCAACATCCATATTCAACACAGTCAAGCAAAGGCTTGCTTGAGGTTGAGGTCTCACTGACCTTTTTCCATTAAATTAAGTAGTGTAGACAAAGGAAGTCCAAAATTCAAGTGTTGTGTTAAATTATTAGAGATTCGATAAAGGGAAACATGGTACCTTAAGTTTGCAGTGGTGACATTAGATACAAGCATTGGCAAATCCAATAGGTCTCATCTATGCAAGTGATATTGTCTTCGCCTGTGTGTTTTAGCCATGTTGTACACCAGCGTGGTTGCTGTTGAGCATGGCTAAAAGTGAGTGATGTACAGGAGAGTCACATGGGAATGTTGTAGAGTGAAATGGAAAAGAGTGGAGAAGAGTGCTGTTGAGCGGAGAGGGAGAGGGTGTTGTGTATTTGAGTGGCACAGTGTGGAGTCGTATAGAGTGGCATACACTTGAATAGCATAGAGTAGAGTGGACTGATGTAGAGTACATTGGTGTAGAGTGTTGCAGAGTCTAGTGGCGTAGAGTGCAGCAACATTGTGTACACTGGTCTTGAATTCAGAGGCATGCAATGCAGCATTATGGAATGCACGTGTAGATTAGAATGGTGCATAGTAGAGTGCAGTGGTGCAGACTGGAGTGGCACAGAGTGCAGTGGTGTAAGGTAGAGAGGCGTAAAGTGGTGAAGGGTGGAGTGGCATGGAGTTGAGTGATGCAGAGGGCAGTGGCACAGAGTAGAGTAGAGTGGCATAGAGTGCAGTGGCGTAGAGTGCAGAGCAGAGTTGAGTGGCATAGAGTGCATTGGTGTTGAGTGGTGTAGAGTAGAGCAGTATAGAGTGGTGCGCAGTAGAGTATCGTGCAGTGGCATAGAGTGGAGTACCATAGAGTGTGGAGAGTTCAATGGTGCAGGGGATTAGAGTGGCATAGAGAACAGTGGTGTAGAGTGGTGTAGAGTACAGTGATGCACAGTAAAGTGCAGTGGCATGGAGTTCAGTGACAGAGTGCATTTGTGTAGAGTGCATTGGCATAGAGTGCAGTGGTTAAGAGTAGACTGATGTAGAGTGCAGTAGCATAGAGTGTAGTGGCGCAGAGTAGAGTATAGTGGTGTAGAGTGCAGTGGCATCAAGTAGATTGTTTCAGAGTAGAATGAAGTGGCATAGAGTTGAGTGGTACAGGGTAGAGTGCAATTACATAAAGTGGCATAGGTTGTAATGGCATAGAGTAAAGTGGTGTAGAGTGCAGTGGCATAGAGTGCAACTGTGCAGAGTAGATTAGAGTGGTGTACAGTGGATTGGCATAGAGTGCAGGGGCATAGAGTTGAGTGATTAGTAAAGTGCATAAGCGTAGAGTGTATTGGCATAGAGTGTAGTGTTGCAGAGTGGCATAGAGGACAGTGACATAGAGTGGATTAGTGTGGCCTAGACTGTAGGGGTGTAGAGTGCAGTGGTGAAGGATGCAGTGGTGTAGAGTAGAGTGGCAAAGAGTGCATTGGCATAAAGTAGAGTGGCAGAGAGTGCATTGGTATACAGTAGTGAAAATGTGTTGTCTGTAATGGCTGTACACTACCATACTGTCAGAGTCACCAGATCCTCGGGGTCTGTGCACGTTCCCAACACATCCACCACTGAACAGCTCCAAGACTCTGATAGATAAATCACAGAGACTGAGAGTGTTCAAGAGGGGAAGAGGGGATTAGGAAGAGAGCAGCTGGGAAGGAGACCTGTAGTAAGAAAAAGGTTAGAACACACAATATGAAAATTATATCTCCTGAAATCAATACTAGACTATGATTCTAAGCCTAGTCACTCTTAAAACATGAACAATCTAAGAGTTAAGTTTAAAATGACTAAGTTTCAAGATGGCTGTAGGGGAATCAAGATGAATTAAATGAAAACGTTCTTATTCAAGTACTTTTCTTTACATGAGAATCAGAAAAACATTCTGACTAAATTTTAAACCAGTCATATAAATCCTGTTTTGAGAATGTATACTAGGACCATACAATATTGCATCTAGAAACTCTGGCCTTCTGTGTACTCTTAAAATGTTTCAACACAAATTGCGCATATTGCAGATATATATATATATATATATATATATATATATAGTAAACACCATAAAAGGATTGTGCACCATGAATAACACAATATGGATTCAGGAAACCAATCACATAACTTGTCAACTCGAATATTACATAATAAATATCTTAGAATAGTGGCATACAATAAACAACATGAAATAAACTCGAGGAGAGAATCGTGCGTCTTTCCGATTCGAGTGTTACCATGTAAAATACCAAGAAATGGTAGCACGCAATGAATATCAAAGTCAAATCATCATTAATCGAATCGCGTGTCTTGCCGATTCGTAAAACACGATGTAAATGTCAAGAAATAACAGCTCACAATAAATAACAAGATCAAAGTACAATGAAACGAATTGCGCTTCTTTTGCCGATTCTTAAGCCACCATGTAAATGTCAAGAAATGGTAGCGTGCAATGAACAACAAAGTTAAATCCTTATGAAACGAGTTGCGAGTCTTGCCAATTCGTAAAACATCATGTAAATGTCAAGAAATAGTAGCGCGCAATGGACAACAATGTTTAAACACCATAAAACGAATCGAGCGTCTTGCCGATTCTTAAGCCACCATGCCAATGTCAAGAAATGGTAGCACGCAATGAATAAAAAAGTCAAACCTTTATGAAACAAATCGCGCGTCTTGCCTATTTGTAAACTACCATATAAATGTCAAGAAATGGTAGTGCGCAAGTAATCTGTTACTCATTTAAGAATTAAACCAAGAATATGAAAATTCTCAATAATGGTGTCGGGACAGTCCAACCACCGTCTTATCGCCTGGAACAATGATCATCAATGAGGGATGAAGGGCAGAAGACTGGAAGATCTAAATAGGCAGCCGGGACAGGAGCTCAGGAAGAAGCTGCTGCTCTGCACCGGGACCTCTGAATAGTGAGCACTGGGAGTTGGGCTGGCTCTCTTTTATAGAGTCTTGGCCCAGCCCAGAACCACACCTAGGCATGTTGCAGGGAAAGTCTCTGGAAGGCCCTGGAAAGGGGCCACACCCTAACACACTCTGAAAACCTGCAGCAATACATTGCAAAGGAACAGTATTTGTAAGCATATTAAAAATAAGTTTTCAGGATTGAACTATGCAATGCAAAAGGTTAAACCACAACATATCAGCACAATGCATAAATTACTTTGTTTTGAGAGTGTTGGGTTTTTGCATTTTTGTCGCCAATAGAGCGCGTACTGTTCTTGCGTTGGCACATACCATGCATCCTCCACTCTACGCATTCCACTCTACTCTGCACCAATGCACACCATTGCACTCTACTCTGCACCACTCCACTTTACACCACTCCATGCCTCTGCACTCTGCACCACTCTTCTCTATGCCACTGCACTCAATGCCATTTCATGCTACACTTCTCTACCCTGTATCACTTGAAAACTTCACCCGTCTCAATGTCAAGCATTGACATCAAAAACCTTCATCAACAGCTTCACTGGATTCGACACCAAGAAGCACCAGATTGGCAGCTTCCCGTATTCAATGCCAAGCAGCACCCGATTGGTGGTGGCACCAGGCTCGATGCTGAGACCTTGTGCAGCATTTCCCCATCATTGTTGAGCCGTTCCTCGGATCCAGTCAGTTGCCTGGCCCCTACTAAAGAGTTTCTACCTCTATAAACGTTTCTAAGTGAGAAGGTAACTTTGTGACTGGGATGAATCTGGTCTGTGTATCAGACATGTGCTCCATCGCGATTGACCCATGTTCCGGTCCAAACTTTAAAATTTCATACCTCTATTTCTACTATATGGATTTGTGTCATTGCGGCATTATTTAATTTATTAGAATAGCCTGTAATTTGGTATTTTGCTAAATTGGTTTGGGGTTTTTCTTGTGTTGTGTTGTCACTTTGTTAGTTTGAGTACTGCATAAATACTTTACAGATTGCCTCTAAGTCAAGCCTGGCTGCTCTGTGCCATAGCTACCGGTCAAGTGACTTTTGTGATTCACCCTGACAAGGCTTGTCATTATTATTTGATATCGGTTCTTACCCCCTTTAATTAATACTCTAATTTCTTCCAGTGGTAAAATTAGTAAAGGGTGAATACACTCTACATGTGAAAAACAATTAGGGCCATATTTATACCTTTTTTGCACCGCATTTACGTCTTTTTTTTACGCAAAAGCGACGCAAACTTACAAAATGCAATTATATTTTGGAAGTTTGCACCACTTTTGTGTCAAAAAAGGACACAAAAGCAGCTCAAAAAAAGTATAATTATGGGTCTTAATGTTGCACAAAGAAATAAGGGCATAAAAAAACTGCCAGTGGTACAAAAGTGACCAAAATGTGTGTAAACCATGTATGGACAAAAATTCTGAATTAGCTGCATACTAGGAATTCAGCGACAGTAATGAAATCACAGTATTGCATGGAGCAAGTCCAGTTGACATAATAAACAATCATGGCAGGTTAATGTGGTATATAATGTTATAAAGCTATCTTGAAACTATTATGTATTTGAAGTGGCAAAACTTGGGACTATGTAACTACAGGAAATAGCTTTCTAGCTCTGCATAGTTTGCAT
Source organism: Pleurodeles waltl (assembly GCF_031143425.1). Taxonomy (NCBI): domain Eukaryota; kingdom Metazoa; phylum Chordata; class Amphibia; order Caudata; family Salamandridae; genus Pleurodeles; species Pleurodeles waltl. The sequence goes on from NC_090448.1 coordinate 515,942,743, forward strand.
TCTGCTAATCCTATGTTTAAAAACTCTGCTTTAATAAAGACAGCCAGCTCCATCAACAGTCATGTTGAAGGAGCTGTCTGTCGAACTTTCAAAGCATTTACAAGAACCAATGTGATGGTTGTTCTTGTTAACACTGGAGATGTCTGCTAGACCAGCAGACATCACTTGCATTTTGCAGGTGGAGTACCCTTGCCATGGCAGGAGTAAAGTACTCTATCATGGCAAAAGTACCTAATCCATCTGCCAAAGAATAAATCAGGCCAATAGGAAAATTTATTTAGAAGTCTCATATTTTCAGAAATTAAATACTTTCATTTTCTAATTTGTGAAACAATACTACTCATTTATACAATGTTAACACGCATTGGCAAAATCAATAGATCTGTCTTGCTCTAGGTGTATGTTCATTGTTCTGTCATATGTCTGAATGCAACACTAGAAAACTCACAGAGAGGCACCTAAATACCGTCAGGAAGCAGGTTGTGTGAAGCATGGGTTCTGGATCACATGTTGTATAATACATCCTTAAGCACATATGTGAGGCTTCTTGGAATGGATTTCTAATTACTCTTCTGTGAACTTACAACTATCTGCTATAAAACCCCACTTCCACCACATCTGGCTCTGCAACTGATTTACTCCATTCCCTGTTATGATAAAGTGGTGATGGGAAGGCAGAGATAATACCAGATTGTAATTCTGTAAACCTGTTTTCCATAGTGAATACCTCCTGCAAAGCAATGGACTACCACCTAAAGTCTCACTACTGAAATGGCAATGTTCTCAATAATCCATTCTCAAATAGATAAAGATATAAAAATGAACATTGAACATTATGGGGGTCATTACAACCTCAGAGGTCTTTTTACAAGACCGGCGAGGGACCGCCATGCTGAAGACCACCAGTGCAGGCGGTTTTTCGCTCGGCGCATTATGACTGCTGGCAGCCCTCCATCCTTTTCCGGATGGAGAGCCGCCAGCAGCCATACTGGCGGTCGGCGGGGAAGTGGAGGTTGCTCCACCTCCACCGCCACGTCAACAGAACACCGGCACCCGAATCACGTTCTGTGATTCGGCGTGGCGGTGTTCTGTTGACGGGGTGCTGTATGTAGAGGGGGTGTGTGAGTGCGTGTATGCATGCGGGGGTGTTGTGTGATTGGAAATGTGTGCGTGGCTGTCTGTATGTATGTCTGTATGGATGTGTGCGTGTATGTCTGAATGTGGGTGTGTGTGTGTATGACTGTGTGTGTGGCTGTTGGCATGTTTGTTGGTGTGTGTGCGGGTATGTGTGTTGGTGGTGCCTGCGTGTGTGTCGGTGTGAATCAGTAATGTGATGTTGGGGGTGGGCAGGGGGTCCTGCCACCTTTGAGGGGTGGCAGGGGGGTAGGGGGTGTCAGGGGAGGACTCGGGGGTGGGGGTGGGGGAGACCCCTAACGGTGCCAGAGAAGGAATTCCCTGGCACTGATTGTGCTCACTGCCATGGATTTCATGGCAGTTCCCAACCCCATGAAATCCATGGCAGTGAGCCGGGTCATGATACCGCCAGCGGTAGTGTGACGGTCGCCGGGCTGGAGACCCAAGTCTCTAGCCCAGCGGTCGTCTCCGCCCTGGCGGTCTGATCGGAGAAGTGGCGGATGACCATGGCAGTAACCGCCATGGTCATAATTCCAATTTTTTTTCCACCAGTCTGTTGGCGGTAAAACCACCACTTCTCCATCAACCGCCAGGGTCGTAATGAGGGCCCATGTCTGTCAGACTCACCATATTATATATTTGTGCTGTTAATTGTAAGTGCATCTAATATCAACACATTGTTGTGGTTTGTATCACATAGAGAAGATTCCACAACCCTCTCTTCCTTCATTGTTTAATGTTCTTACATTTTTTGTCTCTTCCTTTTTCTTCTGTTTTCAGCTCACCCTTTCCCAATTGCTCTTTGTGAGCAAAATTGTTTTATGATTCTCTTGCCTAGCACCATGCATTACTCATGGACATTTTTGCATTCTTGCTTTCCTAGATATCTCTGCAAAAGGATTTTGAAGACTTTAACTAGATTTACATATTTTGTATTTGGAAAGCTTCACGCAAACTGGCGTATTGGCTAAAGTTATAAATAATGAAAAAAAATGTTTTTGTTTAGCTATAGATAGTAGCATTATATAGCAGTAGTAACTGGTACTAAACACAGGGCTTTGCTCTCTGTGAATCACACCCTCGTGCCAGTCAGGGTTATTTGAAAATAGGCATTATGCTTTTCACCTTAAGTATAGTACAGAATAAAATAAAATGATATTGATTCGGTCAGTATAGGTTTTATTAGTAAATGTGGGAGGAACACACAGGCTTAAAGAAGGGGCAGGATTCCAATAAAACGGGATAGGATTAGGGAGGAGTAAGAGGGGTTTAGGGTAGGACCAGGCAGAAAACTCCACTCCCTGCACTGAGTTTTTGGAATTTGGCCACCTTGTGCTATGCAGAGTAGTGCGGAGTTACCAAATTCTGCCATCTGGCACGAAGCAGAGTTTTTTGTTTCTGTTCACGTGCACAAGACTTGTCTTTGGTGCTCAAGACCGCCACAATACTCTCAGGCCGCTAATGTGCGTATGCGAAATTTCATGCTGGCTCGTGCGGCTTCTGACTGCGAAGGCACCATTATAGTGCCGCTCGAAAGAATGAATGACCCTTTCTTTTTTTCCCCAAGAGGAAGGGAGTGCCCCAGAGACTCCAACTTGCTGTTCCTGTCCAGAGGTCTTTCCCTGTGCTTTGTCCATCTCCTGGTCACTTTTCACTTGGATTTTGAGGTGGAAGGATCACTTTCTTTGTCTTCTGTACCTTTGGATTTAAGGACTTTGTTTTTTGTCATATGACACAAATAAGTTAAAAGACTATTGTATAAGGGTGTTGTTTTGTTTGATAGGGCATGCACCGGTATTTCACTTCACTTATATTTGATTTTTAAATTTCATTGTGATGGGTGGCTTGGAGTTTCAGTAGGGGCCTAGTGATTTTTTGCATTTAATTTTTCACCTTTTGTAATGGAAACTAGTTGAAAGGAAAAATGTTGCATAGTTCAGCACCTTTTCTCTATGTTTCTTAAATTTGCAATATTAATTTATTTTAATACGTGACCTAGACTTCCAACAGGCCATCTAGCCAGTAGGCCTAGTACTAGTCATCACTGCACAAAAGGAATGTTTCTGTGGTACATGTTTTTAAAACTTCATATAGGGCAGGGATGGCATTGGATTAAATTAAAAATGTTGGCTATTGTTTGTAGTTAATTTTTTCTGCAAAAAGTGTATACGTGGGGTAATGTTTGATGCCATAGAAAGATGTGTGTTGTTGTGAATTTTTTATAGCTTACATACATTTTTTGCTTTGCATTGCTGAATTAATAGTAGTGTTTTCTTCACGGTCACCACCATGTCTCCTTTTTCTGGCCAGTGTGTGTGTGTGGTGTGTGTGTTTGTCATCAGCCACCATTTGTCTTCTTCCTCCATGCCATGTGACCATGGGCCATTTTGTATAGTCTGTGTCTATAGGCCTGAATGTTCTTTTTACCTCATGCCTTCTTGCTCCCTGTTGTTGATTGACCATGTGGCTTGCAGCCATTTTGTGCAACCAGCCAGTGTGCCGTTGTCATAGGGTTGCAAGTGTTCTTTGTTCCCCATGCCTCCTTGTTCACTATTGTTGTTTGACCATGTGGCTGGCAGTCATTTTTGTGCATCCAGCTAGGGTACCTTTGACATAGGCTTGCATGTGTTCTTTGTTCCCCATGCCCCCTTGCTTGCTGTTGTTTTACCATGCTGCTGGCAGCCATTTTGGGCATCCAGCCAGTGTGCCTTGCCATATGTGTTCTTTGTTCCCCATGCCTCCTTGCTCACTGTTGTTGTTTGACCATGTGACTAGCAGCCATTTTATGCATCCAGCCAGTGTGTTTTTGCCATAGGCTTGCCTGTGTTCTTTGTTCCCCATGCCTCCATGATCGCTGTTGTTGTTTGACCATGTGGCTGGTGGCCATTTTGTGCATCCAACCAGTGTGCCTTTGCAATTGGTGTGTATGTGTTCTTTGTTGCCCATGCCTCCTTGCTTGCTGTTGTTGTTTGACCATATGACTAGCAGCCATTTTATGCATCCAGTCAGTGTGATTTTGCCATAGGCTTCCATGTGTTCTTTGTTCCCCATACCTCCTTGCTTGCTATTGTTGTTTGACCATGTAGCTGGCAGCCATTTTATGCATCAAGCCAATGTGTTTTGTGATAGGCTTCCATGTGTTCTTTCTTCCCCGTGCCTCCTGGCTTGCTGTTGTTGTTTGACCATGTCACTAGCAGCCATTTTATGCATCTAGTCAGTGTGCCTTTGCCATAGGCTTGCATGTGTGCTTTGTGCCCATGCCTCCTTGCTCGCTGTGGTTGTTTGATTATGTGACTGGCAGCCATTTTGTGCATCCAAATAGTGTGCCTTTGTCGTAGGCTTTCATGGATGGATGTGATATTAGTATAATAAAATGCTTGAGGATCATTGTAGTATCTGTATATTATGAATATGATTTTGCTGGACAGTGCTTATATTACATGTATTTGTTTGAATTCTTTTATTTTGCCCTTTTTGCCTCATAAAAGGTTTCTTCTCATCCTCCCATACAAACATCAGCAATTATTTGTCAGGGTTTTTTATTTTTATTTCTTATTTTAATTTTTACATTTTGATTTCGTTATTGTCATTTTTAATTTTATTTGGACTTTCTTTATTTTTATTTTGTAACTTTTTTTTTATATTTATTTTTTCATTTTTATTTATTTGATTTGTTATTTATTTATTTATTCTTTTTTTGCATCTTGACTCGATCCATCCAGCCATCAACATAACCACACAGCCGAGCAACAGCATTCAGTTTTTTAAGGTTTCATTTAATTTCCTTCTGGACACCCTGCCTGCAGTACACTGCATACACATGAGCTTCATTCATTTTGTAATGATTATTGCGTTTCCCCCTGGACCACATCATCTGCCACACGCACACACTACACCTCAATTTTTAAACATTATTCCATTCACCCAGGCACTTCCCTGACTGCCACATGTGTCTCCTTTAGAATACATGGACATAAAGCAAAGAGCTACATCTGTATGTTGTGTTATCATGACTGGAAATTAAATTTTATGATATGGTGGTGTGGCTTGACTTTGAAGTGGTTAGTTTATTATTGCCTAAGTAACCAACCACAATAATATTGCCCTTGTCTGTAGTAATTCAAACTGCAACAATGCCATGTTTCACTACATGTTTTTCTTGCTTGTTTGCTTTTAGATGCACAATAGAAGAAGAGACATCACCTGCAGTACTGCTAAACAGAAGGCCTCTACAGTGACGTCAGTCCTCCAATCTCTTCTGTTTATGCAGCTTAGTGCTACTGCCAACTGAGAGCTTTAAGTTGGCCCCAAAGGAAGTTGCTTCCAAGAAAGTGGTCAGTGATAAGAAGCAGCTTTTCACCAGTGCCGTGCCAACCGGAACCATTTTTGAGAGATGTGTGCATGCTACACCTGCCTCTGGGAAGTAAACTGGGTGCAGCACTCCCAAATCAACAGCACCACCCCAACCTATACCAAAGACCATGTCTGTTAGTGAGGCAGTCACTGCAATCATTATGACACCGATGTCCACTGACGCTGAATTTGATTTGTCCCTTTTGCCAAGTAGTACCCAATTGCTTCAGTAAAAAGTGCAAAGTGGACAGCAGCCACAGCCAGCAATAGTAGATGTTTCTGAAGCTAAAGCAGAACAGGAGGTTGAGCTTCTTGCTGAGCAAGGAGCTCCGCTTTTAGAATCATTGGCTCCCATATCTCCAGCAAAGAAAAGAAAGGGTACCACTACATCATCTCCTCCAAGCACCACTTCTGGAGATGATGATGATAGGGACTTAGAGTTGACCCTGGCAGAGTCCGGGAGAATCCAGGAGAGGCATGGAAAAAGAAAAAATCCTTAAAGCCTTACAATTATGGAAGGGCATGAGGAGGAGGAGGATGAAGATGAGTCAGTCATTGTGGAAACTGGCTTACAAGAGTCTGACATTACTATTCAAACTGCTTCTAGGGATGTAGCATAGGTAGCACTGCCAGCTCCCATGCTTGTAAAGCCTGAACTGAGACCTCAACCAACCCCTACCTCAGTAGAAGCATGCACTGCAGAGTGGCAATCAATGACACACTTACCTACCTCTAGTTCTTCTTCAGCCATTGGCAGTGGCCCACTAAGAAAGTACTTCTCCCCAGTTTGGGACTTACGCTTACCAAACAGGAGAAGGACATTGCAATATGCTCCATGTGCCACACGAGTGTTTGTAGAGATAAGCCTGGTTCACTTTGTGGTACTGGAGGCCAAACGACCCATATGAAAAACACATCATGCAATCCGGAGGGAGGAGCACCTTAAGAAAATTGCTGACTGTGGTTGTGATGGTGAAGCTGAAGAGAGCCAGGAAACATTAGCTACAAGTACAATCATGGTGGGGGGTAATGATGAGGAAAAAGAGTGTGACACCCTCATGCAAAGCAGCCCTGTCCCCAGCAGTGTACCAAAATCACCCTCCTCAGTGATCTCACAATGCATAATAAGCCTCAGAGTTGGATGGCGACACCATGGCATTACAGTGACTGCCCCATGACACACCCTGAGTCTACCACCACCTTCTTCTCAAAGGTCGCATAGATCAGTGGTCCTAAAAAAGAAGAGAATCCAGGCCTCTATACATGTTTAGGCAGGAGAAGCCCAATGACTGCAACCACCCAATAGCACTTTTGTGCAATGGGAAGCTGGCAAAAATGTTAGCGCTGGACCTTTTCCTTTTTAGTTTTGTGGAAGGAGTGGTACTCTTAGAATTTGTGGGAACCATCTGCCTGAAATGGAAGATTCCAAGTCGGACCTGTTTTTACCAAAGTTGCTGTTATAGCACTGGATCAAAATGTGCAGCAAAATGTTGTTCACACTATACACCTGACAAAAGACATGTGGACCAGTTGCCAGGAGACTGATTACATGTGCATCACTGCATACTGGATCTCTTTAGCCGGGGTAAAGAAAAAGCTATCTACAGGTCTTGGCCCTGAAGAAAACTTTGAGCATTTCATGCCATGCAATAGTAGCCATGCTTGCTATGTAGAAATCACATACAGCTGCACACATCTTGGATACATTTAACAGCAGGGTGTCTGAATGGCTGTTCCCAGAGGTCTCAGAATTGGATTTGTTGCCACAGAAAATGGCAGTAACATAGTCAAGGCAATGGCAGATGGTGGCTATTTTAGGGTCCTGTGTTTGGGTTGTGCAAGACTTTCTCAAAAAAGAAGACATAGTCATTAATATACTGACCACCTGCAGAAGCATTTGTGCTCATTTTAGCCATTCTTTTAAAACCCAGAAGCAGTTGGTGATTATTCATCATGCTAATAGAGTACCAGATAAAGCCTTTATACAGGAGGAGACAATACGTTGGAACATGAAAGCTGTGACCATGGATGTGGACAAATGGGGCCTAGTAAAATGCCTGACACAGATGCTACTCCTTTTTTGAGGTTTTCACACAGAAAGTTACAAAGGAGGACAGTGCCATGGGCCAAGTTCTTCTGTTGTTGCATCTGCTACAGGACCACCAAAGAAAGTATCTTAAAGGTTCGCACTTGCAAGTGTGAATTTAAACCCAGAAGTACATGCCTTGGTTGAGAGTTTAATCTTTTGCTTGCCTTCTAATGCAAGGCTACAAAATGACATCATCTTGTCCAAAGAGTATATCTGTGCCATACTCCTTGATCCATGGTACAAAAAATCAGCTCACTTTCATTACCTTCTCTGAAGGGAATGTTTCAAAATACAAGAGGTGAATTGTTGAGCAAGTCGGAGACCTGGAAGAAGAATAGCTGGAACTTAGAGTCCCACTCCGCAGTTCTGGGGTGATGCCTTCAACTTCCAGAGAGGGCAGTCTTGTCTCACAGCAGCCAACACCAGCAACAACAACACTGGCAACAACAGCAACAGAAAAAAATCAGACCCAACCTCTGCATTGGCTTGGTTTCAAGTGGCTGGTCTTAAGTCCAGTGGTGAAGTCAAAAAAGGTCAAGCAAGTGACATAAATGACCATTCAGAGAATGTTCCAAGAATGGCTGGATGACCCAAAAGAGGTTTATGTGGATCAAGACCCATTGATATATTGGAATGGGTGGATCCGTCAGTGGCAAGAGCTCAGCAGGCTGGCAATAAGGTATCTGGCTTGTCCTGTAGCCAGTGTGTCTGCTGAGTGGGTGTTCAGTGTGGCTGGTGCGGTTGTTACAGTGAGAAGGACCAGTCTCTCACCTCAAAACTTGGAGAGATTGACTGTGATACAAATGAACCAACATTTCGTACCTCATGATTACACCGTTCCTAAAATAGCACAGGAGTGGGATGAGGATGTTTGGTCTGAATTAAGGGCCAGATGTAGGTAGCAAAAAATTTGCATGTCAGAAATTGCGAGTCTTTGCGAATCGCAATTTCCGACTCGCAAACAGGTATCCAACAAGAAGAAGCAACTTCATTTTGCGAATCGCAAATGAAGTCGCACCGCAGATTGCGAGTCCGCTGTTTGCAAGGTCACTTTTTGCGACCTCGCTGAAAACGAACACGCAAATTGCGAGTGGGTGTCGCAAATTGCGACTGTGCCGCAAATTGCATGCAGGTGCAGCAGAACACTCTGGAAAACACTTCCTGGCTCTTGATGATGACATCACAGCCAGGAAGTTTACAAATACACCTGGGAGGAGGGAGGACCACACCCATTTCCAACTGCTGAACAACCAACAGGAGGAACAGCAGCAACAATGGAGGAATCAGGCAGAAAGAGTAAAATCAAATTTTCTGAAAAGGAACTGGAGGTGCTGACAATTGAATGCTGCCAGCACAATGATCAACTTTTTGGAAGAGCAGCCCTCAGTGTGCCTGAGTTGGACAAAAGGAGGATTTGGACGGAAATCCAGGAGAAGGTGAATGTAATTGGGGTGAGCCACAGGAGCATAGACGAACTGAAAAAAAGATGGTATGACCTGCGCTCCAGGACCAAGGAGAGGGTGGCAGAGCGCCTCCAGGAGATGAGGGGCACTGGAGGAGGCCCATCTACCGTCCCACCACCCACACCCATGGAGGAACGAGTGCAAGAGACCCTTGATCCAGAGGCAGTATCTGGAATAGGAGAGCTGGACACCTCAGCGCCAGGACCATCAACCAGTGAGTACCATGAAACATGCATGTACACCCATATCTGCCATACCCCCACCCACCTAGTACACAGCAGCATGCACAACCAAAATAGCTCCATTTCAGAGTAGCAACCACCAGAATGGTGCATTATGGGCAATGTAGCCCAGTAGGCAGCTGATAGGCAACAGTTTATTAGGAAGCATACAACAGATGGTAGATACTGACAGTGTGTTCCTTATGTCCCACAGGTCTCCCACAAGACACCACCACCAGCCACACCGTCCAGGGTGCAGAGGTCAGCCACCAGGCAGCACAGGACCCAGGAGCAGCCACCACAGGAACCTGCACCACCCGACCACAGTCCCCTCCAGATGCACCAGTGGCCATAGTGGAGATTGACCCAGCACCCAGTCCCAGCTACAGTGCCAGCCAACAGGACACTGATGCTCCACCGAGTCGCAGACAACGTGTACATGTCCCTGCAGTGTCCCAGGGAGATGTAGGGGACTCCTCCATGTCCGCCGCCGAGGAAGCACTCATCGAAGGTCAGCGCCTGCAGACAAGGCAAATGAGACTGATATCAGGGGCCATGCGGCGAATGTAGAGGAATCAGACAACAGGGCTGGCACAGGTCCACACAGATCTTCAAAACCTGAACAGTCATGTAGGTGACATTGCGCTCTCCATCAGGCAACTAGTGACTGAACTTGTTACCGAGAGAGAGAGTGCAAGGCGCCGTGAACGCCAACTAATCCACCGTTTAGACCGCATGGCTGCCTCCATCGTCCGCCTGGCTGTGAATACTACAGGGCTGTCACGCCACACAGTCAGTTTACAGGTCGACATGGGCCACTTTGCCAGCGATGTGGCTCATTGCCTGGAACGGATAAGCCATGCTGTGGACATGATGGAGGCAAGACAGGTGCAAGATAGTGAGGAGGGCTCTACTATCAGTAGTGCATCTGCCACAGACACCAGGGTCTTGCGTAGTGGCAGTGCACGGCAGGGATCTGCAGACGCTCCAGGCACTAGCCATGCTGGGCGTAGGATTTGAGCTACGCACTTACGAACAATTGAGGCACGTGAGGTTAATGTGTCCTCATAGCAGGTGGACATTTACAGCCCCTGATCAATAGTTCTGTTCTATAGTTTTTTGGTTCACTTCATTAAAGTTCCTGTTTGTTCCACTTCACACCTGGGCTCTTTGTGTGTGACATTCATGTGTGTGGTGACAGGCAGCACATACCTTCCAAAGTATTGGTTTGCAATGTGGTCCCGTCTCTGTCTGCCTTGATTTGCAATGCTTCTATCCCCATGATGGCGATGTGGTAGCTCTTGCTCATCATCCTCCGAATCTGGGTCTTCAGGGGTGAGATGTAGCCCACGTCTGGTGGCAATGCTGTGCAGTATAGCGCATGCACCAACGATCTTGAATGCTGGTATTGGGGCATACTGGAGGGCACCTCCACTTCTGTGGAGGCATCTGAATCTTGCCTTCAACAGTCCAAAGGTCCTCTCTATAACAGTTCGGGTCCTCCTATGTGCACTGTTGTTATCGCCTCTCTGTCTCATTGCTGGGTGTTAAGTACGGGGTAAGTATCCATGGTCGTAGTGCATAAGCACTGTCACCTGTTTGGCAAAAATGAACAATGTTAGCTGGGCATGGATGGGTTCCACATTGACCTGTGTGTATGTCTGCAAGGTGTATTCAGCTATACCTAGGAGATATCGGTCTCCAAACTCCCCACGTTCTAGGCGTTGGTGTATCCCATTGTGCCTGAAAATGTAAGAGTCATGTGTACTCCCTGGAAATTTGGCTACCATGTTAGTGATGACATAATGGGCGTCACATACCACCTGGATGTTCAGTGAGTGGGTACACTTCCGGTTGCAGAACAGATATTCCAGATTTGCAGGAGGGCATATTTGTATATGTGTCCCGTCTACACACCCTATTACATGCGGAAAGTTGGCAATCCTGTAGAATTCCAACTTGGTGCTGTTGATTTCTACCTCATTCCTGGGTAGGTATATGTATCTGGACATGTGTGAGTATGGCATCTAGGAATGCTCTGAAGAACCGTGAGAGTGCACTTTGAGATACCCCACCTGCCACAGCAATGACCCCCTGATAGCTACACGAGGCCAAGAGGTGCAGTAAGCATAGCACTTGCACATGTGTGGGGATGGCGCTGCCGCTCACAGTCTGGTGTTGAAGCTGCGGATTGAGTAGATCTATTAATTCTAATATTGCTGCACTGATGAGTCTGTATTTATCATATATCTCCTCCTCAGTTTGTTGGAAAAGTGTCTGTCTGGTTCTGTATATCTTCTCCTGTCTCTGGCTCCTCCTCCTCATCTGCTGTGCGGCGTGGGCTCTCCTCCTCCTTGCTATCACATATATCTCCGCCATCTTGAGTAACCCAGGTGCCTTCTGGGTCTCCTTTTATACTTTGGTTCTGGTTACCACCTGCTCTGAGTTTGTGGTAAATTGGGTGTGCAAAATGGGCTTTTTGCGACTAGTCGCAATTTGCAAGTGGCTTTTTCATATGGTTTGCGACTCGCAAATTGCGACTTCCTATTTGCGGGTCGCACAATGGGGTCGCAATTTTTGGGAGTCGGTAATGGCTCGCGGCACAATTTGCGATTCGGAAATGTGCTTTTTGCATCCCATTTCCGATTTTGCGGGGTCGCAAATTGCGATTCGGTCCATTTGCGACTCGCAAAAGTTTGCTACATCTGGCCCTAAGTGTGTTATCTTACCAATTTCTGGGTGAACCACCTCAGTTTGAGGATGAACTCCACTTCCCAGATGGAGTATACTAGTGCCATCATTTAACTATTTAATTATTTGTTGCTGAACTTCTTTCTTTGCAAAAAAAATAAAAAATTAAAATGTAGCTAGTGGAGCATTATGTTTATGCCTGATTTATGTTGCCCTGCCATTTTTCAGTCACATATATGGCCGGATTGGAGTTGGACCAATGTGCAGTGAAGAAGCCTCCACAATTCCTTTATGACATTGGAGACAATGCCTGCCTCCCTCGCATGCCTATCCTTTTTTGCATCACTCAACAAGGCTGCCCCAGAAGATCATTGATTTACAAGAGTGCCAATACCAAATCCCAATATGTTTCCTGCATCAAAAATACAATTGTGTACCCAATATAAACGTGCTTTGACTGGAAGCGATAAATACAAATATTGCAACAATGAGTGAGTGCTTGTGAGTGGTGATTGATGATTTATGTGGTAGCAGACAATAGGGAGGGGGGTTTAATTAATAGTAAATTTGATTTTGATGAATTGCAATGTTTGGTGCCTGATGGGTGATACTTTTTCCTGAAAGGGATTGGCCTCTACAAACATGCTAACGAAAATCCACCTGTATGTTCTACTCTTTTTTTTCTGGTTCTTGAGAGACCAGACCATTCACTTTAGTTAACACACACAAAATACTGCAAGTCTGTTTCTCTCCTTGTTCTTCAACAGCAGTAAACTACAGGTCTATCTTGCTTGGGTTGGGACTGAAATGGAGTTACTTGGAGTCAGAAGAAGGATGGAAGGTCTCAGGGCAGGACTATCTCATCAACAGCTAGAAGAAGGAAGTGATTGACTTCAAAGGGTAAACCATGACTCTGAGGCTTAGTACTCAGTTATGTAGAATAGAGAGAGGTGCATTGATTTGGGAAATGCTGCTGAGTGTGCGTGTTGCACTGGTGGCAAAAGTGAAACTCTGAGTCCTCTTGTTTTTTGCTCTGCCTCCGAGTCTTCTTTGTACACTCCACAAGAAACTTACCTTCCTTCTACTTGACTCTACAATAGAGTTTCTGCTTTACAGTCTGCAGGCCTTCTCCTCTCGCGCATGAACGAAAGGCAAAAGCTGAGCTTAAAACTCCTGCTCACCTACAGGATTGTTTCAGACCTGCACCCAACAGTGACAGACATTCCTGAGGAGACTGCAGATGCACCACCCAATTTGGCAATACAGTATCATTTTACCATACAATCATCAAACCTTTAACACTCTTCACCCAGGCTGTGTGATTTGTTTGAGGTATTTTTTTATTTACATCAAATAGATCACACACTTGGTGCGGCGGATGTAGTAAAATGCAACACCAATCTCTGTGGGATCTTCTATTACCTGAGCAATAGCCCCAATCACGCGTAAGTAACTTACTTCCTTAGTGTCAAAATCTTCATTCATGCCTTTGTTATGCATAGAGAAAACTATTAACCTTGTTGACTACTATAGACTATGAGTCATTTTATTCCTGACTTTGGTTTTCATTAAATTCCATGCTCACCATTGCTCAGAATAATTTACTATTGCTAATGTTTGTTATAATGTGTGGTATTCCTTGATATGTCATGGTATTAGGAGTCTGTCCTCAGTGTTTCTAAAGCTATAATATAAATGTATATGTATAACCTACTCTCAGTTTTTACTTCATTTTATTTGCCTATGATCCTTTTTATTATCCTACAGTTGAAGATTTGAAGATCATCTAGGTGTGAGTAGGACCTCACCATGATGCCTTCCCTTTTAGTGCATTACCCCTACCATGAAGAAGGCACTTTGGGTAACCCTCCATGAAGGGTTAGGAAGATTGACAGCAGGAGCAACTCCCAGCCATCACTTCATCTATTCAGATAAGAGAACTATGTGGTGACATGAGCTACTTTACTTAGTAGGTAACTAACGTCTACTGCAGATAAGTAATTGTTTATCTAGGTTTCTGTAGACAATAGATGGAATGGCAGTATACCCTCCTAACTAGCATACACTTTGAGAAGTAGATTAAAAAGACAGGCTGCACGAAAAGGCATCCGTGCAAAGTTAAAGTAAAACACACCAAAAAACCTCAGACATAAAATGGAATATAAAAATATCCCCTTTATTAACGTGTGAATTATAAAATACAGTATAAGCCCACCCTCTCCATTCACAACACGCCCATCCCTCTCCCACATCTGTTCCTATCCCCAACCAATGTCCAAAATAAATATAAATGTCCATGTCCCTAAAGAAGAAAAACTGCCCTGCCCAAATTCCCACCCTCTCCATCCAAAACAACTCCCTCCCACCAAAACAAAAAATAAAAAGGGCTAGTAGAGGCAATCTCTATGAGGGTCTCCAGGTGTTGAATCTGGACATCGAGGCACACCATCCTATGACCCAAGTGCGCCAGCTCCTGCAGTATTTGGAAATGGTGTAGTCAGTCTGAAAAGGGTGGGGCCCCAATGCTCAGGGATGGGCAGCTCCAAGCTGCCTGTGGCGCTGGTGTGGCATGGAGGCTGGAGGTACAGGCAGTTGGCTGGTAGAACTGGGCCTAGGAGAAGGGGCATGTGCCTGGCCTTCCTCATCCAACAGCCGCTAGTAGTGGGCCCTGTTGGTCTCTAGCCTGTGCCGCTAGAGCCATGTTGCAATCTCCTGCTGGGTCAGTTGTGGTAGTAGAGGTCCAGCAGGAGTAGCTATATCAAGAAAGAAAAAGAAGAAAAAAGTCAAATTGTAAAGAATGCTCTGTGCAATATCACAAACACTTGTTTTTTCAAATGATACAGTATAAGTACATTGCTGGTCCCCTAGGGCCATTGGAATATTTGATGTGATTAGTAGAGTCACGGGGAATGGACATGATTTTACCAACACATGCCTCACAAAAAAACACTGACTACCTTAAAGGAGGCAGCATGAGATTGAAAAAACATAGGCGGTCATTATGAACATGGCGGTCTGGACCACCACGCTGGCGCTGGCGGTCATTACCGTCAATGGCATGGTGGTCCAGACCACTTATTCTGAACAATGTAGTGAACTGGCTGCTAAGCAGCCAGTTTACTACCACCCACCACCAGGCCAGAATCGACTGCCAGGCCGACTGTAGACACATTTGACCCGGCAGCGGAGGCCGGACCGGCGGTGGGATTATGATCCCATTTCCACCAGGGATTTCCTAGCGGGATACCCCGCCAGGTAATCCCTGGCAGAAAGCATACAGGTGACAGGAATACTCCTTCCTGTTACCTGTATGTGACACGCCAGGCCCCCCCTCACCACTACACCCACCCAACCCCCCAAGCACCTAGATCTGCCCCCACCCCTGAACACTGAAAACCGAACCCCCAACCCTCCACCCCCAAAACCCCATGTAGGCACCCAGTAAGTAGACCCTTACCATCCCCCAACCCCCACTCCTACATACTGGTGCCCCCCAAACCCCAATCCCCCACATCCTCATGCACCCATTCACCTACATGCACACACGCATACATACACTCAGACACACATCCCCCCACACATACACTCACGCACACCACATGCACTCGCACACTCACACACACTCCCCCCTCCTCCTTCCCTCTCAGACAGCACTTTCCTCTTCTGTCGCCCTGCTCCGGGAGGGAACGGGCTCCCTGTATGCTGCTTTGCCGCCAATGCATCATCATAGGTGTGGCGGTGTCTGGACTGACATGGCGATGAGGGTGGAGTAGCATCCACCCCCGCCACTGACCGCCAGCATGGCGCATGGCGGCCCTTACCGCCATCAATGGTGGTGAGGCTCCATGAGTCATTATTTGGTGGGATAAGCCGTCGCCACTGGCAGTCTTCTGTTGACCACTGGCACGGTTGATGTCGGGGCATCCCGACAAATTTAAAATGACCCCGATAGTGTTATTATTTCTTGCAAAGGATTTCCTAAAAGATTAAACCACACCGACACTTTGTGTGGAACAAAACAAAGATAACTCTGATTAATGAGAAAGTCATCACCCACTAGGAAGTACAAGTATTCCATTCTTGTTGTGCTCAATGGCTGGAAGTGTGATAGCTAGTGCATCGGGTACACATTTGCTACTCTCTGCAGTCTGCAGCTAGGGTAGCTGCAATGAACAAAAAATTTACTTTGATTCAAATGGCCCTGCTCTTCTCCAAATGCCTTTCAATTCTTCCCTTACTCCAAAGAGGCAGATGATTAATATGTCACAAACGCCTGCATGTATCCTGCCTGCTGTAAGTAGACAGTGGGAAAAACAATGCACTGCAGGGAGCGCATATATAGATTTTATAGAGCACATTTGTCACAGAGTATCCCATCTGCAAAACACAGAATCACAGACACTTAATTACGTCCTGGCTTCACCCTCAAACATAAATTATTTCAAACAAATACATTCACTTGCAGGGAGGGAAGGATACTTGACTTGATTTGGAGTTTGGTGGAGGTGTTACCCTGTCACAAACTTGATGGATATCCCGTCCACCATATTACAATCTCCATTGGCTATAATGAGATTGTAATACGGCAGACAGGATATCCGTCATGTTTGTGATGGAGTAACCCCCTCTGCCAAACTCTAAATCAGGCCCTTAGTTTGCTCCAGCAGGGAAAATGCTGCATAGGTATTGTAGAGCTTTTGCTATAGAATAGTAGGGGGGTTCACTGATGATGTGGCTAACAAGCTTAAGCTTAGTCAGTCACTGTAGTTGAAACTGAAAGTTGATTAATGGCAGCTTTGATTAATCAAACTCATCTAAAGCCAGCAATAATAGTCGGGTCAATCTCATGACTGAAAAGACATTAGAGAAAAGTTGCATTTCTTGTAATAGCTGTGCCTCCTTCGATCTTTTACTCATAGTTGGTTTTCAATCCATGTTTTCTCGATCAGCATCTGATGTTGGTGTTCAAAAGACTTTTACGACAATTGAGAACTATAATCTCATTGCCATTGCACATTTGCCTATGAGCCCTGAGCGCTTGAGACTCTTGAAGTACTGAAGAATTTCAAGTAGTTTTGCTGTGATTAACCCAGTTATTTTCTCTCAGTGAAATCCTTGTACATGATAATTTCAGTTCATGATAATTCTTAGATAACTCTTGAATCACACTGGATAGCGTTTCTAGTTTGAATTATTGGTATGTTAATTTGACATTTGTTAATGCCGAAGATATGTTTAGTTTTTACTGTTTTAAAGTGTGGTTTCTTTACAGGGAAATCTGAGTCCAGAACTTTGTATCTGAATAATCCTGTTTGACAGTCTCCTGAATCCAGAACCAGAATCCAGTAATTCTTGAGCCCAGCAGTGCCCGGAATGAAGAAATCTGAATACGCAGAAGTCCTGGAATTTCT
The DNA here is from genome assembly GCF_031143425.1 of Pleurodeles waltl. NCBI lineage: Eukaryota > Metazoa > Chordata > Amphibia > Caudata > Salamandridae > Pleurodeles > Pleurodeles waltl. Next base: position 515,960,105 of record NC_090448.1, read on the forward strand.
CTTTTTCTTTCTAATCCCAACTCCCGTTCCCCTTGAAAACTCCTAGGATTGCAGTGTGTCCTTCATTGCTGCCCTGTCAGCTCTCACTGGTAGTCAGGGATTATCGTCTCCCCATTTGAACCACCTGGAGTTCATGTGTATGGCTCACAACAGAAGGCTAAGTGACAAAAAATAGTGTTCCCTTGGGCGACGACGTCACAGTGGATACCTTACTCCAAGCCTCAGCAGGGAGAGTAAGACTACCCAGATAACAATATATTGTGCACATTTCAGGTAGAAGTGCAACACCTAAACAAAGAGATTGCAAATTTGAGGGAGGAGTTATCCAGAAGCAAAACAGAATTCACACACTGGAGAAATACTTCACAGAAAGGGAATCGCCCAGTCTTAAGCCCACCTACGTTTGGTAATAGTTACAAACTCTCCATGGCACCCCCTCCTTCATCTTGCCTTCTAGACCAAAACTTACATGTTACAGTCATGACAACTAGTCTGGTTACTCTGGCTCACCCAGAAAAATGTAATGGAAATAGTGCATGATTTGCAGTATTCATGAGTCAGTGTCAATTACATTTCATTTATTAGCCCCAGATTTTTATCTCTCATGAAGCCAAAGTCACCTTCATTATTTCTTATCTGGGTGGAGTGGGTGGTGTGGTCCTCTATTGGGCCATTCCGTTGATAGAATCTAATGACCCTATCCTATATAATTTCACAGCCCTTAAGGCAGTGATGAAAAGCCTCTTTGAGCAACATGTTTCCTTTCAGTCCAGCAACAGTGAGCTATTACATTTACGACAGGGCTCTAAAGAACCTTTAACCTACATTACTCAATTTAGTCAGCTTATTTCTGAAACATATTGGCCTGAGGAAAAACATACACCCTTTTTTATAGAGGCCTTACCTGAGAAATGTACAGATATAATTCATTTGGTTGTTAAACCGGATCATAGATGAGGTGAACTTAGAGGTGAGCGGCCACAAAATGACACAAGAGCAAAAAGAAAAGACAAGGATGGTAAGGCATCTGAATCAGAACCCATGAAGATTGGAGGTATCGGGGGCCCTCGTCGTCAGAAGAGAAGGATAGATGACATAAGGCTAATCTTTGTTTTTATTGTGCCAAACCTGGTCATTTTGCTTGAGATTGTGCTGCCAAGCGCAAAAAAAAGACTGTAGCTTGCATAGATACAGATGACAGAGTGCAGAAAAACAAACACTCTAGAAGAATGATGACATCCCCTCTTCGAGAGTTATAGTTCCCCAGATCTCGCAATATTTGACAATTGTTATTAATCAATTCCCAAGACACGTAGGGCCGTATTTATAGGCCGCTAGCGCCACAGGACTGTCACTTTTTGTGACGCTCCTGTGGCGCTAAGCACTGCGCCGTAATTACAAGGTGGTGTTAAGCCACTTTTTGTGGCTTAACGCCACCTTGTAAATACGGCCCCTTCCCACGCAGCACTGTGCGTGGAAGGGGCATGCAATGGGTGCTGCTGTGGGGGTGCCACAGCAACACCCATTGCATTTTGATGCTGCCTCAGATTTATTAAATTTTGCAAATCTGAGGCAGCGCCAAAATCTAACGCCACCCCCATGGGTGACGTTAGCAGGGCGCAACGAAGAGGAATACTTTTATTCCTCCTTGTTTTTTGTTTATTCTATGTGCAGCATGTATAGAAAGAGCAAAATGCCAGAAATGATTGTTTATGTGCGGGAAGGTGTCCCTTCCTGCACGTAAACAATCATTTGAAAATGACGCTTTGCATTGTGCAGCATACACAGAAGTGCCAAAGCGCCATTAGTGATTGTTTATGCGCAGGAAGGGACACCTTCCAGCACATAAAAAATCACTCCCCTCAACGCAGACATCCTTGCACAATGGTGCAAGGATGCCTGCGTTGGCACAGGCAGCTAAATTTTGTGCCAGCGCAGGGGGAAATGCAGGAGTGTGCCGTATTCACTTAAATACAGCGCATCCCTGAATTTCTAAAGTGACGCAGCGCGGCGCTACCAATTTCTGGCGCAGCACTGCACCACTTTTCCTTAAATCTGGCCCAAAACCTTAAGATCGACTTTTATTCCAACTGCACAAAAAAGACATAATTTTCCTGTTCTCATTGGCTTCCCTTGATCTATCCCTGGCTGAAAAATTGGGTATCTCGTGAGTGACAAAATCAGAACCAAAACCTGTGAGAACAGTTGATGGTTCAGATCTTTCCTCTGGACGGATACAGTTTAATCCCACACCACTGATCTTGGCTGGGGATAACGGTGACACAGAACACATAATATTTGATCTTATTGACACACCAACTTTTGGTGTGATTCTAGGAATCGCCTGGTTAGAGCATCACAACCCAAAGATAGATTGGGTCCTGGGGAGTGTAACCTTGGATTCCCCCTTTTTGTAGAATAACATGTTATCAAGAAGCTCAGGAACCAGTCACACCAATTCACTGTGCTGTTGCACATCACCCTCAACCTAACCATTACCAAAGGAATTTTATGACTTTTCAGACTTCTTTGATCCTGTCAAAGCTACCCAGTTGCCACCTCACAGGGTGTATGATTGTAAAATCAATCTAATTCCTGGGGCAGTACTCCCATGCAGTAGAATTTATGCTCTTACTGGACTAGAAACCCAATATTTACATAAATAGTTGGACTAAATGCGAGAACTAGGATCCATAAGACAATCCACCTGACCCGTTTTCTTCCCCCTCTTTTTAGTCTCATAACAGAATGGGGAATTACAGGTCTGCATTGACTTTCGCACAGTTAACAAGGCCATGATTAAAATTTGTTACCCATTACCACTCATTCCCATGCTATTAGATCAAGTAGGTGGCTCCACTATCTATGCAAAGTTAGATCTACACGGTGCTTACCACCTCATGCGTGTTAAAGCTGGAGATGAGTGGAAAATAGCTTTCAGAATGAAATTCAACCTATTTGAGTATACTGTAATGAATTCTGGTCTCTGTAATGCCCCAGTGGCATTTCCATATTTTATCAACAAAGTTCTCCATGACTTCTTGGACTTTCGTGCAATTGTCTACATAGGTGATATTTAGATTTTCTCTAAGACCCTCCAAAAAGTGGCTTAACACCACCTTGTAATTACGGCGCAGTGCTTAGCGCCACAGGAGCGTCACAAAAAGTGACAGTCCTGTGGCGCTAGCGGCCTATAAATACGGCCCTACGTGTCTTGGGAATTGATTAATAACAATTGTCAATGCATGTAAGAACTATTCTTCAGCGTATGAGAGAGCATTCTCTGCATGCAAAATTAGATACATGTATATTTCACTCCAAGTCAGTGGATTTTTTGGGTTACCATCTGTCCCCAGGGGTTTTACAATGGATCCATAAAAGGTAGAAGCCATTCTTTCTTCACGGTCACCTACTTCTTTTAAAGCAATCCAGAGAGTTCCTGGCTTTGCTAACGTTTATCGGAAATGTTCTGCAGGTTTTTCAGATAATGTGATACCAAGTACTCAGTTATTAAAGAAAGGACAAACATTATTGTGGTCAGAAGTGGCTGAACATGCCCTTTAAGCCTTAAAGCAGAAATTCACAACAGCTCCCTTTCTGTCATTCTTCAGATCCTGATCAGCCATTCTTTGTTGAGGCGGACACTTCACAAAAAGCCATTGGTGGGGTGTTACCGCAGAGAAATCCGAAGACCAGCCATCTGCACCCTTTAGCATATTATTCTCGAAAACTACTTACTGCTGAACAAAACAACACAGTGGCAGAGAGAGTGTTATTGGCCATCAAGGCATTTTTTGCAAAATAACATCATCACCTATCGGGTGAAAAACACACCATTGCAATTTTCACAGATCACTTTTTTAGTGATTTTGATTTTCTTCTCACTTATTGTCCTGAACAAACCAATTGCAATCAGACATTTTGACGGTCATTATGAACACGGCGGTAAACACCCCAGACCCCCGTGGCAGCGGTGAACAGAAGGCCGCCGTCGGCGGTGAATGGAAACCCACCATATAATGAACGAAAATTCCCACCCTGCCAAAAATCACCAGACCACCAGTCCCTGCCATGACCTTGTTGGCGGAAATGCTGGGCCTCCCCACCCCACCCCGCCACCGCCAAGCACACCCACATCCCGCCCTCCAAGTAATGATGCACAAATCACCTTGGTGGACAGTGAAGGTCGGACGACCATTGGCGGTGCCGGCCGCCACGGGCGGCAAGTGGACTTAACAGCAAGAAGTGCACACATTGGATAAGCGTGAAACCCACACACCTGACACACAGTCATAACCCCATAAAATACTCCTAGACACACCCCACAATCCTTTGCAACGAAACCATGCCAAAGAAGACGGAGAGCACCAGAAGCAGACACTGAACGCCACCATACACGAGACGCACATCGACCCACAGAAGAGCACCCTCACCGCGTTTCGAGCCCCGACACCATTCACCATGTCACCCCCAATCATCCACGCTTCACAGAAAGCGAGTTAAGCACCATGGTGGACGAGATCCTGAAGGTGGAGCCACAAATATTCGGGGCCGAGGTGCAGCACACACCCATCGCAAGGAAGATGGAGCTATGGTAGACCATTGTGAACAGGGTCAATGCGCTGGGACACCATCCACGCACCAGGGATGACATTCGGAAGAGATGGAACGACCTGCGGGGGAAGGTCAGAGGCATGGCATCAAGGCACCACATTGCAGTCCAGAAGACTGGGAGAGGACCACCACCAACACCACCCGAATACACCGACTGGGAGGAAAAGGTACTGGCCATCCTGCACCCTGAGGGACTCACTGGACTCACTGGAGGAATGGACTCGGGTAAGTCGTCCACATTTACCCCATATACACCATACCTGTAATGCATGCATCACCCCACCCCACCCACACCCACCAGGACCAAAACCCCACCCAGACAACAGCCACTGAATCCACCCCCCCTCCATGACCACGAACCCACTAACAGGCCCACATCCCTCCCCCTGTGCACTGCCACCTACCCCTGCAAGGATCCACAATGGAACCACACACTCCCATGCAACCCCACACCCGAAGCAAAATGCAGTGTAAACCTGACAAAGGCACCCTGGATGGCCACTGAAAGTAACACCAGCACAAAATAGCCCAGTCGTGTGCACCCCAAACGTTCATGCATTTGTAACAGACATGTCTATGTCCCCCAACAGGCACCACCACCCATGCCACCCTCACGGACGGGACAAGGAGTGCCAGTGCCCCCCATGGAGACATAGGCACCTCACAGGACACTGGTGAAGGATCCCTGGACACTGATGAGCAGGCTGGCCCCTCACACAGTCCTGGACTGTTACCATGCAGCAGCCCCACCCAGGAAACCACTGACACCCCTACCACCCAGTCAAGAACAGCAGCCCAGGGCAAGCGTCCCCACACCAGTGTATCTAGGCCACAGACTGGTGGAACACAGGTACAGAGGCCACAGTCTTCCACTCCCAACATGCAAGAAGGCGAGGGCCCCAGTACAAGTGGTACTGCCAGACCTGTTCAGGGGACACAGGCACAGGGGGCTAGGGCAAGTGCTAGGGCTTTAGGGGCCCAGGGGGAGGCCACAGGATGGATGCAGCAGCCCAGGACGTGATATCTGTGGTATTGGGGGCCTACCAGCATACCCATGACAGGTTGGCACAGATAGTATCCACCCTGGAGCACAGTCAGAGGATGCAGCAGGAACACCACCAACAGGCCATGGAGCAGTGGAAACAGCACAACGCCACAATGGCCAGCATAGCAGGAGCACTGCTGCAGCTGGTACAAACCCAGTCTGAGACCCACACAGGACAGGAGGCCCCCACTACAGCACCAGACACCGACCTGGCAATTACACCATCATCAGAAACATTTCAGGAACTACCCTCACAGGAAACCCAACGGCCAACCATGTCATCCCCTCATGATCAACAGCAGCCGCCCAAACGGACCCTCAGGCCAAGATATGGCACTGAAACCCTGGCAAAGAACAAGGTCCCCGTCAAGAAGTAACTCAGCAACAATCTGCACAGCAACCATCGCACTCAATCAACCACCACACATTGCTAAGAGGCAATATGAACTAATGTAAGAAATAATGGACCCATCAATACTACCAGCAAGGCTGCCACCATGTTGGCATTGAGGACACCCACCCATGACGACTTGCCATCACTGTAAATAGCACTATTCACTCCCTGCCACCAATAAAACACATATCACTCCTGTAACACTGTGTAACACTGTGTTAAAATGTTAACAAAGTGAAGTATGGATGCAACTGGCTGATAACCACTTTATTGTCAAATTGTTGCATGAAAGGACTCCTGTGCCTAAATGTGGGCCCAAAGTAAATGCACTAAATTTAAATCTGTACCATGCAGAACTGGACCCTGTTTCACATACCAGATTCAACCCCCCCGTATGACTAAGCACACTGACAGTATGTGTCACAAACCCCAATGTCAGCCCTAAGTCCCACACAGTTACTGCAAGTAGAGTTGTATCAGTTGGGTTCTGGAATTGACATCTTCCCCTTCCTCATCATCACCATCACTCTCGTCCCCTCTCTGAGGTAGCTGGTCAGGACATACAACACCCTCCACCTCCAATAGTGGGAACGAATGTCCCACTGTCACATTGTGCAGCATGCAGCAGGCCACCACGATTCTACACACCTTTTCAGGCCCATAGGCCAGGGAACCCCCAGAGATATGTAGACAATGAAATCTAGCCTTCAGGAGACCTATTGTGCATTCTATCACCCTCCTAGTATGTCCATGGACCTCATTGTAATTCCTCTCTGCATCCACCCTAGGATTCCTCACTGGTGTCAGGAGCCAACACAAGTTTGGATAGCCAGAATCACCTAGAAAAAGGTGCAATACAGAGTAGTCATTGTCAAGCCCCTTCGTCAGACAGCCTGGATGACTACTATGTGTCAGTTAGTGACAAAAACATTTACCTATAATCCACCCTCTGTCCTCTTGGAGTTGTTTCATTTTCTGTGGCACACTACTGTTCCTCAGCACAAAGGAATCATGGATTGAACCTGGTAACATGGCATTCACATGTGAGATGTACTGGTCTGCGGTACATACCAATTGGATGTTCATGGAATGAAAGTTCTTTCTGTTTCTGTACACCTGTTCACTGACTCTTGGGGGTATGATCGGTATGTGGGTGCTATCGATAGGACCTATCTCCTGGGTAAGTTGGCAAAGGCATAGAAATCAGACTTGATGGCAGGGAGGTTAGTACTTTGGGGAAATCTCACACAGGACTGCAGGTGTATTACAAATGCATTTAGAAATCTTGTCAGTACCATGATGAACATTGGCTGTGAAAATCCAGCACCCATGCCCACTGTCACTTGAAATGATCCCATGGCCAGGAAATGGAGTGCGGAGAGCACCTGTACTACAGTAGGGATGGCATGCTGATTACGATTTCCCGGAGTTAGTGCAGGATCCAGTAATGCACAAAGTTTCTGAATTGTTGCACGGGTGAGTCTGTAATTGATTATAATCTGATGCTCCAACATGGTCCTCATATCCACAAGTGGTCTGTACACCGATGGTGCCCTTCCTCGCCACAAGGGTCGGTTCCTACAAGGGATATCAAAAAGGTGTGATGAACACACATACATAGGCACACATTGTCATCAATTGTGCACTGCATACTTCATTGTAGTGACTCAACAGTAATAAATTCTTGACAGATCTACATTTACACCTCAATGAGGGAACAGTGTTTTTCGTGTGTGTTATATTACGAAATGGTCACATGCACAGGTGCTTCATGTGGCAAGTAGGGCCTGCATTGTGCACAATTTTATTTATAGATGCGTAGTTACTGCCAAAATGTCTGCCCACTGTAATCCAGGCCTGTTGTGGTGGAAGTGACCTCATACCGCTAGCAGTTGACGTAACAGCGTATGGCAGTGTTTACCGCCGTTCGCACCGTCATTGGTTAACATGGATGCCAATGGGGAATCCTGGTGTATCATGATCGCCGCCGGCGGTGACAGTGCACACCGCCGCAGTATGTACGCAAATTCGTCATCTATACTTCACTTGACTCCCTGATCTCATGCGGACAGGTACTCCACTGTGTGTACTGCTGTGTCCTGCCTCTGGTCATGGATGTGGCTTGTGTTGCAAGGGAAAGGGCCCCGGCCTTCACCCAGGAGGAACTGGAGAGGCTAGTGGACGGGTGTGGTAACGTGTATGAGAACGATTGGAACTAGAATGTGGAACATTGTTAGGTAATACGGGGATTGGAATGTGGGGAGGGAGTCGCAGGAGTTGGCGGCGGAGTTAGCTCTGGTCAGTCGGTGCCGCTTTCTTTGAATAAATACTTAATAAAATATGACCACGTAGTTCGGATTCGTGTCTTACCTTTCGAAACGCAACATTGGCGACAAGCGGGAGCCTCCACAGTTTGATTTTTGCGGCACCGGGTACATTGATTTATGGTAGATGACGACGGAACATTGTCGTTGGACGACCGGAATGACGACGGAATAGTATTGCGCGTCGTATAATACGCGCTACTTTTAAGTTTTTGAAGGACCTTTCTAAGTCCTTCTGTTTTGTCCGAGGACGCCTTGTTGGGTGTTAACAACCTCCGGCTTCACAAGCGACTGCAATTTGACGCGATGCAACGCGTCCCCAACAACTAGAACGCGTCAAGGAAAGCAGCGGCAGCCATCTTGAAATATTTGAACAGACAACTAAAATTGTATACTCTACCTACGCTGGATGTCAACATAGGACTGCAGGTGTATTACAAATGCATTTAGAAATCTTGTCAGTACCATGCTGAACATTGGCTGTGAAAATCCAGCACCCATACCCACTGTCATTTGAAATGATCCCATGGCCAGGAAATGGAGTGCGGAGAGCACCTGCACTTCAGTAGGGATGGCATGCTGATTTCGATTTCCCAGAGTCAGTGCAGGATCCAGTAATGCACAAAGATTCTGAATTGTTGCACGGGTCAGTCTGTAATTGATTATAATCTGACGCTCCAACATGGTCCTCATATTCACAAGTGGTCTGTACACCGATGGTGCCCTTCCTCGCCACAAAGGTCGGTACCTTCGAGGGATATCAAAAAGGTGTGATGAACACACATACATAGGCACACATTGTCATCAATTGTGCACTGCATACTTCATTGTAGTGACTCAACAGTACAAATTCTTGTTCTTGACAGATCTACATCTACAGCGCAATGAGGGAACAGTGTTTTTCATGTGTGTTATATTACGAAATGGTCACATGCACAGGTGCTTCATGTGGCAAGTAGGGCCCGCATTGTGCACAATTTTATTTATAGATGCGTAGTTACTGCCAAAATGTCTGCCCACTGTAATCCAGGCCTGTTGTTGTGGAAGTGACTTCATACCGCTAGCGGTTAACTTAACAGCGTAAGGCGGTGTTTACCGCTGTTTGCACCGTCATTGGTTGACATGGATGCCAATGGGGAATCCTGGCGTATCATGATCGTCGCCGGTGGTGACAGTGCACACCGCCGTGGTACGTACGTGAATTTGTCATCTATACTTCACTTGACTCCCTGATCTCATGCGGACAGGTACTCCACAGTGTGTACTGCTGTGACCTGCCTCTGGTCATGGATGTGGCTCGTGTTGCAGGGGAAAGGGCCCCGGCCTTCACCCAGGAGGAACTGGAGAGGCTAGTGGACGGTTGTGGTAACGTGTATGAGAAAGATCGGAACTAGAATGTGGAACATTGTTAGGTAATACGGGGATTGGAATGTGGGGAGAGAGTCGCAGGAGTTTGGTCGGCGGAGTTAGCTCTGGTTCGTCCGTGCCGCTTTCTTTGGATAAATACTTAATAAAATATGACCACGTAGTTCCGGATTCGTGTCTTACCTTTCGAAACGCAACATTGGCGACGAGCGGGAGCCTCCACAGTTAGATTCCTGCGGCACCGAGTACATTGATTTGTGGTCGATGATGACGGAACATTGTCGATGGATGACTGGAATGACTACGGAATAGTATTGCGCGTCGTATAATACGCGCTAGTTTTATGTTTTTGAAGGATCTTTCTAAGTCCTTCTGTTTCTTCCGAGGATGCCTTGTTAGGTGTTAACAACCTCCGGCTTCACGAGCGACTGCAATTTGACGCGATCCCACGCGTCCCCAACAACTAGAACGCGTCAAGGAAAGCGGCGGCAGCCATCTTGAAATATTTGAACAGACAACTACAATTGTATACGCTACCTACGCTGGATGTCAACTGGAACGGGTCAGGAGGCCATTTTAGAAGAATTCCCTGTTATTATGCAACGGAGCCCATTGACTGTTATAGATATTTTGAAACTTTGGCGTTTTGACAGGAATATCTTCGTTTTTTACATTTATAATGAATGTGTGAATGATAGACGGTTGTTTTGATTCACATTGAAGTATTCTATTTTTTTTGCCTTTTCATTTTTTGAGACTTTGGTGGGAAACTGAGTACTATTGTAATGCTACTATATAACGTCAGTATGTCGAGCATCCAACCACCACCATTTTTTCTTGCAGAACCTGGTGAACCTCCTGTTCAATGGGAACTATGGATAGACTTATTTGAAGCTTACGTGGAGGTTTTAGAGGATCAGGAATGTTCTCCTGAAAGACATTTGGCTGTATTGAAACATAGGTTGGGTGCTATTGGCCTGAGAGAATTTAAAAACCTAGCACCAATTGAAAATGTTGGAAATGTCGACGTTTATGAACTTGCTAAGAAGCAGCTTCAGGAACGATATGGCAGAAAGATAAATGTAGTATTGGAACGCTACAAATTTTATTCCAGATCACAACAGGACAAAGAATCAATTGACCAATTTGTAGCTGCTCTTAGAGGTTTAGCTGTTACTTGCAATTTTGAACAAATGTCTTATGACCAAGTTTTGCGGGATCAGATTTTAATGAAAACAAAGTCTTGAAATATTTAGGAGAAATGATAGTCATGTGGAAGTGACGTCTTTGAAACACGCAGTCGATGTGGCACGTACAATGGAAATATCTGAGCAATGTATACAGAGTGTGAGAAAGAATATGAATTATTCTGAGCATGGTGTAGTTGATGTTAGCGCCATAACTAAGGACTCGAAAGATGTTGAAAGGAAAACTGAATGGTAAAAAAATACTACAAAGTATTGTTACAGATGTGGTGCTGCCGACCACTTGGCAAATTCTAAGAAGTGTCCAGCACTTAATAAGTTGTGTAATTTGTGTAAAAAAATGGGACACGTTAGTAAAGTGTGTAAGAGTAATTTGAAGGGGGTCAGTTACGTTTCAAAGCAAGAAGAGCTTGATTGTGCTAGAATGCAAGAAGTTGTTTTGAGTGTTTTACCTGATGGTGACGAAATTCCTCAGGATCGGTCTTCTGGATTACCCACTTGTGACTTGTGCATGGATGGCATTGTGGTTACCGCCATGGTTGATTCATGTGCGTGGTTTACAATCATGTGTTTGAGTACGTTTAGAAGCTTGTGGCCTGGTAGAGAGTTAATATATTCTGATGTAAATCCTGGAAGTTACACTGGTCACAAAACCCCTATAGTTGGTTATACCAACGTACACATTGGGGGTCATTCTGACCCTGGCGGTAATTACCGCCATGGCGGAGGTCGGCGGTAGCACCGCCAACAGGCTGGCGGTGCACCGCTGGGCATTCTGACCGCAGCGGTTCAGCTGCGGCCAGAAACGGAAAGTCGGCGGTGTACCGCCGACTTCCCGCTGCCCTTGAGAATCCTCCATGGCGGCGGAGCGCGCTCCGCCGCCATGGGGATTCTGACACCCCCTACCGCCATCCGGTTCCTGGCGGGTCTCCCGCCAGGAACAGGATGGCGGTAGGGGGTGCCGCGGGGCCCCCGTAAGAGGGCCCCACGAAGAATTTCAGTGTCTGCTTTGCAGACACTGAAATTCGCGACGGGTGCAACTGCACCCGTCGCACCTTCCCACTCCGCCGGCTCCATTCTGAGCCGGCGTCCTCGTGGGAAGGGTGTTTCCCGCTGGGCTGGCGGGCGGACTTTCGGCGGTCGCCCGCCAGCCCAGTGGGAAAGCCAGAATGACCGCCGCGGTCTTTCGGCGGGAACCGCTTGGCGGGCGGCGACCGCCGTCCGCCGCGGTCAGAATCACCCCCATTGTGTTTGGGCATAACCAGTGCAAAGGCAAACTGTACATAGCTGAGGGGGGCCAAACAATATTAGGATGGCGACACATAAAGGAATTAGGGATTAAGATTGATCCTACAAAACCTTATCCTGTGTATGCAGTATTGGAGCAAGATTTCCATGAAGAGTTGCAGTATGACAAGTTAGATGAGTGGTTTCCTACAGTATTTTTTAAATCTTTTGGTAAATTGAAGGGATTTAAACACAACATTATACTACAAGAAAATGCAAGCCCTGTGAGGCATAAATTACGCAATGTTCCTGTGAATTATAGACCTAAATTAAAGGAATTGTTGAAGGATTTATGTGACAAAAATATCAGTGAGCCGATTGAAAGTTCTGACTGGATATCTCCGGTAGTTTTATCTCTTAAGAGTAATGGAGATCTCAGATTATGGCCCTCATTCTGACCCTGGCGGTCTTTGACCGCCAGGGCGGAGGACCGCGGGAGCACCGCCGACAAGCCGGCGGTGCTTCAATGGGGATTCCGACCGCGGCGGTAAAGCCGCGGTCGGACCGGCACCACTGGCGGGGTCCCGCCAGTGTACCGCGGCCCCATTGAATCCTCCGCGGCGGCGCAGCTTGCTGCACCGCCGCGGGGATTCTGACCCCCCCTACCGCCATCCAGATCCCGGCGGTCGGACCGCCGAGATCCGGATGGCGGTAGGGGGGGTCGCGGGGCCCCTGGGGGCCCCTGCAGTGCCCATGCCACTGGCATGGGCATTGCAGGGGCCCCCGTAAGAGGGCCCCTAAATGTATTTCACTGTCTGCTGCGCAGACAGTGAAATACGCGACGGGTGCAACTGCACCCGTCGCACAGCTTCCACTCCGCCGGCTCGATTCCGAGCCGGCTTCATCGTGGAAGCCTCTTTCCCGCTGGGCTGGCTGGCGGTCTGAAGGAGACCGCCCGCCAGCCCAGCGGGAAAGTCAGAATTACCGCCGCGGTCTTTCGACCGCGGAACGGTAACCTGACGGCGGGACTTTGGCGGGCGGCCTCCGCCGCCCGCCAAGGTCAGAATGAGGGCCTATGTGTCGACCTAAGATCTTTGAATGAGGTGATTTGGGTTGATACCTTTCCATTACCAAATTTGCGGGAATTGGTTTCATCTGTGTGTCAAGCCTCAGTCCTTTCCACCATTGACTTGTCTAGTGCATACCATCAGATTGAACCTGATGAGTGTTCAAAACATTATATTGCATTTGTAACAACTGAAGGTGCGTTCCAATACAAAAGGATGCCCTTTGGCCTTGCTAGTGCATCTGCGGTCTTTCAAAGGGAGATGAGTAAGATTTTCAGCCACATGAGTAATGCCAGGGTGTTTCAAGATGACATATTGATATATGACAAGGACAAGCTGGAGCATGAGAAAGTCCTCAAGAATGTTTTAACATTTGCAAGAATGGCTTGACTGTAAGGAAAGACAAGTGTAGATTTGGTCAGTCTCAGATGGAATATTTAGGACATGTTATTTCCTCTGAGGGAATTCGTCCTAAAGTAAGTCATGTGAAAGCTATTGTTGATGCTCCTGAACCGGAATGTAAGGAACAATTGATGTCATTTTTGGGTCTCACTGAATTTTATTCACAGTTCATAGAAAATTGTTCAACCAAAGTGGAGAATTTAAGAAAGAACTTATAGATTTTTTTTTTATTTGTATGAGGGCAGGAACAATCGGAATGTTTTGATTGCATCAAACGAGAAATTGTGCATTCTCCATGTTTGAAACCATTTGTAACAACTGCTGATTGTGTGATTGCAGTGGACGCAAGTAAGTATGGCATTGGGGCTGTTTTATCACAGAAAAATAGTTATGAGAAGTGGATTGTGGCCTATGCTTCGCGCTCTTTGTCACAATCTGAAAGAAATTACTCTGTGATTGAGAAAGAACTGTTAGCAGCTTCATGGGCTGTGGAAAGATTTCAAATGTATGTGTGGGGAAGGAAGTTCAAATTGCATATGGACTACAAGCCTCTAGTAAATATTTTACAACCAGGTGGTGGGCGAAACTTATTTCCAAGACTGACAAGACTTGCTTCCAAATTGCAAATGTATTTTTTTTAAATAGAATATATACCTGGTAGAAACAACTTTATTGCTGATGGATTGTCCAGATTACCTATTGAAGACGCACATGAGGATATGGAATGTGATGTTGCGTATACGCATGCTGATGTAGTGCCTGATTGGGAGGTGAATAGTGAGACCGAACAAACAGTGTTAACTGAACAAGTATGGGAAGAAGAAATGATGAAAGATAATGAAATGTAGTTGATTAAAAAGTATATAAGAAATGGGTGGCCCAGTGAGCGATCGTTAAGGGGTGAGAGTGCAGTGTTGTGGAAATTACAGAATGAACTTGGTTTAGAAAGTGGTATAATCTGTGTGGGGACAGAATAATTCCCGAAAGGGGTACGTGATATTATATTGAGAAGGAGTCATGTTGGACATAGTGGAATGTCCCGGAATAAACGGCAAATTAAGAAATTTTTCTGGTGGCCAGGTGTGTATGTGATGGTGGACAGGTTTGTACGAAATTGTGCTGTTTGTGCCCAAAGTGACAAGAGCGCCAAAACTTGTTCTGCACCATTATTGCCAGTTGAACTACCTGATAGGCCTTGGAGAAAATTGGCTATTGATTTCATAGGTCCGTTTTCCACTTTGCCAGCAAGAGAAGCATGTGCTGTTATTTTGCTGGATTATTTTTTCCAAATGGCCAGAAGTTGAATTTGTAGGCACAATTTCTACTGAAGTTGTCATAGAATGTTTGGAAAATGTATTTGCTAGGGAAGGGGTCCCTGAGACATTAGTATCTGACAACGGTGTACAGCTTACTTCTGCAAAAATGGTGGCATTTTTGGAAAGGAATGGTATCAAACATGTCAGGGTAGCTTTGTATAATCCTTCCTCGAATGGACTTGTTGAGCGATTTAACAGAGTTGTTAAAGAAACTATACAATTGGCCTTCAAGTTGGGTATTCTGTGGAAAGAAGCGTTAAGGAAGATGCTTTCTTCCTACAGGGTATCTCCATATTCTGTGACAGGAAAGATGTCTTTTGAGCTGTTAAGAGGAAGGAAGCCTTCTACCGGTTTGGTTTCTTGGTGGTTAATGGAAAGGAATCGTGCTAAATTTGAGGTAGAGTGTGATGAGGAGATGAGAAACAAGGTGCTAGATTTTCAATCGCAGGTTAAGTTGCGCCATATTGTCAGATCCAGTATTAGTGGATTGAAAGTGGGCAAAGTGTCCAAGTTAAGATACCTGGATTTGTGGAAAAAGGGAAATCCCAATGGTCTGAACGAAGGAAAATTGTGAAGGTGTAGAAGAATGCTGTAGAACTGGATGATGGTAGAGTATGGAATGTAAGGTGTTTGTCAATATGTAGGCGAGATCCGAGTGTTGTGATGTGGAACGTGGAGTACATGGAAGAATGAAATGGATATTTGTTTGGAAATGATTTTGACAATGTCGAAGGAATGGCTTGTCATGATGCTCAAGCGAGTGTGAGTGAGGCACCATGCCGCAGCGAGAGAGATAGGAAGATTCCTACTTATTTAAGGGACTATGGAATCCACCAGTGATGTTTTACTCATTATATGTTCCATTGTTCACTTATTGCATGCTACTTATTGTATGGACTGTTATACTCCTAATGTGTTATGATTAAGTTGTACCTTAATTGTTAGGTCTATTAACCATTTATATTGATTTTCTTTATTGTATTTTTTTTGTTGGGGGAGAGGTGTGTGGTAACGTGTATGAGAACGATCGGAACTAGAATGTGGAACATTGTTAGGTAATGCGGCGATTGGAATGTGGGGAGGGAGTCGCAGGAGTTGGTGGCGGAGTTAGCTTTGGTTAGTCGGTGCCGCTTTCTTTGGATAAATACTTAATAAAATATGACCACGTAGTTCCGGATTCGTGTCTTACCTTTCAAAACGCAACCACAGGATCCTGCCCCTGTACGTAAAACTCTACGGACGGCCAGAGGTACAGGTGGAGTGCACTGTTTGGGTGTAATGTGTTTCCTTGCACCTGGTTCGGGCCGGCTATAAAAGCCATCATTTCAGACTAAATCCTGCTTAGCCTTGTTTAACTTGGAAGCAACACTTACCTGTCTCCAATCTTCAGCAGCATTTCCTTCGCAGCGTCAGTCCTCTCTTCACAGCTGCATCCATACCTTCACAACGATAAGCTTCTCCGCACAGCAATACACTTCCTGAAGTTCCGACGTAGTATTTCCGATCTTCTGTGCAGTTACCACAGTACCTGTGAAAGGCAAGCAGCTTGCAATTCATCTCTCTCATCACGCTTTCTCGCTGTGGCAAAAAGACACAAGTCATCCTAGATAAGGTAACACAAGTTTTTCTGTTTAATTTGGGATCTTGATCAGCGTTGATTAATCAAACCCATCTAAAGCCAGCAATATTATTGAGACCAATCTTGTGATTGAAAAGACATTAGAGAAAAGTTGTATTTCTTGTAAAAGCTGTGCCTTCCTGGATGTTATGCTCATAGTTGGTGTTAAATCTGTGTTTTCTGCATCAGAATCTTATATAAGTATTCTAAAGTCTTTTAGGACAATTGAGAGCTATAATCTGATTGCCATTTCATATTTGTAAATGAACCTTGAACTCTTGAGATTCTTGAACTACTGAATAATTTCAAGTAGTTTCCTTGTGATTAACCTAGTTATTTTATCCCAGTGAAATCTATCTACATGATATTCCCAGTTCATGATAATTCCTGGATAATTCTTGAATCACACTGTGGAGTGTTTCTAGTTTGAATTATTGGTATGTTGATTTGCCATTAGTTAATGCCAAAGATATGTTTAATTTATCCTTTTTTAAAGTGTGGTTTTTATTACAGGGAAATTCAAGTCTAGACCCTTGTATCTGAATAATCCTGATTGCCAGTATCGTGAATCCAGAACCAGAGTCCAGATATCCATGAGCCCAGCAGTGCCCAAAGTAGAGACATCTGAATACATACAAGTCCTGGTATTTATCTCTTTCTTATTTACCCCTACCCCCCCTCCCCACTGGAAACTCCTAGGGTTGCAGTATATCCTTCATTTTTGCCCTGTCAGTTCTTATCTGGATTCAGAGATTATCATCGCTTTATCGGAGCCACCTGGAGTTCAGGTGAGTGGCTTGCAACAGCTTTGTAAATGTCACATTAACAGAAGCAGATGCACATTTCACAGCCAACACTGCAGTGCCGGATTTAACCATGCTGCAGTTAGGTGTGGTCATGGCCTATGGGTCGCGATCGTGAAGTGCCATGGGCCTTGTGGTCATGGATGAAGATGGGTGGGATCTGCCTCACATGACAAATACAGTAGGTAGACTAGTAATTGTCAATAACAAAGCAATGTGAATTACCATGGCCCTCCCCTACCGCTGCAGAGACTTCTCCTTCAGGTGCTGCTGTGTCATCTGCCACACTGGTGCTGGACCCAGCATTGATGGCCTGTGCGGCTAGAAAAAAACATTGCACATTTTAGATGCCAGATACACCTCCCCCTTTTTATTTATTTTTTAACAAAAATATAACCGCAGTACATGACTACAGTTCGGTTTTGGTTAGCAAATACAATGGGACTGTCCTCATACTATTTTCCTGACACGGTTCAATGTCATCAAAACTGCTGGGATACTGAATGACAATAATAGATACAGCACAACATTGGGGGAGTCAATATAACCCTATAACCAGTCTCTTGTCATTTGAGCATGAGCCAGAAATAGAAATCCTTCTTAACAAACAAGCGTAGAAGAGCTTGCTTGGGTCTGCAAACTCTGCAATCTTCACAGTAGACTACCTAATTTTTTGTCTTAGTCTTACAGCACCAGTCCACAAGGTATAACAATTAGGGGAGAGGGATAGCTTAATAACCAAGTAGAAAAAAGCTTAAGCTACAGATTAGTACAGGAGGAAGTCAGCTACAGAAACAAGAAATATAGAAAAAAAGATAATGCAGGGAGGGATAACAAGAATAAACATTAAATAGAATGAAGAGGATTTGAAAAAAAGGCACAGTATAAGAGAAAGGAGGAACAATTGTTATAATGAGGAGAGTTAAAAGCTAAAGAAATAAATAATATTAACAAGAACTTCCTGGGGTCAGTAGAGCCGTCTTCCATGGCAGCAGCACTGGTGGTGGAATTTCCACCAGCCACAGCATTTGTGATGGTACCCTCCTCGGCCCGATTCTCTGATGCCTACTTGCCCTTGGGTGCTGATGAAAGAAATAAAGAAAATAACCAAAATATATTAGTGGTGCAGTTAATCAACTTTAAAATATTTTGGCAGGCAAAGGCAAACTCAGTAGCATATTGACATTTTACATTTTGTAAGTCATATTACCTATCTTATTGAGTTGACCTATTCCTACTTTCCAAAACCTTACCTAAAACCTATTCCAAATTTCCTAAAATACATTTGGAAATACTAATGCATTACAATGAATGGTCTATGCTTCACAAATCACATCTCCCTTTGATGAGTCACCTCAGTCAACTTACTATAGATGTATACTACACATCACGAGGAGATTGCTTGGGACTGTACGAGCTACAAAAAGAAATCTATAGAGAAGGCTAATTCGCTCATGTTAACTTACTACTACTACCACAGTACCACTATCTTAGTGACAGGAGGATAGAGGAGTCAGCATAACTTCTTAAGTGATGAGCCAAAATGAGCGCCTACAGCAACGAGCAGAACTAAGTAGCACTGAGCATCTGGCTTGCTTAAATTGGCACACACAGTATTTGTAAGGTTACGTGAACTTAATTTAACTCTGAATGTGAGCAGTATGCTATTTGAAAAAACAAAATGAGTAATAATTACTAGGCAAGTACTACTACTACTCACCAAATCCCACAACCTGGATACCAAGCAAGTAGAGAAGGCACTGCTTCAGGATATTGGCCCAGCGGTGCATCAGCTGCTGTTACATGCGCCGAACCCCAGTACATCGGTTGACGCAATGGCGCACCCTTCCCCACAGCAGCTGAAGTTGCTGCAGGCCGTTCACACTCCCAGGCCTGCTCCCTCCTGCCAGCATGGAAGTAGGTGGAGCTGCACAAAAAAAAGTGCGGCCACCTCCTCTTGGCTAAAAATGGCACAAGGCTGCATCCCCTGGTGGCGCTGGTGCCCACGGGGTGTGCAGTTTGCTGTACTGGTGCCACCTCTGCCTCTCCCACGCTCTTCCATGGTGCTGGGTGAGAATAAAAAAAGGCAGGAGAAAAGAGAAGGAATAGAGAGTAAACAATAAGAGAAAACAAAAAAAGGATGGACAAATGAGTCTTGACCCTGCTCCCCATGCTCCATCGCAGCTGGAGTTGGACTGTTCCTATGGGGAGCAGGGTCAAGACTAATTTGCATATGGCTGAGTTTAAACTGGAATGTCATGACGAGCAAACAAACAATGTATTAAACACAGATCTGTGACTGTGGTTGAATGTTTGATTGTTCAGCATTCCGTTCAGCATCTGTTCTTTTTGCACTTATCTGCGATTAGAGCACAAAGTAACTCCATGTAGAGATTGAAGATGACAGGAGACAGTACGGAGCCCTGGGAGCATCTGCAGGTAAAAAGATTATTTTGGGACCTTGAGGTGCCCCCATGAACAAAATGGTGTAATTTGGGAAAGTAGGGGGAGAGAACCACTGAAGAATATTGCCAGTAAATTAATTCAAGACTCCAGACAGAATGAGGGTGAGATGATTGACTATTGAAAGCAGCTGAAATGTCCAGCAATTTCAGGAGGCAGAGGTCATCTTCATCAGTTGTCAATATCACACCCCCTGCAATTGTAAGACTGTGGCCTCATGTTGCAGCAGGATCTGAAGTTAGACTGGTATTAGTGCAGGTGATGGTTAGCACTGAGGTGATCTTGGAGTTGAATGCAGACATTCTTCAATGATATTGCCAATAAATGGTAGATGACGGATGGGGCAGTAGTTTGCGAGGTCATCAGGGTCTAGTGTAGGTTTCTTTAGGAGTGGGAGGATCTGACCTACCTTGAGAGCTTCTGGGAGTATGAATAGACTAATAGAGGTATTGACTGGTGAGTAAGGAAAAGTGAGTGTCCCCAAAGAGAGTTTTGATGAAGGGTAAGGGTAAGACATCATCTTCATAAGCAGTAGCTACAAGGGAGTTGAGTTTGTCAGTGAGAACTGCAAAAGGTGGGCTTTGAAGGCTGATCATTGTTGGATTCTTCGGGAAGGGTGGCCGTAAGAGATAGAGGTATTGTTAATGTACTGTTGAGTGTCTGTATTTTTTCACCGAAGAAGTGGTTGATGGTATTGCACCTCGCTTTTCTTTGAAGTGAGGAATAGGTGGGCCCATCAAGCGCTTGGTGCAGTGCTTGATTGCATTGAAAAGTGTCCTGCTTTAGTTGGTAGCTTCATTGATGGTACTGGTGTGGTACTTTGCTTTGGCTGGTGTGATTAACTGTATGGCCCGGATTACTTCAGTATCATGAGGTCATCAGGAGTTCTGTTTTTCTTCCATGTTCTTTGCTGTTTGTGGATGGACCTTTAACTGTAAGCAAGGTCTTTAGAGTCCCAGGGAGTTTACAGCTTTGGCTTTCACATGTGTGTCTGAAGTGGGGTATGGATTGATCACATAGATTTCCTAAAAAGTACTGAAATAATGACTTTTGCCTCCTGCAGTTGCTGGACCTTTCAGCTGCTTTCAACAGTCTACCACCTCACCCTCATATGCAGTCTGGAGTGGATTTACTGGCAATGCCCAGGTTAGAAGTGGGGCCTCTAGGCAGCAGTGGTTCGCACCCTGTCCAAGTAGGGACCCTCACTCTAGTCAGGGTATGGGAGTCACACAATTAAGATAAGCCCTGCTCACCCCCTTGGTAGCATGGCACAAGCAGTCAGGCTTAGATGAGAGGCAATGTATAAAGTATTTGTACACACACAGTAACGCAGTGAAAACACTACAAAAGTACTCCTCACCAGTTTAAAAGAATAGCCGATATGTATGTGAGTGAAACAAGACCAAATTACAGTAATCCAACATACCCAAGTAAAGATACAAATTTTTAAAGATTAAGGGGCACATTACAAACCCGGCTGTAAAAATTGCCTACGCCGCGGCTATGGCTGCCAAAAGATCATCGCTGCGGCTACCAGCCGTCTGCCACATTATGACCACAGCCGGATTTCCGACAAAAGGTTGGCGGAAATCTGGCTGTGGTCATGCTAGTGGGTGGTGGTAAGTTGGCGCTACTGCCAGCAGCAGCACCATGCCAGTAGACCAACACAGACCATACCATGACCCATGATACGGCCTGGCGGTGTTCTGCTGGCGGACGCTGCTTCTGGCAGTAGCACCCCATCCCGTCTCCTGCCGGAGGACCCCCTGACATCAGGTAAGCCGGGTGCTCCGACAGGGGGGGCTGTGTGTGCGGGGGTGTGTGTATGTCTGTGCGTGCATGTATGCGGGTTTGTGATGCGTGTTGTATGTGTGTGCATGTATGGATGTGTGAGTGTGTGTATGTTGTGTCGTTTGAATGCGCGTGTGTTTGTATGTATGTCTGTGTGTGTGTGAATGGATGTATGCATGCGTGGATGTATGAGTGTGTATGCATGTGTTCGTGTGTGCATGAAGGTGTGTGCATGTAGTGGAGGGGTCTGAGGAGGAAGGGGTGGTGGGAATCTGGGGAGGGGAATGAGGGGTGGGGAAGACGCCCATCAGTGACAGGGAAGGGATTCATTATCACTGATAGTGCCTACCGCCATGGTAAGGTTGCCACGAAAATCATGGCGGTTGGCAGGGTCATAATCCCGCAGGCGGGCAAGTGACAGCCGACGGGCTGGAAAGTAGAGTATCCAGCATGGCGGTCAATGTCTTAATATGGAGAAAATTACCGTCTGCCGGGGTCATAATGACCCCCGAAATCTCAGTGAAGCGCTTAGAAACACAATGGCTCCAACTGGGGCTTTCACAAAACTTTGATGAAGTCGTTCCCAACAGTTCCCAACAGTCCAATGCCACTCACGAGCAAGTGTGGGTCGGTCACAGAGTCTCACAGACCCCTAGGTACAGTACCTTTGGAAAATGAGGAAATAAAGATGTTGCATGGAGTCGGGAAGGTGAGGCATCACTAGAGCATCATCGGTTGCTTACTGCTACCGGGGAGGTGAGGCATCAGTTCCTTACTGCTAGACAGGAGAGGTGAGGCATCAGTTCCCTATGGTTGCAGGGGAGGTGATGTGTTATTGGTGGTGAGGCATCGGTTCCTTACTACAAGGTGGAGTCGACGAAGCCAGCAGGTCAAGACGTGAGACGTCCACTTTGCGATGTTGCGATTATTCCACTGGGGCACAGGTGCAAAGTCGGAGTCGGGTTTCACAGGTGCCGGTGGCATGGCACTCAGGACTCATGCTGTAGTGGGACTTCAGAGGCATGGTGGTGTCGTCAGGCCTGCAGTATCGGTCGTGGATGGGACCATGGCTCTGGAGCAGGCAGTGGTGCTGAGTCGGACAGCGATGCCAGTTCTAAAGTTGCTCTGGAGTTGATGTACTTGGTTTCTTCTTGGTTACACCAGAACTCACTCTCAAGGGCCCAGGAACTGGATTTGGCATCACTTGGCGAGTCAGGACTCTCAGCAAGAGAGCCAAGGTGCTGGAAGATGAAGTCGTTGATGTCCTTGAGACTTCTAACAGGAGGCAATTTCAGTTTAAGCCCTTGGAGAAACTTAGAAAGCAAAACTTAGACAGCAAAGTCCAGAGTTGGGCTTAGATCTTTTCCCTACACTGGCAGTAATGATCCATCAGTCTGGAGGTGCCTTGTTGTAAGCATCCTAGGTTTTTAGTAGTACTGCAGTTATGGTTTATTCCCACTGAAACTGTACCATTACCTTTGAAACATAAAGAAAAAAGTGTTTATTTAATCACTTTTATTTTTTTAGGAGTAGGGCTGACAGTGGTGTAACTAGAGGCATGTGTTTCAAATGGGCTTACATCCTTTTGTATGTATTCTATTTAGCCCCTCCTCCCACAGAGATATTTCTGGGCAAGAAATTATAAGATTGTGACTCCACCCCTCCTGTGAATAGATGGAACCATTTATTAGCATGATTGGCCTAATTTCACTCCCATCATGGGGAGTCTCAGGAATGATGGTGTAATTATTACATCTAAGGTCAGGGTTATATACTGCTAGTATTCTTCGCTGTATCATATATTCTTTCAGGAATTCATGTCTTATAGCATTTCCTAATACTTGTCCTCTTCTTTCCATATCTTCCAATTCTTCATGTATCATAGATCTGTCTGTTATTATTTTTATAAAACTATTACTTGTTCAGTAGACAGAGGCATTTGTGAATTTGTTCGTTGCTTGAAATAAATAAGGCTGCATTTGGCCTCTTACTCTGCAGGCAAGTAGATGTATCAAGCAGAGGGTGATATTTGGGTCTACCTCTTTTGTTAAGTAGAGCATTGGGGCGGATGTTGAGTGAGGTATTAATAAACACATGTAACATAATGTATTTGTGGTCTGTTCTCCAATGTTTTTCATATGTGCATACCATGTGTTACCCTCTAATACTGTATGAATCTTTTTGTCCGTAGTATACGTGTTTGAGTGTACACTATTCAATTCCCCGACTTCCCAATGTGTATTTTTTTTGTCCTATTATTGTCACTATGGCTATTACTACACCCATCACTGTTGCTCATTAATTCTTTAGGTGATCTAATTTAATGTATATTCATATACAACCAAGCCATGCATACTAGAAAAAAATACAATATAATACATATGTCATATTTCTTTGAGGTGAAACAAAGTCCAAACTTCATGTTGGAGGGGAGGATGTCTCTATTTGCTTCTCCTTTCTTCCACCTCCCCTCTTTCACTTCCTTTACATCTCCTGATATTATGCATTGTTGGTCCATTGTATGTGTGTAAGTTGTATCCATGGTGTCTTGTTTTTTACTTTCAGCGCTGTATCTTTCGATTCAGTGACTGTGTAAGGTCCTTCAAACTTAAGGTCTTTCCACTTTCTGATGACCTTCTTAATGTACACTGTGGGGGTCATTCCGACCTTGCAAGCAGCGCTGCCCTGGCGGATTATCGCCACTGGGGCAGAAATGGCGGGTCATTACAACCCTGGCGGGCCAAGACGCCAGGGCTGTTATGACGGAAGCACCGCCAACAGGCTGGCGGTGTTTCCCAGGTCATTACGACAGCGGCGGAAGTGCTGCGGTTGCATCGCCGGAGCCGGCGGTGTCCCGCTACAATGGCCCCGGTGTTAGTAATTCGCCAGGGCAGCGCTGCTAGCAGCGCTGCCTAGGGGATTACGAGTCCCCCTACCGCCAGGAAAAGGCTGGCGGTACGGGGAGTTGCGGGGCCCCTGGGGCCCCTGCACTGCT
Organism: Pleurodeles waltl; assembly: GCF_031143425.1. Taxonomy (NCBI): domain Eukaryota; kingdom Metazoa; phylum Chordata; class Amphibia; order Caudata; family Salamandridae; genus Pleurodeles; species Pleurodeles waltl. The sequence continues at coordinate 515,984,734 of NC_090448.1, forward strand.
CATGCCCATTGGCATGGGCAGTGCAGGGGCCCCCTGACAGGGCCCCGTGCATCTTCAGTGAAAAGTGCAACAGGTACAACTGCACCCGTCGCACGGCTGCAACACCATCGGCTCCATTTGGAGCCGGCTCCTGTGTTGTGGCTGAGATCCCCGCTGGGCCGGCGGGCAGAAACTAGGTTTCCGCCCGCCGGCCCAGCAGGGATCTCCAAATGGCCGCGGCGGGGGTGTGGTTGCATTGGCGGCCGCCAGGCGGTCCGATCTTGGCGGGTGGCTTCAGCCGCCCACCAAGGTCATAATGAGGGCCATGGTGTTGTTCTGGATATATCTACTTCATCTGTCTTATTTTCTTCATTCTCCTCATTTTGTCCTGCATCAAAAATTTGGTGTGTTGGTTGTGTGCCTCTCACTGCTTCTTTAGCCACTTCGGCCCATATTTATGCTTTTTTAGCACCACATTTGCATAATTTTTTGTATTTTGTAGGTTTGCACCACTTTTGCATCCAAAAATGACGCAAATGCAGCGTTAAAAAAGTATAAATATGTGCCTTGTCTGCTAACTCATTTCCTCTAGACACAAAGGTGGTCATTCCGACCCTGGCGGTACAAAACCGCCAGGGTCGTGGATGACGGAAGCACCGCCAACAGGCTGGCGGTGCTTCCTGGGCCATTCTGACCGCGGCGGTAAAGCCGCGGTCAGAAAACCGGGTCCGGCGCTTTCCCGCCGGATTTCCCCCGGTTGCCCAAATCCGCCATGGCTTGACCCCCTTCCCGCCACCCTGTTTCTGGCGGTTTTTACCACCAGGAACAGGATGGAGGGAACGGGTGTCCTGGGGCCCCTGGGGCCCCTGCACTGCCCATGCCAATGGCATGGCCAATGGCATGGGCAGTGCAGGGGCCCCCTAACAGGGCCCCAGCCTGCTTTTCACTGTCTGCCTAGCAGACAGTGAAAAGCGCAACGGGTGCTACTGCACCCGTCGCACACCTGCAACACCGCCGGCTCCATTCGGAGCCGGCTTCAGTGTTGCAGGCCCCTTTCCCGCTGGGCCAGCGGGCGCTAACTTGGCTAGCGCCCGCCGGCCCAGCGGGAAAGTTGAAATGGCCCCAGCGGTCTTTTGACCGCAGGGCGGCCATATGACGGTTACCGCATGGCAGGCGGCGGTTAGAATGAGGGCCAAAATCTTGTGTTCCTGTATGTGCTGAGCATTTCATTTCTGCCACTCTTTGGTAGTTCTAGTGTTTCAAAGATGAGTTCTAAGATATCTCTATGTGCTGCTGGTGTACCATCACTTTTGAGAAATCCACTTCTTTTCCACCTAGGGATACTAGAATGTACCTTGGTGATGACATATGCTCAATCTGAATATACTATATTATTATTTCCCCTCCCATGTAAGAGGATTTTAGACATGGAATCTTTAAAATGGTCTCCCCTCTATTTTTTGCCTCTGATTTCTATGTTTTGACTGTGTGCTGGACTTCGTTTTTGCTGTTTTTGGTACTCTGGGCACTTTACCACTGCTGACCAGTGCTAAAGTACCAGTGCTCCCTGTGTAATTGGCTTTTCCATGATTGGCATATTTGATTTACTAGTAAGGCAAGCCCTTGTAAAGTGCACTAGAGGTGCCCAGGGCTCATAAATCAAATGCTACTAGTGGGCCTGCATCACTGATTGTGCCATCCACATGAATAGCCCTGTAAACATGGCTCAGACCTGCCACTACAATGGCTGTGTGTGCAGTTTTAAACTGCCAATGTGACCAGGCAAGTGTACCCACTTGCCAGGCTCAAACATTCCCTTTTGATACATGGAAGGCACCCCTAAGGTAGGCCCTAGGTAGCCCCATGGGCAGGGTACAGTGTATGTTAAAGGTGGGAAATGTACTGATGTGTTTTACATGTCCTAACAGTGAAATACTGTCAAATTCGGTTTTCACTGCTGCAAGGCCTATCCCTCTTATAGGTTAACATGGGAGCTGCCTTTAAATAACTTTTAAGTGCAGTTTCCCTTTGGGAGCAGATTGAAAGTGGAGTTTGGGGTCTCTGAACTCACAATTTAAAAACTATTAGGTTGAAAATGCCACTTTTAGAAAGTGGGCATTTTCTTACTTAAACCATTCTGTGACTCTGCCTGCTTGTGTATTCCCTGTCTGGGCCAGACTGACAGTTGGGCTGTTTGTGAATCTCCACTAGACTGTGACTCAAAGGGAGCTGGGGTGTAGCCTGCATATCCTGATGGGCCATCTGGGCTACAGTGGAGGGAGGAGTGGTCTCTTAAACCTGAAGAGGCTGTGTCTGCCCTCACACAATGCAGCCTCCAACCCCTGGGTGTGTGTCTGGGGCTGGGCCTGGGCAAGGCAGGATCTTGTGAAGAACAGAGACTTTCCTTTGAAGTTTGCCTACTTCAAAGGCAGAAAGGGGTATAAGTAGTGGACCCAAAACTCTGGGGCTAGGCCTAGGCAAGGCAGGATCTTGTGAACAACAGAGACTTTCCTTTGAAGTTTGCCTACTTCAAAGGCAGAAAAGGGTATAAGTAGTGGAACCAAAACTCCAGATTTTCAAATTACTTCTGGAACCAAGAGGAAAATATGCCAAGGAGAAGAGCTGGAGGAGGAGTACCGCCCCTTTGCCTGTGACTGTGCTTTGTTAGGTTTGGCGTTGCAGTTGTGGCTATTATCAGAAAGCGGATAAAGACTGGAGTTTGTGGTATATTCCTGCTTGTGAAGTGTCCTCAAGGGCTTAGATTGAGCTTCTCTCCTGGTTGGAAGTCTCAGGGCCATCAAAGACTTCCTCTGCCAGCATCTGGACTCTCTGCTGAGACTCCTGCCCTGCCAAGTGATGCCCTATCCAGTCCCTGGACCCCTTGAAAGGTGAAGCTGGTAGAACAAGGACTGAAATCCATGCACAGGAATCCATGCGGGAAAACCTTTGACATAGCACCTGCTTGCGGCTGCTAAAATCGAAGTGAACCCCACTTAGCGCGGTTTTACATCACATTGTGGCCGGATTTCTCATGCATTGTCGCTGGGCGTCAAAATCAACGTGAACCTTGGTGGTTCTAATGTGCCCCATCCGGAAATCATCACATAGCGCTCTTGCGGGAGAGAAAAACAATGCATCGCCTTCCCGACCGGAGAAGAAACAACGCACGGCCTGCGAGTAAGGAATCAACGCATTGCTGACTTTTCCAACGTACGCTCACCCGTGCAGCTTTATTTTTTACGCAAACCAGGTGCAACAACAACCATTGTTTTATATGGAATAAGACTCTTTTTACTTTAAAAATTCATAACTTGACTTGTGCATGTTGGATTTTTGTTCTCTTGGTCTTGTTTGATTTAGATAAATATTGCCTATTTTTATGGTGTGGTGTCCATTTTGTATTGTTTTCACTGTATTACTGTGTGTATTGGTACAAGTACTTGACACATTGCCTTAGAGATAAACCTGACTGTTCGTGCCAAGCTACCAAGGGGGTGAGCAGGTGTTGTCTTAGGAGTGCAACTCCCTTACCCTGACTAGAGTGAGGGTCCCTGCTTGGACTGAGTGCAAACTGACTGCCAACCAGAAACCCCATTTCTAACATTGGTGACCAGCGGTGAGGATAGGACTGGTATTTGTACTTGACATATGGGGTATTAAGTGTACACTACTGTTTTCAGTGCAGACCATTGTGTGACCACATACTACTTGTTTTTGATTTTTCTCTTTTTGGACTTTTTCTGCTTCAATTGTTTTGTGATTTTGAACTTCTCTTGGGAACTCTCTGAACTACTTTTGGAACTTTGCATTTTTTAGTCAATCTTACCAAAATGTCTCAGTCTGGGAATGCACCAGCTATGGCTACAAAGGCTGTCTTTGAGTTGGAGAAACTGAAGGAGTAGCTCAACTGAAGCAGTTTTGTAAGGATCTTGCCTACTCAATCAGGCGCTCGGCCAGAAAGGAGGAGCTGCAAAAGGCATTGAGGGCATGGGTGGCAGCCAAGGAGGCTGGGAGGCACACAGAGGAGGAGGATGAGGGTGAGGAGGTGCAGAGTAATCCAGGTGGTATAGTGGATGTCCCTGTTCTATCTGGTGGAGGTCTCCAGGGCTTGTAACAGTGTATCATGTAAGGGTCTGACTCCTGAGGAGTTGCAGGGCAGACAGGCAGAGAGGGTGCACCAGTTTGAGCTAAAGAAGCTTAAGATGGAGATGGAGATGGAAATGGAAGTGAGGAGGCTGGCCATTGAATAGAAAAAGATGCTCTTGGCTCCCGATCTCAGTTTAAGGGAGATGGATGAGAGGAGTCAATCTAGGAGAGATGGTGCAGCAGTACCACAGTGCAGCCTGAGAGGAGGGTACATATTCCTAAAGATCTGGTGAAGGATTATCAGAGGGAGGATGACAACTATATGTGGTTCAAGGGGTATGAGCCTGCTTTCCACATGAACAGGTCTCTGAAGCACATGGGGGGTCTGTGGAAGCACTTTGAGGTAGAGGGGAGGGACACTTTGATATCCTTAGGGGATCCTCAGTGTAGGAAAGTACCATCTTGCCTGGCATGTTACCCCCATTTTTCACTGTATATATGTTGTTTTAGTTGTATGTGTCACTGGGACCCTGCCAGCCAGGGCCCCAGTGCTCATAAGTGTGCCTGAATGTGTTACCTGTGTTATGACTAACTGTCTCACTGAGGCTCTGCTAATCAGAACCTCAGTGGTTATGCTCTTTCATTTCTTTAAAATTGTCACTAACAGGCTAGTGACCAATTTTACCAATTTACATTGGCTTACTGGAACACCCTTATAATTCCCTAGTATATGGTACTGAGGTACCCAGGGTATTGGGGTTCCAGGAGATCCCTATGGGCTGCAGCATTTCTTTTGCCACCCATAGGGAGCTCTGACAATTCTTACACAGGCCTGCCACTGCAGCCTGAGTGAAATAACGTCCACGTTATTTCACAGCCATTTTACACTGCACTTAAGTAACTTATAAGTCACCTATATGTCTAACCTTTACCTGGTAAAGGTTGGGTGCTAAGTTACTTAGTGTGTGGGCCCCCTGGCACTAGCGAAGGTGCCCCCCCATTGTTCAGGGCCAATTCCCCGGACTTTGTGAGTGCGGGGACACCATTACATGCGTGCACTACATATAGGTCACTACCTATATGTAGCTTCACAATGGTAACTCCGAATATGGCCATGTAACATGTCTATGATCATGGAATTGCCCCCTCTATACCATCCTGGCATAGTTGGCACAATCCCATGATCCCAGTGGTCTGTAGCACAGACCCTGGTACTGCCAAACTGCCTTTCCCGGGGTTTCACTGCAGCTGCTGCTGCTGCCAACCCCTCAGACAGGCTTCTGCCCTCCTGGGGTCCAGCCAGGCCTGGCCCAGGATGGCAGAACAAAGGACTTCCTCTGAGAGAGGGTGTTACACCCTCTCCCTTTGGAAAATGGTGTGAAGGCAGGGGAGGAGTAGCCTCCCCCAGCCTCTGGAAATGCTTTCATGGGCACACATGGTGCCCATTTCTGCATAAGCCAGTCTACATCGGTTCAGGGACCCCTTAGCCCTGCTCTGGCGCGAAACTGGACAAAGGAAAGGGGAGTGACCACTCCCCTGACCTGCACCTCCCCTGGGAGGTGTCCAGAGCTCCTCCAGTGTGCTCCAGACCTCTGCCATCTTGGAAACAGAGGTGCTGCTGGCACACTGGACTGCTCTGAGTGGCCAGTGCCAGCAGGTGACGTCAGAGACTCCTTCTGATAGGCTCCTTCAGGTGTTGCTAGCCTATCCTCTCTCCTAAGTAGCCAAACCCTCTTTTCTGGCTATTTAGGGTCTCTGTCTTTGGGGATTCCTTAGATAACGAATGCAAGAGCTCATCCGAGTTCCTCTGCATCTCTCTCTTCACCTTCTGCCAAGGAATCAACTGCTGACCGCGCTGGAAGCCTGCAAAACTGCAACAAAGTAGCAAAGACGACTACTGCGACCTTGTAACGCTGATCCTGCCACCTTCTCGACTGCTTTCCTGGTGGTGCATGCTGTGGGGGTAGTCTGCCTCATCTCTGCACTAGAAGCTCCGAAGAAATCTCCCGTGGGCCGACGGAATCGTCCCCCTGCAACCGCAGGCACCAAAGAACTGCATCACTGGTACCCTGGGTCTCCTCTCAGCATGACGAGCGAGGTCCCTTGAATCCAGCAACTCTGTCCAAGTGACTCCCACAGTCCAGTGACTCTTCAGTCCAAGTTTGGTGGAGGTAAGTCCTTGCCTCCCCACGCCAGACTGCATTGCTGGGAACTGCGACTTTTGCAGCTACTCCGGCCTCCGTGCACTTCCGGTGGAAATCCTTTGTGCACAGTCCAGCCTGGGTCCACGGCACTCTAACCTGCATTGCAGACCTCCTAAGTTGTCCTCCGGCGACGTGGGACTCCTTTGTGGAACTTTGGGTGAGCACCGTTTCACGCATCCTTGTAGTGCTTGTTTCTGGCACTTCCCTGGGTGCTGCCTGCTGCTGAGAGGGCTCCTTGTCTTGCTCGACACTCCCTCTGTCCCCTGACGCAATTGGTGACATCCTGGTCCCTCCTGGGCCACAGCAGCATCCAAAAACACTAACCGCACGATTTGCAGCTAGCAAGGCTTGTTGGCGGTCTTTTGGCAGGAAAATACTTCTGCACGACTCTTCACGGCGTGAGGGATCCGTCCTCCATAGGGGAAGTCTCTAGCCCTTGTCATTACTACAGAAACCTAAGCTTCTACTGTCCAGTAGCAGCTTCTTTGCACCCACAGCTGGCATTTCCTGGGCATCTGCCCATCTCCGACTTGCTTGTGACTTTTGGACTTGGTCCCCTTGTTCCACAGGTACCCTCGACTGGAAATCCATTGTTGTTGCATTGCTGGTTTGTGTCTTTCCTGCAGAATTCCCCTATCACGACTTCTATGTCCTTTGGGGAACTTTAGTGCACTTTGCACTCACTTTTCAGGGTCTTGGGGTGGGCTATTTTTCTAACCCTTACTATTTTCTAATAGTCCCAGCGACCCTCTACAAGGTCACATAGGTTTGGGGTCCATTCGTGGTTCGCATTCCACTTTTGGAGTATATGGTTTGTGTTGCCCCTATCCCTATGTGTCTCCATTGCATCCTATTGTAACTATACATTGTTTGCACTGTTTTCTAATACTATTACTGCATATTTTGGTATTGTGTACATATATCTTGTGTATATTTGCTATCCTCATACTGAGGGTACTCACTGAGATACTTTTGGCATATTCTCATAAAAATAAAGTACCTTTATTTTTAGTATATCTGTGTATTGTGTTTTCTTATGATATTGTGCATACGACACTAGTGGTACTGTAGGAGCTTCACTCGTCTCCTAGTTCAGCCTAAGCTGCTCTGCTAAGCTAGCATTATCTATCAGCCTATGCTGCTAGACACCCTATACACTAATAAGGGATAACTGGGCCTGGTGCAAGGTGTAAGTACCCCTTGGTACTCACTAGAAGCCAGTCCAGCCTCCTACACTCAGGGGCTCACATACACTATCATGAAGAACGCCCTACTCACAAGATATGATCTCTCCCCTGAGCAATGCAAGGACAAGTTTAGGTCCTACAAAAAGAGGGAATCCCAAACCTGGTTGGAGTGTGTAGACTCATTTTTCACGTCACTGGATGGTTGGGTGAAGGGCAGTAAGGTAACAACTTATGAGGGGCTTTACAACTTAATTGCTTGGGAGTAATTGTACAGTCTTTGTTTTCTAGAGCAGCACCAGCACCTAATTGACAGCAAGCTGATTGACCCCAGAAAGCTTGCTCAGGAAGTGGACCGGTGGGAAAGCACCAGGTTCCAGAAGAGGTATGGGGGAGACCATGCCAAGAATGGGCAGAGTCCCCATCAGAAGAACTGGGGGGTAATGGGAAACAGGGGGAGTTCTCTAAAGGGCCCCAACCTAGTTCCCAGGGCAAAGATTTCCAGCCCCCAGTTGAAAAGAAGCAATGGGTCTCTACAGGAAAAACTGCAGAGAGGGGTTCCCCTCAACTGCTATGCATGTGGTCAGGTGGGTCACATGAGGGGGAATTCCAAATTTCCCAAGGGGACACAGGCACCCACTGGTGCTCAGTCACAGGGTTCGGCCAGTGTAGCTCTTGTGGAGGAGTTGGTTCCAGGTGGGTGGGAGCCAGCTGAGATGACTTTTGTCTCACTAGGGGACAGTGAGATGGTCCAGAGGACCCTCGTGCCTGAGAACACTAAGGAGTACAGGCAGTGGGTGACCATCAATGGACAGAGGTTGGAGGCTCTGAGAGACACAGGAGCCAATGTGACTACTGTGAGAAGTCACCTGGTGTTTGAAGAGCAGGTAGTTCCCCATGCACTTCACCAAGTAGTTGCGGTAGACAACTCAGAACACCTCTGCAGAGTGGCGCAGGTTCCCTTTGAATGGGCCGGTCTCAGGTGTCTTGAGAGTAGCTGTGAGTCCAACCATGCCTGTAGCTTGTCTGCTTGGCAATGACCTGCAGGATTCCCCTCGGAAGAAGGTGGAACACAGGTCTCACTTGGAGATGTTGGGTTTGCTTGGGTGGGTGTGTATGTCCACCCGGTCAATGGCAGCCCATCAGGGTGATCAGGAGGCTCTAGAGCCTGAAAGAGTGGCCCAGGTGTCTGCCAGAATGAGGAAGAGCAAGGGGTGCGGGAAGCCTGCTCCAGAAGTCCCCACAGTCCGGGAGGAGGCTGAACCTGAGGGGGATGCCCCGGACGGGGAACAGGTGATTGAACTGGGGGAGGTCCCTGAGCTGACTCAGTGGCAGCAGGCAGGGGGAACCACCGGGGAAGCATTCTGTGAGGCACAGAAGACATGCCCTACTCTGGAGGGTTTGTGGCAGCAGTCTGCAGACCAGGCATCGGGCAAGGAGTCTGGTTCACAATTGATTTATTGGGAGGATAATCTCCTAAATAGCGAGCCTAAGGTTGCTGAGCCTGAGGCAGCCCATGTGTTGGTGGTACCCCAGTACTTCAGAGCCTTCCTACTGGGTCTGGATTATGATGTGCCTTTAGCTGGCCATTTGGGGCAGGACAAGACCTTTGAGAGGCTTGTCACCCACTTTTACTGGCCCCAAATGTGCAGGCACTCTGATGCACATTGTAGGTCTTTCCAATTAGTCAGGCTCCCCTCCAACCTTTTCCTGTTGTCAGCACCTCCTCTGAAAGGGTTGGTATTGACATTGTGGGGCCTCTGGATCCCAAGACAGCCAACCGAAAGGTTTATCCTGGTATTGGTGGAGCATGCCACCAGGTACCCAGAAGCCATTCCTTTGAGATCAATCACTGCCCCTGTGGTGGGACGTGCATTGATGGAGGTTTTTACCCGCATGGAGTTCTCCAAAGAGGTGGTATCTGATAGGGGCACCTGCTTGATATCCACATATATGAAGTCTCTATGGAAGGAGTGTGGGGTAACCTACAGGTTTACCACTCCTTACCATCCCCAAGGAAACGGTCTGGTTGAGAGATTCAACCACACCCAGAAGGGCATTATGGGTCTGTCAGAGCCCTTGAGGCATAAGTGGGACGTCCTCTTGCCATACCTTCTGTTCTCTTACAGAGAGGTGCCACAAAAGGGTTCTGGGTTTAGCCCTCTTGAGTTGTTTTGTGGCCACCCTGTGTGGGGACCTTTGAGTCTGGTTAGGGAAGGCTTGGAGAAGGCCTACAGTAAGCCCCTCAGGATGTATTCAGTTACTTGCTGGCTTTTAGGAACCAGACTGCCCGCTTCAGGAAGCTTGCTCAAGAGAGCCTAGAAGCAAGCCAGGAAGATATGAAATGGCGGCATGACCAGAATTCCACTCTGGTTGATTTTCATCCTGGGCGAAAACTGTGGGTGATAGCCCCAGTGGAGCTTTGTACTCTGTGGACTTGGCCTTTTGAGGTTGTGGAGCGCAAGAGTGATGTCACTTAGCTGGTGAACTTACACAATCCTAGAAACCCTTTGAGGGTCCTGCATGTGAACCACCTCAAGCCTCACTTTGAGAGGACAGAAGTGACTATGCTCTTGGCCAAAAATGATGGGGTGGAGGAAGAGTGAATCTCTTCCTGACCTCCTGTCTGCCAAAGAGAAAGATGGTTCAGTGGAGAGTGAGAACCTCTCCCCCTCACTGACTCTAGAACAACAGAGGGACTGTCGATAAGTGTTGGGACAGTTTACCTCTCTCTTTTCCTTGATCCCAGGGATCACACACTTGTGCACACATGATGTGGACACTTGGGACAGTCCACATAAAGTAAACATAAAGTTTACAGGGTAACTGATAAGGTTAGAGGAAATATTAAGGATGAGGCTTCCAAAATCCTTGAGGTTATTGAGTTCTCCAACAGCCCTCGGGCTAATACTGTGGACTTGGTGACAAAAGCTGCTGCTCCTCGTGCCACTCCAGAATTCAGGTTCTGTGTGGATTACTGGGGACTCAATGCCGTCACGAAGACTGACGTGCACCCCATCCCCGAGCTGGTGAGCTCACTGATCGGTTAGGGGCTGCCAAATGTCTAAGTACTTTTTATCTGACCTCTGGATATTGGCAGATTACTCTGACTGCGGGGGCTAAGGAGAGGTCTGCATTTTCTATCCCAGATGGGCAATGCCAGATTAGGGTGCATCAGGTAGGGAGTGGCCAGGTGGCACCCTTACAACCCAAGAATGGCATTATTCTGGCTTGGGAGCCTCCCAAGACCCAGACTGAGGTGAATGCCTTTTTTGGTCTCCCTCGCCACAATAGGAGGTTTGTTAAGGGGTATGGCTCCACTGCTGCTCCCTTAACAGAGTTAACTTCCAAGAAACAACCAAAGAAAGTGATCTGGACTGAGACTTGCCAGACAGTTTTTGATGCCCTGAAGATAGCTATGTGCACGGCATCCATCCTGATGGCACCTGACTTATCTAAATATTTTTTTGTGCAGACTTATCCTAGGGAGCAGGGAAGAGGGGAAGGCAGTGTTATTTGCTCTGTTATCAAAAACACCTCACTGTGTATATTACCCTCCACTACTGCTGCACCGGTATGTCGTACTCCTGTTTCTTGGTCAATTGTGGATGAACCATCAACAAAGTACATTGTGCTATCAGGAATTGACTCTTCTTCTGCCCTTAGAGCCTCAGTGGGGGTAAATGTGGAGCAGCCATGTACTTCATCTCCTTCCTGTACAAGGTGTGCTATGAATATGGTGGGATTTACAGCGTGACATCTCCCTATTTTCAATGATGGTAAGGATAATAATATATCATATCCTGAAACCCGTTGTGTGGTTAATGTGCCTTTTGCTTTCTGTTCATGTTCCACATAAAATGTGAGAGAAGAGATTTTTTCAGCAGCATAGGCAGCGGTTGCAAGTGCTTGTTCACATGGAAAGTGTCCTTTCATTATTGGGTCTAATAACACACTATATTAGGCGATTGGCTTATGGCCTAAATAGTATTTTTGTGTTAGTACTGCTGTTGTTGGTGTACCATTACTATAACAGAGTCTCCAGTAATCCACACAGAACCTGAATTCTTTCTTGTAATCTGGTATTGTGAGCACAGGGGCGATACTTATCTCTTCTTTCAGTTTCTTGAACCTACCTGTCATTTCCTCTGTATTTATTTTTTGTCCGCTTTGCCTCTTTCATTCCCTGCAAAAATGGTGCTATAAGTGAGCTGGAATCAAACACCCACTGTCTAACATAGCTACAGAGGCCTAACTTTCATCTCTTTCACTGTCTTGGGTTCTGTTATTTCCCGATACATTCTACTCTTTCTAGTGTGACCCTTCGGCCTGAGGCAGAAATTATTTGGGCCAAATAATGCACTTCAGGAACTCCGTATTGTACTTTATCTTTTTCAATTCTATACCCTCTTTGTGCTAAGATGGTTAACAAATTGGTTGTATCTTTTCTGGACTGTTGTTCTGACCTGCTCTTATCAGGATATCATCCACATATTGTAGCGGCACACTTTTATACTGAAAGTTTAAAAGGTCATTTCTGGCCCTGTTAAATATACTAGGTGAATCCTAGTACCCCTGGTGTAGGCGTGTATACAAATACTGAGTTCCCCTATAGGCCAATGCTGTTAGGTATTGACTTTCGGGGTGTAGGAGGGCATTATAGAAAGCATTTTTACAAATAAATTACTGAGAAGTATGTCACATTGGCTGGGAAGTTTATCAATATTATTGATGGCTCCAGAACCACTGGGAACTCTGGTATCACTATATTATTTAGTGGGCAGAGATCTTGTACCATCCTCCAGGTACCCCCTTTTGCTTTCTTTACTGGCTGTAAAGGAGTATTTCAGGGTGAGACTCCCAGATATATCACCCCTTGCTGCACTAATGCTGCGATAGTTGGTGCTAGCAGTAAGTTGAGACACTGGCTCAAAATGAGGAGTTGAGGAGGAGGCATGTACATGTACAAGTGAGAAGATATGTACATGTACAAGTGGCTATGGGATGCCCCATTCTATGCAGATAACAAACTCTGGCAATTATCAACTGGAGTGAGTGTCAGTGCTATCAATCTACCTAGTCTGACAATGCCCATACCATTAGATTTGATACACAGGACCCACTGTTCACAATGATTGAGTCAAAAGTTTACCCAATCAAATCAACTGTGGAGACAGAAACAGGAAAAACAGAGTATGTACATATCCCCACACATTCCAAGGTGTAGCAAGGTTGTTTGGTATGTAGAGTTGTATAGGATAAGTGCTACAAAATCCTCCCTTGACCATAGAATGCACAATGTGCATACAAAAAAGCGCAACAAGGCAGAGTGCCATAGTTGACAGTATGAAACGCAGATGACAGGATCATCACAAAGTTATTGCCAAACACACATTACCAGCACAGGAGCAGTGGGCTGAATACTGGCCACAGGGAATGCATACATCCTGGGGATTAGATGCAATCTGAACAGTAATGCTGTCAATATGTTAAAACACAATCACTATAGGCATCTTGAAAAACAATACAAATCACCTAGGCAGATGTGGAGCTGACTTCTTATCATACGTCCAGGAATGGTAGGCCCAGTGACCTGTGTAACTCTGTTGCAATATGCGCCGTGAGTCAAAAAGTCTGCCTTGTTACACAGTGGTTAGATTAAGAATGCGGAGATGCTGCCATATGAAAGGCAACTACCGTGCGACTTGGACTCCATATCTCTGTGTCACTGTCATCTCACGCATCAATGTTGTATTGAAATTCAAATATTAGCCAATCTGATCATCAGTCAGATTACTCATGTCAACAAGTAACACTGGACACCACTAACATTTCTCTCTCTCATTTCAGATGAGGTACCGATACCTCCTGAGCAGTTGCCTGTCAGTGGTGACGATCTTGCTAAGATTGACAGTCTGCCAAACCTTGACCTGTCCTCCTTTGAAACAGCATCTCCAGATGCGGGAATGGCCAACAGCATTGCAGGTTCTCCAGATGATCCACCCATCACCCAAGAGACACCACCTGCCAGCCCACACTCAGCCCTGGACTCTAAGGACCCCCAAGTAGAATTCCAACATTGTGTGGTAGCAGTCCCTGGGGGGATGCTAGATGTGGTGCGGTGGGAATGGAGACCATGGTGGGCACCCAAGGGCAGTCCATAGGTGTCACAATCCCAATAAAGACACCTCAGCTGCTATATGAGGCACCTACCCTTCGCTCTGTGGACTCCAACAGTCCTCGACTAACATCAGTGGCATCATGAGGCAGAGGTATGAACAACTGCTGTGCTAAAGTGGTACCAGCGAGGTTGCCAGACAGCTGGGGACAATCTACAACATACTGGAGTCCATGGAGAAGAAGCAGGACACATACATCATCACAATGTGTGCCTACCACCCTGACTTTGGGGCTGGGCTGCAAACCAGCAGGCCCTTCTCAGTGCAGTACACCTTCACTTCTTGACACATAAATGCTTCTGCAGACTGGGGGTCCACATTCACACCCGTCCCACAACCATTGTGCAAGGGTGCCTGCGTTGGCGAAAGGTACCAATTTGTGCACCTGCGTAGGGAGTAAGGACAAGAATGGCCTATATATCATTATTAAAGACTAGTCCTGCTCTTTCCTTTTGATTAAGGCAGTGCAGCAAGAAGCCTTGCTGAACTGTCATGCACCAAAAATTAGAAAATAAGGCCTACAGAGTTTGCTACACGCATTTGTGTGTCAGTAATGACCGAGAATGCCCAGTGGCAACACTATCTGCATAGTGCTGGTGGGGCAAAAAGCACCTCTGGGGTTGATGCACTGTGCGTTCGACCTTGGCGATTCGTTTCATGTGCTGCTGCACCTTCTGCCACCACATCTTCCTGTCCTGGGTAGGTAGCCGTGGATGACCTGGCCACCACTGGCAATCAGGTTTGGGAGGTAGTATGTTATGAGCCACAGGAACACCCCAAACTCCTGCTCCCTCATGTTACGCGCCCTGCCTCTATCAGACATGTCCCTTCCAGGAAAGAAAGTTACTCCAAATAACAATAAACTACCTAAGAACCCCAAACTACCCCTAACAATACAAAACCCCAAAAAGACAGACATCCGACAAACTGGACAAAACAATACAAATAACATTACAATATACAAAAGGACACAACAAGGACAGCACAAACTCCAACAAGACCAAAGTACAAATACACACTCTCTAGCAACCACAAGACACAACCTTCAGCAAGCACAGACAAAACAAAATGTGAGGAGAAGTGAAAGGAACTTCACACTTCCTGATTTGCAGCATGGCAGTGCCATTGCTTCATTTCCTGGATGGATGTGTCACCTTTTTGCCAAATGCGTCATTTTCTTTACGCTTCCATGGAAAAATAGCAAAGCGTGAATTTCAAACATGTATGACAGTGCACGATACTGTATTTTTGATTCATACACTTGGATGAGTGATATCTGACTGACTCGACGGGTGAAAGAACTCACACATTAAAAGAAAGCATCTTTTTTAAATAGCGCAATGGGCAAAATGTGTGTTTTACAGTGTAGTGTGTTGTGCAACGCATGTAAGCTATTACGCGGATCACTGTATTGCCTGTAAATATTTGAGGTGACATGCTTTATGTCTTTAAATATGCAGTATGTGTATGTTAACAGTGCACATATGTGGAACATCTTGCATTACTGGGGTCTTATTACGCATGGGGCGCATTTCCTCTGTGTAATGGCACACCTTACAAGAGGTGTGCGGTGCGCTAACTGAGGAAGTGCACCCTATTACATTGAATGCGCTTCTTCTCTGCCTGTCGCAAATTTGCACTACCTTGGGGGAAGCACATTCAATTGTAAAACAGAGCAGCTTTCGTAAATCTGCTCTGTGTTGCACAGTGCAGGCAGCAACCTGTCTGCAATTTTACCGGGGATTACAGATCCTCTTGCAGACAAGTGCAGTGAGCGACTGCACACACCTGCAAGGGGATGCCTGGGTGGGCCCTAGGACCCCTTTTCCCCCCTCCAGAGGGCTGTCATCAGATGGCACGCTCTCAGGGCACCTCCTGTCATCTTCTTTGCCTCTGCATCCACGGCTTTAATAAGGCGCAGACGCAGAGGCAAAGGGGTTTCCTCATTGTTCCCCAGTAAAAGAGGGTACACCCTCTGGTGATTGTGCAGGAAATATAAGTGGCCCAGTGCTATTGCTTTTTCATGAGAGGCCGCACATGCATCTGCAGCCCCTTTTGGCATTCTGAGGTGGCCCGGGGACAAACAATGCAGATGCAAACGCTCATTGTGCCCCAGCAGCACTTCTATATTACAGCCCCTGGTGTGGATACTGGGGCACACAAAGTAGCATTTTCAAATTGGCTACCATGTGAAGGAGCCTATTAACTAATCATAGACTCAACCTAGGGCAGCAAGCCAAGATTATGCACTTGTTTCATGAAAGGGAGAGGGCAGAACTGCCCTATATATATGAAGATGTGGAGCATTTCTTCTCTCTCCTTGTGCTGATACCCTTCAGGCAGCCCAACACCAAAACAGGCACCCTTGCACCATGGTTCCTGGATACTGGCATTGCAAGGAGAATTGTTTCAGTGCAGGAAGGGATACATTCCTGCACAATAGCAAGCTCTCAAGGCATATCCCTATTTCTAAGAGTGCTGCAGAATGCAGCACACATAGCTAGAGGAAATGACAAGGTCACAAACATATTTCTCTTATTGTTACGCCATCCTCCATAATGTGTGGAGAAATCACGCAATCGTTGGGGTACAAGTCTTTGAAAATCTGAAATTGAATGAAGTCCATGGGTGGATGCATGGGAACGCCCATGTTCCCTCATGGAATGCCTTCAAGAATGAAATGTTTTGCATTACCTTATTATCTAGCCCACACAAGGCAGTGCAGATTGCCCCTTGCCTGGCTTTTAAATTCTCTATTGGATTTTTGAGCCATGGATGGGCAACAACAGTGGTGCAAATATGACACAAAATGGTATGAGATATAACCATGAGTGTTCTGAGTGATTTACATTAGGGGTCTCATATTCAAGGGGCCCGACCCCACAGGAGAGTCACCTTTTCCAAAGTTGGGGGGCGCAGGACTCTCACTCATGCTGATGGTGCAGTGCAGTGCTAAGCCACCATGCATGCCTTGGCGTGACCTCATAATTACTGAGTAAGGCCGGGCAGTGTAAAGCACTGCATAGCTTGACTCTGCATAACAGAAGTGGTGTATGTGTCTTGCAGTGGGTGTTTACATACAACACCCATAGAGTTTGACACATCCAAGGTTATCAGACTCATGTAAACCTAGTGCATCCCAAAAAACTTACACATCCCCAGAAGAGGCGTAACAAGGAGGAATTTTAAACCATCTCCTTGGCTTTTCTGTTTTCATGAGTGCTGCATCCTGCAGCACACACACAGAGCATTCAAAGATAAGACCATGGGTGTTTTATGTGCGGGAAGCAACATAAAGTAGTATAATGCAAATTGACATCAGATTGGGTAGGACTTTTCTATTGCACAAGGTTTACATCCATAAATTTACATGAGTCATCCTGAATATCCATGGGTGTTGCCTGGCAAAACCACCCCGCAATGCACCCATTCCACAGAGTAAACCAATAGAGCCTATTGAGGTGCCTTCAGTTTCTACTTAGCTATGAGGCCAGGATGGGCCACACAGGATAATTTAGCATGGCCTAATGGATATGGTTGAGAAACATGTGGCACTAGAGGTCCAAGAGTAGTGGCACACCAGTGGCACCAGACTGTGGTACATAGGCCCAAATCTGTATACATTTCTATCCTAGGATGCCTTGAGGATGCATTACCCTCTCAGGGAGCGACATACACTGGCTGGTGGAGCCAGTCTACAGTGTATGTGGCATCCAGGGGACAGATTGTACAGATTTGCAATGGATGTGTCTAGGCCTATATGACACATGTTGGTAGGTGTATATCAACAGTTACCGGAGAGTCATTACCAATGAGCACCATATCATGTTGTGTTACAGAAACATCTGGTGTATGTACTTGAGTTTGGAAGGATATGTGTGGTGCGTGCACAGAGCCAATCCACATAAAGGTCTGCTTCAAATCGTTGCCTTGCCTATATTTTGGTGATCATGAGGCCTGCTTGCGAAGCCAAAACAAGATTGATTTATTCCAAGCACGTATATGTTTCTATTGGCATGCAAAACAGTGTGTTTCTATATTGAGGGGTTACTTGAACTTAGAATGTGGGTATGCATTCACACAAGATGGTCACCTGGGCATTTATTGACACAATCTGCCACGATGATTTGCAATGCATTAGTGCATGGTACCTTTCCTGGATTCACCTTGCAGTTAGTCATTTCTTCTGGGCAAATGTTTCATATACTGACTCTTTTATTGTGTTTTAAAATCACACAAGAATGTAGTCATAGGAATGAACTCATTTGTATCTGAGTGCAACACACCAACATGGTACGAGACATCCCTGCTTGTTCCAGTTGCTTCTTTGCATAGTGGGGCTAGTGTGACAGCATTGGTACTAGGTAGCTAGTCTTGCACTGGCACAGTTGAGCATTTTGCATTTATATTTATATGTGTGATGTGAGATGTCACAACAGGATTAATTGGTACCTGCTGGCACTGATGATGTAGCATATGTAGACTGTAGGGTTGGGCTGTGCTCCCATGCACATAATATGTGCATTGGGTCACAGTCATCAGAATAGTAGTGAACTCTACTATTCTCCACAAGTATGAGGCTGCACAAATGGCTAGCTATATGACACACACTCACAGTCATTGCACACTATTTACTTTAGCACACCATTTTGAATGTGCTTGGATGTCTGACAGTCATTACACTACAACAGAACGCATTATCATATTCTGTCCAAACTGTACCAAACTGAAATCTTTGTTTGGTGCCTGTCTTCCCAATGGACCTGCATTTATCACGGGCTGTTAGCATGCACACATTGTTGGATTTACAAGAAAGTTAGGCAGTGCTGTTTTTTTCACATTGCTACATACCTTTGTTGTGTTCTATTTACTAGCATTTGTGATGTGAGCGTTTTGATGTTTAAAGTAACTATGAAGTAAGATTGCTTATACAATGGTAGTATTCATACACTTTTTAAATGTAATCTCTTTATTTGTGATCGCTTGATGTGGCTAATGCATCTGCAAAAATATTCATCGCAGTTTGGTCTCGACACCCAGCAATCGAAGGTACATTTTGGTGTTGGTCCTCATCTTCTGCATCATCATCCTCTGGGCCTTCATGGTCCTAATTTCTCTCGTCCCATGGGACATTCGTCTGCATACATGTTGTGCAAAATGCAGCACACAAGTATGATCTTACATATCACAGGGGGAGTACAGCAATCTCCCCCAGACACGTTGAGACAGCGAAAGTGTGACTTAAGGACTCCGAAAGTCTGCTCCACTATGAACCTGTTCCTGCTAAGTGCATGGTTGTAGCTCCGCTGGACATCCTTCTTGGGATGTGCATGTGGGGTCATGGCCCATTGCTGCAGACCATATCCAAAAGACAGGAGGAGAACAATCAGTCAGTGGGCATGATGGTTGATGTGCTCAAATTCAAGTGCATCCTGTTATGTGTCCTGAATGACTCTTACACTTTTCAACCAGTATGGGACATGCACTGACATTGTTTGGCATACACACACTGGCCCATATTTATACTTTTTTAGCGCCGCATTTGCACTGCTTTTTGATGCAAAAATGGCGCAACTTACAAAATACAATTGTATTTTGTAAGTTTGTGCTTCTTTTGCATCAGAAAATGATGCTAATGCGACACCAAAAAATGTCTAAATCAGGGCCACTATTTCTAAATCTTGAAAATGCCAATACCATGAACATGGTGAATCGTTCCTTGTATGAAGAGCCAGCCATTCAGGAGGCACTAATCTCACACTCCTCTATTATGTTTGTTTGGGGCTGCTAGTGGCTTTTCTGAAGTAATACATGTCAGATTTTACATAATTTAGCCAGGGCAGATGACATTGTCTCATTCATTCACACATATTTGGATGTGACAGTAGTAGTCACTGTTGTTCATTAGCTACAACCATGGAGATGTTGGTGACTGCATGTCAATGTGGGACATGATAGTCTACACACGGTAGTGCACTGTGTGCACTGTGTTGACAGTACACAAGGGGAGAGATCTGTGGGAGTCTTGCAGTTTACAGTGCAACTGGTAAACTCTCAGAACTGCACTGCCTCACTAATTGAGGATAGTATAGTACATATTTTTCCTCATGATGCAGTGTCTTGGGTTTGCAGACTGCACTGGCAGACAATGGGTAACATTGCACCAAGACAGGCACATTATATGAATGGTGAACGTATGGCTACCTATCCTGAGAACGGTACAATGTGCATTAGGGTCTAGCTTGCGGCACAGTCAGAACCTTTGGAGGAGTGATAGATTAGGTTTGTGTGGCACAAAATGGAGCATGCATAGTATGGCAGGTGTGTATACATGGCAATTAATGTGATTTTACATTGTACACATGACCTGGGGAGGGCCAAATATTTGATACGTTCTGTTTCACAGGTATTGGATACATGACATGTCTCATGACCATGGAAGTTACCTGTGGACATACAGACAAGCGAAATGGAAGCCCTTCTTTCAACACGGTATTGTGACACAGCATTTTACATAGTGTTGCATTGCTGAGGATCTTTCCACCATTTCCAAACACACACAGAGCCTAATTTATATGTTAAGACAGTGGAGCACAGGGAGTCACTTAGTTGTGCTACCCTGCGTCAAAAGGAAAGGGTGGGAATGTGCCATATTATTGAAATACAGTGCATTGGTGTTCCTTCTGCATGTGCAAGATCACAGATTGTTGACTAGCACTAACACATGCACCCTTGCACCCTTGTGCAGGTGTGGCTGCGTTGTGGGCTCAATTATTTTTATGCAGTGAGGGATACCTTCCTGCACAAAAACAAATAATGGAGGCTTTTTCCTCTTTGTATGTGTGCTGCAGAATTCAACGCATATAGAAGGAGTAAATAATGAGAGAAACAAAGTTATTTCTTCTCGTTACGCCTCCCCGAGGGAGGTGCACAGATTTTACACATTTCCAGCTCTTTAGCAATCCTTGTAAATCTGGGAATGTGTCAAAACCCAATGGTGTTGCATGGGGGAACACACTGCAAGGCACAGGAAACACATCCTTGATGTAAAGTAAGGCAACACAGCACTTTGCGCTAACTTGCCTTACCCCATATCTATGAGGCCATGCACGGGCACACAGGGTGACTTTGCATTGCCTCATGAACATGATTGAGAGACCTGCTCCACCAGAGCATCATGGAAATAGATGCTCCAGCAGCACAGGCCTCTTGTACATGAGGCCCACAGTGACTTAGCAGGTCTCAATATGTGTGACTTGGAGGGTTGTATTTCACATGTACCCTGTGGTATGTTGCACGTATGTGGCCCACACCTTCTACGTAAGCACTGCCTCATTCATCCAACACAAATATGGCTATTTTTCCCAACAGATTTTCCTGTCATGAGGTTGGTAATGTGCTTTAGATGTACATACCAGCAAGTAGGCCATTCCCACATCTCCCATTCTGGAAGTGCTCACTTATGATGGAATGTCTGAAGATGTATGCATCAGGAGCACCCTCATAGTACTTTGCCAGCACATTGCTGAACATACCCAGATGGTCCACTATTGCCTGTTGATTGAATATGTGTTCTTCCGATTGTGGTAGAGGTGGGATGTAGCAGCAGGAGGCACCAGTTGCTCATGAGTGCAGTCCATTGCCCCAAACATGTGGAAATCCAGCAATGGCATAGAAGCCCTGCTTGTTTGCAAGTTGTTTCTGCTGTGTGTTGGGGGACATGAGGTACTGGGGTATGAGGCTTATGATGGCATTGAAGATGGAGGGGAGGAATGCAGAAAAGAATGGCTGAGATATTCCTGCCACTCTGGCTGTAGTGATTTGGAATGAGCCAGACACTAGTATGTGGTGTACTGCCATCAACTTGGCCTGTAGAGGGATGTTGGTGCACCTCTGGGATGTTGTTTGCAGCCTTGATGCAATCTGGTGCAGGACCTGGGCAATGGCCTCCCTCCTGAGCCTGTAATAGGTGATGACCGCCTCTCCATGAGGTCAATGAGAGTAGTCTTCTGCCAGTATATCCGCTGGTAGTGGTGGTTCTCTTCTTCCTACTCCGAGCTGCACTATGAGTAGCTCCATGGCACTGTTGAGCTTGCCAAAGTGCTGTGGGTATGTTCAGCTTATGTGCCAGTGCCAATGCAACGTTTTTACACCTGGGATACTGATGTGCAGGAAAGTCTGCACGTCATTTGCCAATGATGCGTTACTTGTCAATAAACTTCTAGAAATGGATGCGCCAGTTCTGCATTGGATATTAAGGGAGAATGCCTACCTTGCATATGATTAACGTTACCTGCTGCAGCAGATTGTAGCGCAGCTAAAATACAACGCAGAACAGAGAAAAGTGACACATTTTGCCTAATGCGTCACTTTGTAAATATGGAGCACTGAATGTTCCGCCGCTGCAACAAGAAAATGATGTTTCAGCACATCAATCCTTCTGCTCCACTTTTGTAGACTAAACCGTAGTTCGTTCTCTTTCCAAGTGCCACCTTCTCCATACTATCATGACGCAATCTGATCCACTTATTGTCCATGTTGAGCCACTGATTCACTGTTTATCTGGAGAATCAAATCACCAGTACCCAGTATTAGGCGGCTAATTGATGCGATTTAGTACATCCTATATATCTGTCAGAGTGTTTTAAACTGGACTTGCCTCCCCAGAAGCATAGTACAGACTTTTTCTCCGTGGAGTTCCAGAAGTGGTTATATGCAGTACAAAAATGCTAATTATGTTAATACAAATTATGTCTATTCATTTTTCAAAATGCTCCTGGCTCTCCCCGGTGTTAGTTAAATAAAGGACCCTGTGAACATGAATATGGGGTATTAGGAGCACAGGCCAGGTCAGCTGGTTTACTTCACACAGTTCCCATGTGAAAATTCAGGAAACAACAGCCCAGGTGACATCATTGAAAAGTGTGCAAGGCCATAATTACTGTTAAAGAGGGAGTTACAACAATGAAAACACATTTCTCACTCAAAGAGAGCATAATTGAACACAAGCCCGTGTAATCTTTGACACTTTTAAAGGCCCAATACCATTGCCATTTACATATTATTTAAATCAATCTCTTAATTATAGGGGTTAAGTTCCTCCTGAATCTGAGAGGTCACTTTAAAGCTCGAGCATGAAAATAAAGCACAGTTTCCCTAAATACCTTTTTCACTGTTGTGGTATGAGGCACCATTGTTGATCAAGCCCGGCTGTGTTTCTTGTTAAATAAATACTGACATGAGATTTAGAATAAAAACCAAAACAATTTATGTACAAGAGGAAGTATTTAAAAATATGTGTATATATTTGTGCACGTTCTCTGACATTGATAAATGACAAACTCTTCAGTTTAGCTATTTCTAAGTGCATGCACTGAGAATAACGTTATATGTAATGTCAAATACACAAAACCTTTAAAACTAGTACGTACTGTCAACCCGCACAAAAACGTATAATATTTGATGACAGATTTTAAGTTAGCTAGCAGAATGGCTCAGTGAGCAGAATGTTGGTCTCTGACAAATGCGGTGTTCTGAAGCTCTTCTGGTTCCAACTTTCTGAAGCTGATAAATTGGGTATTAACAGGGGCTGTTATTTACAACACAGCACTTAGTCAAAGCAGACGTCTGGTAGGAAGCACTATATAACAAGCATTTTCAATGCAATAGATCTTGCATTTGCGAGAGTTAGAGCTACTGATGTAAATGACAATGGGGGTCATTACAGCCCTGGCGGTCTTTCACCGCCAGGTCTGTTTTGGAGGAAGCACCACCAACAGGCTGGCGGTGCTTCCAGGGGAATTACGACTGCGGCGGAAGCGCTGCGGTCGCACCGCCGGGACCGACGGATTCCCGCCACTTGTGTCCTGGCAGTTTCCCGCCACTTTTGTCCCGGCGGTTTAAATCCCCCAGGGCAGCGCTGCTTGCAGCGCTGCCCAGGGGATTACGAGTCCCCCTTCCCCTGGCAGAAAGGGGAGTCGCGTGGCCCCTGGCGGCCTCATGCATAGCAGACAGTGAAAAGCGTGACGGGTGCAACTGCCGGCCCAGCGGGGATCTCATAATGGACCCCGCAGGAGTGCGGCCGCATTGGCGGCTCCCCGGCAGTTCAACCTTGGGGGCCGGCCTCTGCTGCCCGCTAAGGATGTAATTAGGGCCAATGTCTTTTATTTATGTGTTTTTGGTTTGGAGTGTAGGGGATATATGTGGCGTGGAGTGGAAATTAGTGGTTTGAATTTTAAATATTACTTGTGGATTTGTGCAGTGAAAAATCATGTGGTACAGAGAGTTATTGTGTAGTGGAATTATGTGGCACGGCAAATATATATGGGTGAAAGCTGCACAGAATAAATAGGAAGGAAGATAGAATGGAACAGGTAGTTCATTTAGGAACTGCTGGTAGCTTCCTTCACAGAGAAGATACAATGCAAGCTTCCCTCACAGAGGAGGTACAATGCAAGCTTCCCTCACAGAGAAGGTACAATGCAAACGTCCCTCACACGCAAGGTACAATGCAAGCTTTCTGCACAGAGAATGTAAAATGGAAGCTTCCCTCACAGAGAAGGTACAATGCAAGCTTCCCTCACACACAGAAGAAACAGTACAGGCAGCAGTGCAAGCTTCATTCATACACAGAACAGATACAGCACAGGCAGTAGCAGTGCAAGCTTCCCTCACACACAGAAGATAAAACACAGCAGCAGTGCAAGCTCCTCTCACACACACCAGATACAACACAGGCAGAAGCAGTGCAAGATTCCCTCACACACAGCAGATACAGAACAGCAGCAATGGAACTTCCCTCACTCACAGCAGATACAGCAAAGGCAGTAGCACTGAAATCTTCCCTCACACACAGCCAATACAGCACAGCAGCAGTGCAAGCTTCCCTTGCACACAGCGCAGATACAGCACAGCAGCAGTGCAAGCTTCCCTCTCTGAGAATGTACAATACAAGATTCTCTTACACAAGGAATGGATGCAGTGCAGACAGCAGTGCAAGCTTCCCTCACACATACCACATACAGCACATCAGCAGTGCAAACCTCTCACAGAGAAGGTACAATGCAAGCTTCCCTCAATCAGAAGGTAAGGGGCATGTTTGGCAGTATAGGACACAACATCTTGGACTGCAATACTATGGAATCTGAAAATACTGCAGAAGAGTCTGCATTAGCATATTTAAACTGTACACTCAAAGTGAGTGCTATGAAAAGTTGTCAGAAGATGGATTTTGCATTGTAAGCAGAGATCTTAAAAGGCAAACAGAGCAAAATATAGCATTGTAGAAACATTTGACAAAACATTAGCATGTTTGTTGCATCTTTAAGACAGCCTACCCATGTGCAGATCTTCACTGTGTGAGAAAAAGCTGTACATAAGACATGGTATAGTAACAGTGAAGTGAAACAAATGAATGTACCAGGGTGATTTGTGAATTGCGATGTATCTTTACGGTAGGCTAAGGCACCCAGAAAGCATGCACTTTCTAGCCAAAAAGCCATAAATCATCATTCAAATGTTGGAGGGTCAGTAAAGTGGATACATAATGTGTAGCTGCATTTCTCATCTGTAATGAATAAAGGGGGTCATTATGACCCTGGCGGTGAGTGGAAATGTGGAGGTAGCACCGCCAACAGGCTGGCGGTACATACCGCCACATTATAAGAATGGCAGGTTGGCTGCAGCCAACCTGCCACTTCTCCACTCCACCACCATGGTGGTATCAGCGGCCGGGCCGGAGATGTCAATCTCTAGCCCGGCAGCCGGCATAGTACTGCCGGCGTCATTATGAGCCTGCCTACCACCATGGTTTTCATGGTGTTAACAATGCCACAAAAACCATGGCAGTAGGCCCTACCGGTGACAGGGCATTCCTTCCATGTCACCGGTTGGTGGCTCACCCACCCCCCAATACACACCTGACACCCCCCACCACCCCTCCATCCAAACTCCCCCCACCCCATACTCACCCTCTACCCCCTCCGATCCTCACACTCACCCCTCCACCCCCATACACGTACACACCCACAGACACGCACCACGCATACACCCAATCACTCACACTGGCATACACGCATTCATACATGCATACTTCCAGACATGTTCGCACACATTCTTACAACGATCACACCGACATGCAGACACGCACTCACTTCACCATTCTTACACGCATTCACTCACATGCATACAACCACGCAATGCACACACTCAGAAATGCACACACAACACCCCCCCCCTCCCATCCCCCTCTTGTTGGAAGCCCGACTTAGCTTGGTCGAAGAGGTCTTCCGGCAGGGAACGGGAAGGGGTGCTGCTACCACCTGCTGCACCCTGCCAGCAGAACACCGTCAGGCCGTATCACAGGTCATGATACGGCTGGTGACATTCAATTGGCGTGGCGGTGCTGGTGGTAGCAGCGCCAGATTACCACCATTCGCCAGTATGATCACTGCTGAATTTCCGCCCTTCTTGTGGTGGAAGTCTGACAGTGACCATAATATGGCGGGCGGATGGTAGCCACGGTGACGGTATTTTGCCTGCCATCACCGCAGCGGTAGGCGGTTTTTACCAACATTGTTATAATGAGGGCCAAAATGACTACATTATGCCCCACCTACAAAACTATATGGGAGCATAAAGTTGACGGTCTACCCATCCTATTAATGCCTTTGACTTGATAATGATCCAAGCAATGGCAAATCATGAAGAACAAATTAAAGCCAATAATGTTGATGCCCAAAGTTCAGTCTCTTTGTATTTGTCTTATTTTAGTTCTTGAAGCATAAATAAAATGAGATCATCCTAACAACCAAAGCTGTCTTTAGTCAGTTGTAAAAACAGTAAAATAAAGAGCATTAATTATCCTGCTTCTGCATCACAAAAAAATCAAAATAAAAACTGTTTCATGTATGCAGATACCACAAGACACTGGTGGACCAGGAGAAGAATCCTCCAACTGCTGTCACAGGTCTTTGGATTAAGCAAAAAACTAAGGCAATTACTGATGTTTCTCCTGAAAACCTTTACTACAACTACTCCTAAGAAACTAGAGGTAGCCGAGGACTGTGTGAACTACTTAACCATGCCATGGCCAACTCGACCTTTTATCTTTCAAGGGTGGTTAAACAGAGTAACACTAAGTTAGGTGGCAGTAGCATCTGTAATTTATGAGTTACCAGTCTTCATGCAAAGCACTCCAATACATTTGGGTTGAGATATGGCTTTATAAAACTGCACATAATAATAATAATAATAATAAATTAGAAACAAAATCAGACAGTAAGAAGAATGGACTAAATTAGCTCACTTTAGATGTTACTGAGGAGCTGATGGCCTCCTTCCATGTTATCAGAGACAGTGGCCCTCATTACAACTTTCGCGGTCCGAGGACTGCCGCATTGTCGATGGTGGTCGGACCGGCAGAGAAGACCGCCATATTATGACCATGGCGGTGTTCCCAACAGAAAACAGCCAAAACACCGCCAGTGCGGGCAGACTGCGGTGGCCGGCGGTAGGCATCTCCAGGACAATGGGGGCCATGTTTCTGCCAATCATATTACGACCCAGCACACTGCCAGGATTTCTGGGGCGGTCTCACCGCCATGAAAATGCTGGAGGAAGCGAGCAACATAAAAGGAGACACTCACCTTCAGAAAGGCAGGCACGTCCGCAGCCCCCATGGAACCCGAACTGAAAGTCTTCCCACTGCTCCTGCTGGCCATACAACTCCAGTACCAGCGACAAAGACAACACCCGTGAGTACACCCACCGAGCAGACACTGGAGGGAAGGCCATTAGTACACACCACATACAACACACAACCCCACCATGGCTAGCCATGCCCACACATGCAAACATACACCCGTCCCAACACACAAACACATCTACATACACACACACAAACAACACACACCACGTCCTACATACATGTGTCATACACGCACTTCACCGCACTCACAATACCACCACTGTCAGACACATCCACACACAACACCACTGAGTCACACAACCACAACACCATCGTAACCACACAAAAGCATTGGCAGAGAGGCACAACACACTCCTCCACAGGAAAACACATACTACTAGCAACACGTAACAACAGCACACAACCAATACAAAAAATAACACTGCCAAACAATTTGTCACAACACATGCCAGGCCACCCAACACACAAAGTACATCACAGATGAATCACAACATCACACCACCATCACACACTTCCACACAACACCAACACAATCACAAGTCCATAGCACAACTCACCCACACAACGCATGCTGCTACAAAAACACATCACATAAACTGAAGACACACACCAAATTGCACATATACAACACATACATCTGGAAGGAAAGGCAGGGCAAGTATGTAAACCTTGACACTAACGGGTGACTGGTGCAGATATATTAAAATCATGTCCTCATTAAATAAATAAACTATATACAACAGAGGCCTAATGGCAAGTCCAAAAGTGTCCATTGCCCCAGACACACTGGGCACAGTTCTTGGCCCCGTAATTGACTCCTGACTGCAAAGTGTCCTCCACATGGCAAGGTCATCAATGGGGCATGCATGCACCTCAGGGGCGATGGGGTGCAGAGGTGGGGGTTTGGGTTTGGGAGGGGGGTCCTTAGGTTTGGGTTTGGGAGGAAGGTCCTTAGGTTTGGGTTTGGGAGGGGGGCCTTTAGATTTAGATTTTGAAGGGGGGCTTTCCCTTTCGTATGTTCTTTAGGAGGAGGGTCCTTGCCTTATGGTGTGGTGGTAGTCTCCGTAGGGGGAGGAGGAGTGGAATGGGCTCTACTAGGGGGCCATGGGAGGACTGGGAGGTTAACGGACTGGGAATGGGGAGGGCATGAAGTTGCTTGGAGGAAACAGGGTCAGTGGGAGGGAACAAGGGTGGTCATGGTAAAAACAGGTGGGAGGGGAGGGAGACGGAGTGGTTGTGAGGTGTGTCTTGCTAGGTGCCTTGGGCGCAGGTGCATCGGTGGAAGCCATGTGTGTGCTGGGTGTCTGTTGGGTTGGTGAGTGCAGCCGTTTAGGTGTCTTGGGAGGAGGGGGAGGAGATGCAGGGAGATGACAGGGTGGATGTGTGAGTGTCTTTTGGGGTAGTGCCTGCAGGTAAGGTGGATGTGCTGCATGTGGTGGTGGGGGTAGGAGTGGTGAGTGTGCATGTGTTGAATGGGGTGGATGAATGGGGTTCTGCTATTATGGTGATGGTGGACATTGTTGTGGGCCTCATTATGACCCTGGCGGGCGGCGGAGGCCGCCTGCCAGGATTCCGCCCTCCATTATACCGCTCCGCGGTCAGAAGACCGCGGAGGGTATTATGAGTTTTTCCCTGGGCTGGCGGGCGGTCTCCAAAAGACCGCCCGCCAGCCCAGGGAAAAACTCCCTTCCCATGAGGATGCCGGCTCGTAATCGAGCCGGCGGAGTGGGAAGGTGCGACGGGTGCTACTGCACCCGTCGCGTATTTCACTGTCTGCTACGCAGACAGTGAAATACTAGCGGGGCCCTCTTACGGGGGCCCCTGCAGTGCCCATGCCATTGGCATGGGCACTGCAGGGGCCCCCAGGGGCCCCACGACAATCCCTACCGCCATCCTGTTCCTGGCGGGCGAGCCGCCAGGAACAGGATGGCGGTAGGGATTGTCAGAATCCCCTCGGCGGCGCAGCAAGCTGCGCCGCCTTGGAGGATTCTTACGGGCAGTGGAAAACCGGCGGGAGACCGCCGGTTTTCCCGTTCTGACCGCGGCCAAAGCGCCGCGGTCAGAATGCCCAAGGGGGCACCGCCGGCCTGTCGGCGGTGCTCCCGCCCCCGTTGGCCCTGGCGGTAGAGAACCGCCAGGGTCAGAATGAGGGCCTGTGTCTTTGAGGGAGTAGGTTGAGGGAGTCTGTGTAGGGAGTGGATGTTGTTGTGTGTGCATGGGAATGTTGGCTGTGTGCTTGGTGATGGTGGTGTGACTTGTGGTGCCTGTGTTTGACTTTGAAACAGTGTCTGTTGAGGTGGATGAATGCTGGTCTGATTGTGTGCTCTGGATGGGTGTGGGGAAAGGGGTGTGGGATTGGGCACAGGTTGCTGGATAGGGGACAGATGATGACGGGACACTGGCTGCCATCAATGAGGAGACCAGAACCTGAAAGGATGTCTGCAGGCCAGTCAGGACACTGTGAATACTCTCCAGGAAGGAAGGCATTGTTCTGCTGCATCTGTGATGCCAGACTCTGGATTGCATTCACAATGGTTGACTGTCCCTCAGAGATGGACCTCAGGAGGTCAACAGCCTCCTCATTGAGGGCAGCAAGGCTGGCAGGAGCAGAGGTGCCTGCGGCGAAAGAGACGCTCACCCTCCTGGGTGAGCGGGCACAGGCAATTGGGTGGGGAACTCTAGGGAGGGCATTGCTGGTAAGGGGGTGGCAGACAAGGATGGTGCCGGGCTGGTCCCAGATGGGTCCACCACTACCAGGGAGCATCCATCGAAAAAGGAATCTGAAGAGGATGTTGTAGATCAGGTCTTCCTCATGGCACTCCCCTCACCATCTGTCCTACTGGTCCCTTCGGCTCTGCTGGTATCAGCCTCCTGTGTCCCATGGGCTCCAGATTACCCACTCGCCAGTGCCCCTTCTCCTTTGCCTGATGATGCTGATGCACACAAAGACAGAGGAGGAGAGGGAGGGAGGGCAGGAGAGAAAGAAAGGGTGCAGTAGGTCAATACCTGCAAAGCATTCACACAGACTGACAACCTAATTAACTGCTGGTATGCCATGACATTTCATACCTTTACATTGTAAGGCTCAATTTTGTGAAATCAGAGGGGTAACAGAGGCTATGCACTCTAATCCAACTAATGTGGGAACACTGGCACCTTTGATTACATGAAGGGTCATACACAGTAGCACAGTACTTGGCATACACTCATTGTCGTTTACATAGACCTACTCTGCACTCCTTACTCGACCAATTCCTGCATGGGAAGGTAGCATGCCAACAAATCCATTAACAATGTGGCTGATTGCAGTTTTCCCCTGCTGCTATCTACTCCTACAGTCAGAGGCACCTGATTTGGATCACACCAATTATCTCTGTCATAGTGGCAGACTATTAGTGATGGCAATGCCCTAACACCTAAGGTATACTGATGTTGATGGGAGGAGCTGGTCACCCAAAATATGACGAATGTCAGGAGACAATATCCAAAATTTAAGTTCCTACACGCATAAGTCACCCTCTGCATTGTTCTGGCACACATAACTGATACAATTCCTGCCAGGATGGCTCATAGCCATAGCCGATGTGCAACTACCAATGATCTACACAACATCTGCCCACTAATAGCCTACACAAATCCATAAATGCCTACCATTAGGGAGGTGTGAGTGTGTACTTACCACCTTGTGGCTGCTGTGCTACCCTCAAGCATCCATCTACCTCAGGGTAGGTGAATGACGAAATACGGGCCATTAGGGTGTCCAGGATCCGACGGGTACCCCTCCCTTGTTGGGAGGACATCCCCAGCTGGGCCTCCGCGGTCTCCTGAGCTCAGCATCTCAGGTCCTCCCACTGCTTTTTGCAGTGGGGGATCCCTGGGCATGGACCCCTAAGGTCCACACTTGCTTGGCATCACACCAACAGAAGTGGACTTCACACATCAGACACATCTTATGACCAGATAAACATGTCTTAATGGCACTTCTGCACCTACTCCTTTGCCATCTGCATGCATCCACTCCGTGTGCATCATCTCCATGCCTTTCAACCCCGCACACATCACCATCAGACAGGATAGGATCATTGGACTCACCTGCTGCACTGGTGCCCTATACAACTGTCCATATAGGGGTAAGACCCTGTCCAAAAGCTTTTCCAGTTCCTCCTGGGTGAAGGCAGGGGCCCTGTCTCCTGCAGGATGTGGCATAATGGCTCCCAGAGACAGAACACAGCAACTCATGCAGTGGAGGTCTTGCACGAGTGTCAGGATTCAAGTGAGCTATGCAACACAAAATGGCAGTCACGGCTGCCACATACATGACCAGCGGTGATCATCATTGGCCCCAGTCTCCCATAGGCAACAATGTTAGCCAATGATAAGTTGCACAGGGGCTGCGACCGCCTACCGCCATGACAACTAACGCTGGTGGAATTAGGTCACTTCCTTCTGTCCTATGCTTGCAGGGCAGGCAGCTGCCATTTTACATGTAACTAGTGTTTTGTAGGTGAGTTATAAGTGTGTTATGTATGAATTCTAGTGATATATGCATACATAAGACATGTTCAGACATCAAAGCAAAGTTCACACATGTGACATTCAGGCATAGTCAAATGTTAGCACTGATAACTATGCCACGACATGTGCAGTCACTTGCTGCATCGTAGACCGACTAACCAAATGTGTGTGTTACCAAGCCACATGTATAGTGTTAGGTGGGATGTGAACTGTCGACATCAACGTGTGGCTTTTCCTCTCTCTTAGTTCTAGATACTATGCAATGGTGAGAATGAGATATGCACCGGTGTACCGGCTCCTAGTCGACCTTGCTACGCTGGAAGAGAGACACATCATTCAGACCTATCGTCTGAACCGTCAGACCATCCTGGAACTGAGAACCCAGTTGGAACTGGATCTCTTGCCAGCCATCCGTAATCTCTATGCCATCCCTCCCACAGTATAGGTCTTATCTGTTCTACACTTCCTTGCCTCAGGCTTGTTCCAGTTGATAGTGGGCTTAGCAGCAGGGATGTCACAGCCTATGTTCAGTATAGTGTTGAATGATATACTGTGTGTTTTACTGAAACACCTGGACAGCTACATCAGGTTCCCCCAACATGCAGATTTGGCCACTGTTAGTTCTGACTCATAGTATATGGCACATGTCCCTCATGTGATAGGGGCCATGGATAGCACCCACATTGCTTTGGTTCCTCCCAGGGTGAATGAACAAGTGTACAGGAAAAGCTTTTACTCCATTAATGTCCAGGTGGTGTGTCTCGCTGACCAGTACATCTAACAAGTGTTGGAAAATGGGTTATTGATAGGGCAGGTAGGTACCTACACCTAGCAACAAGCCACAAACCTCCACAAAAGTACAGTTAGGTCTCAGTAAATTAATCCCAGCTCTACCCTTGGTAGCTTAGCATCGAGCGTCAAGGCTTAACTTAGGAGACAAAGTGTAAAGCATTCAAATATCACAAAACAGTAATTAAATAAAACACAGGAAACAGTTTAAAAATCCAAAACCAATTTATAAAAATAGCTTATATTTTTATCTTTAAAATGACACAAAAACGATTAAAATCGGTTCAGGGGAACCGGAGATATGAATTTTTAAAGTATTATTATTTTCTAGCGCTCAGAAACGAAAAGCGCCAATCGGGTCATCTGGTTGCACCAGGACCGGGGCAAAGTCAAACTTTCAGGCCGACCGCGATGGAGCCCTGCTCGGCTACAAGTCGCGGGAGGCCTCGGTCAAAAAGTTACCTTCTGACTTAGTCTCTTTTTCGATGTTTTTCTTCCCCGGGACGAACCTGCCAGTTGGATCCGACCTCCTGGAGCCCTTGTCCGGATACGCGAAGTCGGTTTCCTCGGTGGTGATTTTTACCTTCGGACTTAGTCGTTTTTTCGAGATGAAAATCCTTCGACCGGGGTAAACCTGGATCTTGATCCGATGTCCGTGGAGCCCTTCTCGGATACGATGGCTGGAAGGTCCCGGTCAACTTTTTACGTTCGGACTTAGTCTTTTTTTCGGATGTTTTTCTTGACCGGGACGAACCACGAAGTCAGGCCGGGTCGCGGTTGAGGCAAGCCGGCTAGAATTTCCGCGTCGAGTCGGTCACTTTATGGAGCTTTTTTCCAAAATTTCTCCAATCTTTTCCAAACTTCTGGGGCTTCACCCAGATGTTCTTTTAAGGTTCTTTTGGGGTCCACAGCTCACCCCAAGGGTCCAGAAGTTCTGTGATGGTCCTTGGGAAGTGCGGACTTCAACTCCCAGAATGCACCTGGCGCAAACTCCTTTTTGGCCACTGGACAGTGGTCAGCTGGTCACTTTTTCAGGAGTTGGTGCAGGGGACTCTGGTTAGCAATTTTTCACCTGTAGCAAACAGGGAGTCCCTCCTTGAACCAGTTGAAGCCAGGCAAAGTCCTTCTTGTGGTGAAGCCCAAGTGTGCAGCTGGTGCAGTCCTTCTGAGTGCAGGGTCCAGGTGCAGGCCAGGGGTCCAGCAGGGCAGTCCTTCTTCTTCCTTAGTTCCTTTCTTGTTGAATTCTGGAGGGGATCTGAGGCGTGGGTGCAGGTCTGCCAGTTTTATCCTTGCTCCTGGGTGAAAAGCAGGGGGGCCCTGGTTCTCCAATCAGGGACAGGGTCGTCCCCCTGTGATGACCACTTCCTGGGAAGTGTGGCAAAAATCCATCCCAGAAGGCAACAGTCTCTAAAAATCCAAAATGGATGAATCTGATTTTTGGAGGAGAGATCTGGCTGAGCCCACCCACTGGTGTGGCTAAAAATCATAAACACACCCCTCTCCTGCCCTCTCCTAATCTAATCAAGGGGGCACCTAATTGTCTGGGGTTGCAGGATGTGGGGGTGTTGCTGGGTGCTGCAAATGTCCTTCTCTGCCTTTGAAGACCAGTTTGGCAGCCCTCCCCCTTCCTGCCTCACCATCTGCTGAGGGGAGATTCTCTCCCCCAAGCACATTCCTTTGTGTGAAGTCAGGCCACTTCACACCTCATTAAAGTAGCCTGGCAGAAGCTGCTGCAGGCTGGCCAATCAGAGCACAGCAGCAAAAACAATGCAGAGCTGAAATTGGCAACTTTTTAGGTAAAGTCTAAACTTTTTACCTGCACTAGTTATATTAAATCCAACAACTGGAAGTTGTGGGATTTATTATAACAATCAATTTGATACCAAATTCTTGGTATGTAACATTTAAGGAGACTTTAAAATTTAAAATAAAGTCTGCCCATTCTAGCCTATGAAGGCCATTTACTTCAATGAGGGAAAAACGAATTTGGCTGTTTTTACCTCACCAGGGCTTATAAATCTATTTTTATAAAGTCCCTGCTTATAGTTACATGGCACCCAGCCCTAGGGGCACATAGGGCACACATTAGGGGTGACTTATATGTAAAAATAAGGTAGTTTAAGACTTTGGAAGTACCTTTAATTCCAAAGTCGAATTTGCATATAACTTTAATTTAAAAGCAGCCAGCAAGGCAGGCTTGCTTTTAAAATGACACTGGGCACCTCAGCAATGCACCTAGGTGTGCACCACCTATGCTGTGGTCCCTAAACCTACATGCCCTACCATATACTAGGGACTTATAGGTAGGTTTACTTAGCCAATTATAATTAGCCTAATTTGCATATCCATTTTACACAGAGCACAGGCCCTGGGACTGGTTAGCAGTACCCAGGGCACCATCAGAGTCAGGAAAACACCAGCATAAAGTGGAAAATGGGGGCAAAAAGTTATGGGGCCTCTGCAATCAGCCCCAGTTTCTCACACAACCCCCCCCCCAGCCCACACGCCCAGGAGACTCAGCCCAACCCTGGGAGAGTCTTCCTGGCTTGTTAGGCGAGGAAGACAGTGAAGAAAACTGGCTGTCCCTTTGCAGGGCCTACTCTGCCTTATATCCTCCTGTCAGGGTCACTCCCTCTGGGTAGTGAAGCCATCCCAACAGTAAAAGGACCCAACTCAAACTGAAACTTCCCTCTAGGGGGGTTTTCCTCCTCTCTCTCTGCCAACTTGGGTAGTGAGGTGCCCACCTCCCCTACTCCAAACTTTGCTAGGGCAACACCTAGCTTACCCAAAGAGGTCACCCAACACTTGAGCAACCCCACCATGACCAATAGGGTCAGGGGGCCTACTTTGCTATTGGCCCTGGGGTCTGCCTCCCAGGCCAAGTACAGTGCTGCCAGGAAGGCTAGCACCCAGCAGAGGCTACTGACAGCTGTCAGTACCCAGAACCACACCCTAAGCTCTCCACTGACAGGTGGCTGAGCTGCTTTAGGGGCATCTTTGGGGTCCTGGCACCCCTCTTGCTGTCTTGAGTGGGGGGCTACCACCTCCTGTGGCAGACACCCTCCTTCCACTCTCCCTTCTGTCAGTGCAGGGGCAACACCTTGCATCTGGACAGCTGCCTGACTACTCAGGACTTCCTTGGGGTCAGGTGAGGCCTCACCAGTGCCAACTCTGGGCTCCCCCCCTACTGGGGCAGAAGGCCTTTGGCTCCCTGGAACTCTCTTTAAGAGTGGCCTACCCTTCCTTTTCTTCTTTCCTTTTCTTGGGGACCCCTGTCTCCTAACAGTAGGGACTGACTCCCCAGGACTTTGGGTTGGGGGGGCGCCCTGGGCGACCACCCCATCTGTGACCAGACTCACCTCTGGGAGGTCATTGCCCAGGATACAATCTAGGGGAAGGTCAGCACTGACTACCACCCTAATCCAGTCAAGGATACCCTCCCTCTCTAGGGGCACTATGGCTACAGGTTTGGAGGTGACCTCCCCTGTGGCTATCCTGACTTTCTTTGTCTTTCCTGGGACATACATGTCTGGGGTCACTAACCGGTCACTCACTACAGTGTGACTGGCACAGGTGTCTCTCAGGCCAGTGGTAGGGATCCCATTCACTTGAATGTGGTGGAAGTGCCTACTCCCACCCTCAGGGATCACCAGCTTACCATCTGGTCCTGTCTCCCAGCACAATGCTAGGAGGACTTCATCATCTGAGGAATCCTCCTCTATGGCTACACTGGACAGCCCAGTGCTAACCACCTTCTTTGGACAGGCTGCATCTCCTCTGAAGTGACCTGTCTGCTGACAGTCAAAGCAAGCCCTACTGTCCAAGAGCTTTTTTAACCCTGGGTCTCCCTGTCTCTGCATGTCAGAGTGGGAGTGGGATTTACTCTCCTCCTTCTTAGGGTTCTGGGGTACAGAGGGAGTCTCTGTGGTGGGCTTACCACCTCCCTCCTTAGGTTTTTGGGGACCTGTCCCCCCCTTCTTGGAGTCTCCCCCCTGGGACTTGACAACCACCCTGGTTCTCAACCACTCATCAGCTGCCTCCCCTAGCTCTCTAGGGTTGGTCAGCTTAGAGTCCACTAGATGCTGGCGTAACCTTTCTTGGATACAATTGGTCAAGATGTGCTCTCTCATGATCAGATTGTATAACCCCTCATAAGTATTTACTTTGTTGCCAATAATCCAGCCCTCTAGTGCCTTTAGTGAGGTGTCCACAAAGTCAACCCAAGACTGGGTACTGACCTTCTGGGTGTCCCTGAACTTCATTCTATATTGCTCTGGGGTCAGACCAAACTTCTTGACTAAGCACCTCTTCATACTAGGGTATGAATCTGCCTCCTCCCCCCTTAAGGTCAGAAGCCTATCCCTCCCTGAGTTGGGGACCAACTCCCACAAAAGGGAACCCCAGTATTGAGGCTTAACCCTTCTCATTTGGAGTGCCCTCTCAAAGGCCCCTAGCCACTTATCTATGTCATCCCCCTCTACATAAGCAGGAACCACCCCCTTGGGTAATCTGGGGCAAACTCCCCCACCCATGGACACCTCAGCTTCTTTATCGCTGCTTCCATCTCTTTTCTCTTTGTATGCCCACTTTTTCTTTTCTAGGGCCAGCTTCTCTGCTTCCAAAGCTATGTAGGCTAGCTGGGCTTCCAGCTCTCTTTCCCTGATGGATGGGTTCTCTCCTCCTGAAAGGACCCTCTTCCTACCACTAGCTTTGGGTCTGCCCCTAGTGACTGTATCCAGTGAGGACCGTTCCTCCTCTTCCTCACTTGGGGTCTGATGCCTTCCCTCCCCTGAGTGGTTAGAGTTAGCATCTTCCTCTTTTTCTTCCCCCTCTGGAGCTTCCTCTGTCTCTACCTCTTGGGCCTCAGCCCATGCTGTCAGGGATTTAATCAGGATTTGCTTCCTGAGATCAGGGGTTGCAGGCAACCCTCTCTCAATACACAACCCCCTAAGCTGGACTACTGTCAGTGTGGGTAGGCTAGCCAGATCAAGCTCCATGGTTCCCTAGTTTTGTGTCAACAAAAACTTTTTGCAAAAATTGGAAACAAGAATTTAGAAAAAATTACAAAAATTCAATAATTGAAATTAATCCAAATTAATTTTTTAAAAAAATTAAAATTAAAAATTAAAAACAATTTTTGCACTAGGACAATTTAAAGGATTTTTAATTTGTTTTATCTAAAACTGTAACGTGATATTGAACACAAGTACAGGATCCCGTCGCTGCTTCCAATTATGTTGGAAAATGGGTTATTGATAGGGCAGGTAGGTACCTACACCTAGCAACAAGCCACAAACCTCCACAAAAGTACAGTTAGGTCTCAGTAAATTAATCCCAGCTCTACCCTTGGTAGCTTAGCATCGAGCGTCAAGGCTTAACTTAGGAGACAAAGTGTAAAGCATTCAAATATCACAAAACAGTAATTAAATAAAACACAGGAAACAGTTTAAAAATCCAAAACCAATTTATAAAAATAGCTTATATTTTTATCTTTAAAATGACACAAAAACGATTAAAATCGGTTCAGGGGAACCGGAGATATGAATTTTTAAAGTATTATTATTTTCTAGCGCTCAGAAACGAAAAGCGCCAATCGGGTCATCTGGTTGCACCAGGACCGGGGCAAAGTCAAACTTTCAGGCCGACCGCGATGGAGCCCTGCTCGGCTACAAGTCGCGGGAGGCCTCGGTCAAAAAGTTACCTTCTGACTTAGTCTCTTTTTCGATGTTTTTCTTCCCCGGGACGAACCTGCCAGTTGGATCCGACCTCCTGGAGCCCTTGTCCGGATACGCGAAGTCGGTTTCCTCGGTGGTGATTTTTACCTTCGGACTTAGTCGTTTTTTCGAGATGAAAATCCTTCGACCGGGGTAAACCTGGATCTTGATCCGATGTCCGTGGAGCCCTTCTCGGATACGATGGCTGGAAGGTCCCGGTCAACTTTTTACGTTCGGACTTAGTCTTTTTTTCGGATGTTTTTCTTGACCGGGACGAACCACGAAGTCAGGCCGGGTCGCGGTTGAGGCAAGCCGGCTAGAATTTCCGCATCGAGTCGGTCACTTTATGGAGCTTTTTTCCAAAATTTCTCCAATCTTTTCCAAACTTCTGGGGCTTCACCCAGATGTTCTTTTAAGGTTCTTTTGGGGTCCACAGCTCACCCCAAGGGTCCAGAAGTTCTGTGATGGTCCTTGGGAAGTGCGGACTTCAACTCCCAGAATGCACCTGGCGCAAACTCCTTTTTGGCCACTGGACAGTGGTCAGCTGGTCACTTTTTCAGGAGTTGGTGCAGGGGACTCTGGTTAGCAATTTTTCACCTGTAGCAAACAGGGAGTCCCTCCTTGAACCAGTTGAAGCCAGGCAAAGTCCTTCTTGTGGTGAAGCCCAAGTGTGCAGCTGGTGCAGTCCTTCTGAGTGCAGGGTCCAGGTGCAGGCCAGGGGTCCAGCAGGGCAGTCCTTCTTCTTCCTTAGTTCCTTTCTTGTTGAATTCTGGAGGGGATCTGAGGCGTGGGTGCAGGTCTGCCAGTTTTATCCTTGCTCCTGGGTGAAAAGCAGGGGGGCCCTGGTTCTCCAATCAGGGACAGGGTCGTCCCCCTGTGATGACCACTTCCTGGGAAGTGTGGCAAAAATCCATCCCAGAAGGCAACAGTCTCTAAAAATCCAAAATGGATGAATCTGATTTTTGGAGGAGAGATCTGGCTGAGCCCACCCACTGGTGTGGCTAAAAATCATAAACACACCCCTCTCCTGCCCTCTCCTAATCTAATCAAGGGGGCACCTAATTGTCTGGGGTTGCAGGATGTGGGGGTGTTGCTGGGTGCTGCAAATGTCCTTCTCTGCCTTTGAAGACCAGTTTGGCAGCCCTCCCCCTTCCTGCCTCACCATCTGCTGAGGGGAGATTCTCTCCCCCAAGCACATTCCTTTGTGTGAAGTCAGGCCACTTCACACCTCATTAAAGTAGCCTGGCAGAAGCTGCTGCAGGCTGGCCAATCAGAGCACAGCAGCAAAAACAATGCAGAGCTGAAATTGGCAACTTTTTAGGTAAAGTCTAAACTTTTTACCTGCACTAGTTATATTAAATCCAACAACTGGAAGTTGTGGGATTTATTATAACAATCAATTTGATACCAAATTCTTGGTATGTAACATTTAAGGAGACTTTAAAATTTAAAATAAAGTCTGCCCATTCTAGCCTATGAAGGCCATTTACTTCAATGAGGGAAAAACGAATTTGGCTGTTTTTACCTCACCAGGGCTTATAAATCTATTTTTATAAAGTCCCTGCTTATAGTTACATGGCACCCAGCCCTAGGGGCACATAGGGCACACATTAGGGGTGACTTATATGTAAAAATAAGGTAGTTTAAGACTTTGGAAGTACCTTTAATTCCAAAGTCGAATTTGCATATAACTTTAATTTAAAAGCAGCCAGCAAGGCAGGCTTGCTTTTAAAATGACACTGGGCACCTCAGCAATGCACCTAGGTGTGCACCACCTATGCTGTGGTCCCTAAACCTACATGCCCTACCATATACTAGGGACTTATAGGTAGGTTTACTTAGCCAATTATAATTAGCCTAATTTGCATATCCATTTTACACAGAGCACAGGCCCTGGGACTGGTTAGCAGTACCCAGGGCACCATCAGAGTCAGGAAAACACCAGCATAAAGTGGAAAATGGGGGCAAAAAGTTATGGGGCCTCTGCAATCAGCCCCAGTTTCTCACAACAAGTGACAGCCAGGTTTCCTGGATCTGTGCATGACTCCTACATCCTGAGGATCAGCAATGTGCCACACATGAAGGCACAACTACAGGGAGAGACAGCCTGGCGCATTAGTGTGTTTACAATAGTATGTGTGCAACTCTTATGACACCAATATTCACATTCTACCCTGTGTCACTACTGTTATTGTGATAG
Source organism: Pleurodeles waltl (assembly GCF_031143425.1). NCBI lineage: Eukaryota > Metazoa > Chordata > Amphibia > Caudata > Salamandridae > Pleurodeles > Pleurodeles waltl. The sequence continues at coordinate 516,025,292 of NC_090448.1, forward strand.
ATCCAACCTTTGTGCACACTGGTGACTCTGGCTATCCCAACCTTCTGTGGATGCTGACACCAGCGAGATATCCAACAGCAGATGGTGAAATCAGTTTAAATGAGGACCACGGCAGGTCAAGGCGTGTCATCGAGAAGACCTTTGGCCTGCTAAAGGCCAGATTTTGGTGTCTACAAGTCTCAGGACGTGCCCTGCTCTACAGACCATTGAAGGTCTGCCAGATTGTAGCTGCCTTCTGCATGGTACACAATTTGGCTCTGAGACGTCACATACCATTAGTGGATATTGAGGAGTTGGCAGCTGGACCTGTGGCTGATGATGGTGACATAGACACTGACGATGAGGCAGATGATGAGGATGCAGCTGACTCCAGGACAGAATTGATCCAATGATCTACAGGTATGTGTCAAGTGTCTTGTACATGAACTGTACTCTTTCCAGCCTTGTGACATAGCTCATCCTGGTGTGTGCCATCAATAGAGGTGTTAAATGCAGCTAACCCTCTGTGTGGGTTTGTGGCAATGACATATTGCCCATCAGTCAGGTGTCACTGTTCATATGTCAGTGCTATGGATACTGTGCAGTTGCCGGCAATCACATCTGCAAGGGAATGGCCATAATGTATGGTCCCAGTAAAACAGTGTAAACTGCTAAAGGACTGGCAACAAAGGTTGTGTCAATAGTATAGCAACTTGTCCTCACTGCACACAATGGATGGATATGGAAGGTAACTCATATTGACAGTGGAACTCAGCTTTATTTGGGTACTGTGAGCTGTGAGGGCTGGACCATTGGGAATGGATGTCTTGAAAATGTGGATCGACTACGGTCATTTGTGTTCACATGCCGCTTGGGTACTCATCCTAGGGAGGAGACAATGTACTGCATGTCTGTTGGCTGGGCAACAGTGACTCCTATCATGATGGTTGTGCCTGTCTTGGTGTATTTGCAGGTAATATAGGTGGTGCCACTCTAGTTTCTGCCTTGATTGGTGACTCCCTTGACACAGGATTTGAGGATAAGTCTGTTCTACTACCAGACTCCCCCTTCTGTCCATCTTACAGATGTTTGCTGGTGAAGGGTTTAAGTAAGCTGACATATTGTACAACAGTTAATTCATACATGTTACAATAAAGACAGGTAAGCAGTAGCTGTGCTCTATGGTGTTTATTGTTATGTACAAGTGCAATGGGTGATGAGTGGGGTCATGATGGTTGAAATCATCAGAGCAGTTAGCCCAGCTGTTAGTAATAGAGGTCCAGTATCAAAGGACCATAGGGATATGGAGAGATGACAGAGGACAGTCAACAGGGTGTGTCAGTGGCAAACAAGGGAGAATGTTCAAGAGAGTCATGGCATCAGCTCCTGCAGGATGTCTGGATGGACGACTTTATTTGCGGGGTGTTCCTAAGGTACAGAGGGAGGGTTGCTAGTGGTCTGTGGGTCCTCTGGCAGGGCCTCCATTCCACTATCAGAGGCGGAAGTGGATGGCACAGATGGTATGTGGCCAGTGGAAAGGGCCTGCTGGTGGGAGGAGCATGCACGATGGATGGATGAGAGTTCCTTTAGCACCCCTGCAATGGTGGCCATGGTGGCATTGAGAGCCTGTCACTGCTGCATGGCTTCCTGGTGATATTCCCTTTGCAGCCTCTGGTTCTCCTGCAAGGAGAAGAGTATCTGGCCCATATTGTCCTGGGATTGCTGGCATGCTCCCAGGACTTGGGAGATGGCCTCCTGGCCACTCTTTTCCCTTGGGAGCCCTAACCCTTGGCCAATAGGTGCCCTCCCACTGGCCCTGGCCCCATGTGCTTGTGCCTCTGGCATGGTGTGCCCACTCCCAGCTACACCAGGCCCATCAGACTCAGGTCCCTGTACTGTAGGGCACACTGCTGTTTGATTAGTCCTTGGGGCACAGGTTAGGGGATGAGGGGTTGCCTGTGTTGTTGTTATCACAGGGGTGGGGGACTAAGATGTGGGCAGGATGAGGCCGGTGGTGGTGGACTGACCACATGTCCCAGATGGTCCAGGTGAGTCGTCAATCTTCAGACATCCAGAGCCTCACTGGGGCCTTCATCATGGGAGGGCTTCCTGTCTCTGGCATCCTCTGCATGGTGGCAGTAGCAGGGGTACCTGTGGATGGAGCGGGGCAGAGTTACACTGTGAGGTGTACTTGTTTGTATCATTGTAGGATGCATACAGTGGCTTGACTTGCTTCCCATTATGGCAATGAAAGATGCACCACTGCAGAGATTGTAAGTGGGTGATGGATTGTGGAATTGGTACCATGCTCCATGGAGGGTCGTGGATTGTGGATAGCATAGTTGTCATCACCATGTAGTGGTACGCAGTCAAAACATCCAGTTATTGTAGCTGTTGCGATGGTTTTAGGCACAGGTGTTCCACTGTGAAGTGGGACTGGCAGCTTTTCATGTGTGGGGAGTCATGCATTGTGGGAGTTGTAGTGCTTGCCATTGTGAGTGCTATCCATGCAGCCGGGGTGGACTGTGTGGGAATGGTGGAAGTGGGGTGGTGTGGCATACAGGGGAGGGGCATTGGGTGCTTGGGTGGGGTGAGGAAGTGTGAGGTGAGTTGCATTAGAGAGTGATAGGGTGGTGGGGATGCATGCTATATAGGATTCATTGGTGGCAGGGAAGTGTTAGTGACTTACCGGACTCCAGTCCTCTGATTAATCCAGCCAGGCCCTCTGGATGCAGTATGTCCAAGACCTTCTCCTCCCATGATGTAAACTCTGGGGGAGGAGGTGGGGCCCCACCGCCAGTCTTGTTGATGGCAATGTGGTGTTGTGATGCTATGGTGCACACCTTCCCCCGTAGGTCATTCCACCTCTTCCTGATAGCCTCCCTTGTGTGTGGATGGTTGCCCACTGAATTGAGCCTATCGATGATCCTCTGCCATAACTCCATTTTCCTGGCAATGGATGTATGCTGGACCTGTGCTTCGAACATTTGTGGCTCTACCCTGGCGATTTCATCAACCATCACCCTCAACTCTTCGTCTGTGAATTGTGGGTGCTTTTGAGGGGACATGGTGGTAGTGAAGTGGATTGTGGGTGGGTGTTGTGCGCAAGGGTGATGTGTTTGGTGCTTGAAGAGTGTATGGGATGTTTTGGTTGGTGTGCTGGAGGGTAGTGGTGTTTGTGTGCAGTTGTGCTGTGTGTGACATGTGCATGTGCCAATGGGGTATATTTGCTATATATTGGTTATGGCAGTATCTCCGGGTCTGTGTGAATCGTTCCTTTTGCAGAGGATTGTGGTATGTGTGTGGGGGGGTGTTTTATAGTGGTGTGTTTGTGGGTGTGTCTGATATCTGTATTTGTCTCAGGTGTGGGGTGTTCGTACTGTCCAATGTGGCTTTGGGTTCTTCCGGAGGTTTATTTTTTAGCGCAGCAGATCACACCACCAATGGCTTACCACTGTGGAAGGTCCACTGTACTGATTTGTGGGTCATTATATGGAGGGCGGTATGTTGTCAGCGTGGCGGTGCTGGTGGTGGGCCCACCTCTCTCCCACCCTCGGCCGGCCTGGCAGTGTCAGTTTTTTGAGTGTTTTTGGGTGAACTTCTGTCTGTGATACGTAATACGGTGGTCGTGAGATCGCCAACACTGGTGGTGTTTTGGCAGCCGCCACCACTGCAGTTTTCAGAAAACAGCACCAAACTTATAATGAGGGCCAGTGTTTCCAATTGCTGTGTCGTTATAGCTAGGAGTGCAGGAGGTGCTGCAACGCCCCTCCCCCCTAAACTCCACTGCTGAGTCCTCTACCTACAGTAAGCACACCAAGACTACGACACCCACAGTAAACCAGGCTGACAAACAAAACCTAAGGACTGGTAACTGTTCCCCCTAATGACATGAAGTAAGGTGCTCACCAGTGGTGAGGCAGCCATTTTATTATTATCTTTAATACATGGTGTGGAAGTGTCTCAGCATGGACTCAATGAGGGGAAAACAGACCAGTATTAATTTTGCTGTCACACTGGGAAAGCTGCTGTTCTGCACACACCATGCTCAATCCAGTGAAAAGTAACAGCTAACGGTTTACAAACTGGAGTGTTAGTCCTAAACTGTGCTTAATCAGTGCTGGCAGTAGCAGGGAGAGGGCATTTGTACTCTTTTCCGTGGACTGGGCTTTTTGGCTCAGAACAAAAGAGAGCAAGGCAGAAAAGAAGAATAAATAAGGAGGAAATGATGGGAAAACAGTTATAGGAGCGTGAGAACGGATTAAAATTAAAACTACATAATTCTGAGAAACAGAGAAGTATAGGGTGGTGGAAGAGTTATGAGGTGGAATCAACACTAGCCATAATTTGTATTACGCAACAACAGTACTCGGCAGTGTGCTCTTTAAAAAAAAAAAACTTTGGCCAGTCGGTAAGGGGCATTGGCCTCCCAATGCTTTGTTTTAACAGTCACTGAGGGGTGGTTTCGGTGTGCATGCTGCCTTCAGAGAAGCTTGGGGCTCCCTGATATGCTCTAAATAATTATTACACCCCCTAACCGAAAACTCTAAGATGTCTCAGGCACATAATTTCTCTCACATAGGTGATAAAGAATGACCTTGTGTTGGTCCTGTATTCAGAAAAGCAGGTTTGGTTTCAAGCCCTCGAAGGGCTGTTGACTGTGCGGTAGCACTTTACGATAATCGGCTGCCTGTGCTCTGCAGCCAGACAGAAGCAGACGTAGAACAAGGTAATTGTAATCATTTGACACCAGTACCGAGGAGCAAAAATAAGAGAAAACATGATAAGAAAATGATAAAAGATGACTTGGCAAAATAAAATAAAGTTAACTTTAAAAAATAAAACTTGGAATAAAACGTAGGCAGCTACCGGGCTGAACAGCACGGTGGAAGGGGACCACCAAAGAAATGTAAAAAAACAGTCCATCACAGTAACAGATAAAGATACAATATACTACTAGGACACTGCTCTGAAATAGAAAAAGGAGGGAGAAAAAGGCAGAACTGACCACTAGCGAGCAAGAAATTTTAAAGGGCACGGAAACCAACAAATGAAGTTGAACCCACAGTATAAGTATACTTATCTACACACCATTTCGAACGCTCACGCTCGACCTAAAAACAAATTCTTATTTGAGGAAATGTGTTCTAGTGGCTATATTTTTGCTTGATAGGTCTCGTCGACTAGAGAGTGCATGAGAAACATATTAATAGCTTACATTGGGCCTACAAGCTTCTCATTGATTACCATTGATTTGCTTTGTTGTCACTTTCATTTGCTTGCCTCTTATTTTCTAAATAGTGTGGGCTTTCCTACCTCTTTGTTTGTCCCTCTGTAGCATGGATACATTACTTGCGTGCTTCCACTGCTTGCTTTACAAACATTAATTTTTTCGTTCAGTTAAGCACTCAATAGGAACACATGTTATTTCAGATGTCTCCTTCGTGTACTTCTCTCCCCAGCAACACTCTGGCCCTCATTCTGACCTTGGCGGGCGGCGGAGGCCGCCCGCCAAAGTCCCGCCGTCAGGTTACCGTTCCGCGGTCGAAAGACCGCGGCGGTAATTCTGACTTTCCCGCTGGGCTGGCGGGCGGTCGCCTTCAGACCGCCAGCCAGCCCAGCGGGAAAGAGGCTTCCACGATGAAGCCGGCTCGGAATCGAGCCGGCGGAGTGGAAGCTGTGCGACGGGTGCAGTTGCACCCGTCGCGTATTTCACTGTCTGCGCAGCAGACAGTGAAATACATGTAGGGGCCCTCTTACGGGGGCCCCTGCAATGCCCATGCCAGTGGCATGGGCACTGCAGGGGCCCCCAGGGGCCCCGCGACCCCCCCTACCGCCATCCGGATCTCGGCGGTCCGACCGCCGGGATCTGGATGGCGGTAGGGGGGGTCAGAATCCCCGCGGCGGTGCAGCAAGCTGCGCCGCCGCGGAGGATTCAATGGGGCGGCGGTACACTGGCGGGACCCCGCCAGTGGTGCCGGTCCGACCGCGGCTTTACCGCCGCGGTCGGAATCCCCATTGGAGCACCGCCGGCCTGTCGGCGGTGCTCCCGCGGTCCTCCGCCCTGGCGGTCAAAGACCGCCAGGGTCAGAATGACCACCTCTGTGTTCCTCTCTCTTCGTCTGTGTGCTTCTACCCCACACCCCCTTATTGCTTTCTCATCTGTATGCTTCTCACTGCCAGCACCACATTGCTCTCTTTAAAAAAAAAAATTCTCCTGCCCATACCCTCCATGTTGCTGCCCCCACTAGTTCCCTCCATGTTGCTTTCCCCCACCCGGGTCCCCTGTTTTGCTTCTAACCTGTACTTACTCCCCATGTATTACTTCCACCCTTGTCCCCATGTTGATTCCACCCCGATAGGTAACCCACATGTTGTTTGTGCCCTCCCTTGGCTTTCTCCCCACCTCTGTGTTGTTTCCCACCACAACTAAAAAATACACTTTCATACATTTTTTTGTTTCTTTTTAGTTACCCATCCAACTAGAATCAGTAATTAACATTAAATGGAAAGTGACCACATCGTGCTGTAGGCACTCACGTTCTTGGTGTGCACATCTACTAAATGATGTGGCTGGTTGCATCAAAAGGTTTTTTTTCTTCAAATCTTTAACCATGCTGAACAGCACGGGGATGCTGTGCAGAATGCTGAAGACCAATAACAGAGCAAATAGGTTCCAAAGGCAGGACCTATCAGCTTTGCTAATGCATATTGAAGCAAAAAATCCCATGCCTGATGCACTAACCCCCTTTCCAACTCTATAGCCAAAACAAGTCATATGAGAACTTTAAAGTACCAATTTACAACTGCCATCGTAAATCACAATGCACACAGCAGGGATACTGGTGCTTGCGACTAGCATGGCAATGTGCAAACACTTTTTAACCCTGTTTTAGAGTCGTAGTGCGTGCAATGATTTGAACAGCAGAGACTATAAATGTTTGTAAAGTGTCAAAAAGCTGTCTCACAGAATTAAGCAGGATGAATGTTGAAAACAGTGACTCGGGCAACAAAATACCTTCAGAGAAGTTCTGGAAAGTAAAAATCTACTAAACCTTTTTCAGTGTCTAACATTAAAAATTGGAAGGTACACGTGTTATGTTTTCTCAAGCTGTTTTTTTTTATAATCATGAAATGTTATTAGATGTTTGCTTTTTCTGGAACAAAACAGTTTGGTAAAGATCAAGCAATTTGAAGAGAAACTTATGTGACGATTTTGAAGGATACTGTCTAATATGTAAATACAATTTTAGTATACCTTTTGCAATGGATTTGAATGATAGGCATCCTAAAGGGTGCGTATGTAATTGTGCTTATCAAATTTAGTTGCAGTTATGTAAGAGATTTTGGGGCCAATTCTCAAACTATATTTTGTAGAATACTTAGTAGAACTACAACAGTGCTACAAACATACTAGAAAATGGTACTACACATTGAATCTCATATTGAATTCTGTGCAGAGATCTCCACACCGACTGCAGAGTCTCTGGACACATAAGTATACCTTTATGTAGTAAATGTGGGATGGACAGGGAAAAGGGCCTGGGAAGTGCAGAATACTTAGGGGCATATTTATACTCTGTTTGCACAGAATTAGCGTAATTTTTTTTTACTCTAATTCGGTGCAAAACTAACTCCATATTTATACTTTGGCGCTAGACACGTCTAGCGCCAAAAATCTGGAGTTAAAGTCATTTTTTTGGCGTGGAAGACTACCTTGCCTTAGTGAGATGCAAGGTAGGCGTTCTTGTGCAAAAAATGACTCTATGGCCTTAACGCCATACTTATACTCCTGTACAAAAATGGTGCACGGGAGGGAGGAGGGGTCAAAAACTGGTGCAAAGCTTGCTTTGCCCCATTTTTATTGCCTAGGTCAGGGCAGGTGTTAGGGGATCTGTGGGCCTATTACCATGGTGGAACACCATGGAAAAGCCCACAGGTGCCCGCCCCAGGGACACCCCCACCCACACCACAGGGACAGCGGAGGATGGCGGACCCCATCCAAGGTAAGTATAGGTAAGTATTTTATTTTATTTTATTTTTTAAAGTGCTGTAGGGGGGCCTGAAATGGGCCCCCATACATGACACAGGGTGCAATGGCCATGCCCAGGGGACCCTGGTCGTCTGTGCTGGCCATTGGGGTATTGGGCATGACTCCTGTCTCTTCTAAGACAGGAGTCATGTGGTATGGATGGTTTTGCGTCAGAAAATGACTCTAGGCAGGTTAGAGTCATCTTTTTTTTACTCTAACCTGCCGAACGTCATTTTTTGGTGCAAAACCCCCTTCTTCCATACCGCCAGCCCCACCTGACTAACGTCATTTTATTTTTACACTAGCCTACCCTTTGCACAGGCTTGCGCCATTCCATAAATATGGTGCCCAGCTGGTGCACAGAAATGTTCAAGCCGGTGCTAAACTTTTTGGTATAAAACTGCGTTAGTGCAGTTTTGCACTAAAAAGCATTAATCAGGGCCTAACTGCTAAAGGGAAGGGGTTAATGAAGGAGTAAGGGTAAAGAGGAGTTAACAAAAGGTTACAGAGGGGTTTGGGAAGGGATGTGCACCCACCCATCCATGACAAATTAAGCTAATTCCTATTTATAAACTGCATATCTAAAGGTATGACAACCAAAGAGGACCATATTTATTTTTTGTTTTCAGTGTAAATGAAGACAGAAAATTGTATATTTCCGTGCCTATTTAACTGATAAACATGCACTCATACGTTGCTACAAGTTACGTTTTAACTGATTAAGCAGACAAACATAACCGGACAAACATAACCAAACACTACACCCACAGGCAAGTATTAGCATAATATACAAGGACAACATGGAGAATCCCTCTCAATAGAAGAACAATGTTCAGTACTTTATCACTTTTAAGAATAAATACAGACAGGAAACACATGGTTCTCTATCTTTATTTATATGTAAAAATCTGTAAAAATGGAAAACTGGGAGCCTTACTTTTAATTAATTCTTTACATCACTTTTGTTATTAATGCTGTACCATGTTTTTTATATTTTGTTCTACATTTTACATAAATACATATCAACTCTATTTGCATTAATATTTAACAAACAAGTATTCTTACTATTTTGTTCAGAGTTAGTAGTTTAGCAAACAGGTGTACTTTTTGTTTTCGTTATAGGTTAGCATAGGCAGAGATCTACCTGTCAAAGTATTCAGGAAGGGAGATTGTGACTCCCTTCAAGATCAAGAGCTGCAGCCGTGCCATTCTATGTTGATGCTGCATGCGGAGACTGTGGATGGGGGGTGGAGTGAGGAGTGAGCCAGCAGGGCCTCTAGGTCGCCGGCAGGCCGGCCGCTGAGCCTCTGGGCCACTGGGAAGCCGCTGGGAAGCCAAGAACAGCTGCGACCTTGGCAGCATGGTGTGTGCCTAGAGTGAGTACTGGGTTGTGGCCGGGTCGCGGCAGAAGAGCCAAGGGGCCAAGGTCGAGGAGGAGCATAGGTGAGTAGCAGAGGAACCTAGGGGTCAAGAGCCCACTGGGAGCCCGCTGGGAGTCAGGAGCCCACCACGTAGGGATACTCCCAAGATCTGGGAGCCAGGAACCCGGGAGGATTCGAGGAGGTACGTAGAGGTACGTGGAGGAGGAGAACGGTAAAGAGGGAAGGATACCTGCCTGCATATGGCTGGCTACTTCATCAACTGGCCTGCCTACCTTCCTGTCTGCTTGCCTGCTATTTCACCCAGCATAGCCTGTTGTTCCATTCTCCATTCTGCTGTGCTCTGCCCTGCCACTGGAAGCTGAGTTTGTTGCTGAAACCCATCGCCTCACCCAGCCCTGGCCTTCCTCCATGCTGTCTAAAGTAGGGAGTGAAATGGGTGAGTTCCATCCACCCACGGCTCCTCAGAGCTTTACTCCTGGACTCTTTACATCTTTACATCTTTGCTGTCCTTTGGATTAAAAAATTTCAGATGAAAGCCAGATTATCGCCAGCTCTATACTGTGTTGCCATCGGCTCTGGTACCCTGCACCCAGCTCATGTTGGTGGATTAAGGGGGTGCGGGGTTGGAGATCCCAAAGCTTTGTGGAGAACCTACGGCGAAAGGTGCCACAGGCCCCGTTCCAAGTGAGTGGCAGAGCACCTTGTGCCCCGGAGCTTGGAGACTGGAGCTTGGTGTTTAGCATGCCTGTAGCAAGTGGGATGCACTAGGCAGCGGGCAACTTGTTATGAGCAGAAGCATCTGGCATTGGGCAAGTGCGGCTTTCCATGCTTTGCTGTCCTGCTCCGCTCAACCTGGGACTTCAACGAACATAACAGATGGATGCAATGCACTGCAGTGGTGCCCTGGAAGTGCCCTGGAAGCACCTTGGGAGTACATTGTTTTAATCTGTTTACCATGTTTTTAGAGAACAGTGATCCGAGACCTCCTCGGAGAGGATAAGAGCACAGGCAGATGGTCCCCCTAAGTCTGTACCAGAAGTATTGCCCTTCTATAAAGTGAGAGCCCATGTCTTCTCCTTTCTGCTTTGATTTGGTCCCAGTGGCTTGTTGAAGAGGTAAAATTATGACCTTAAAGAAATTACGCTCAGGAAGGTCATCCCCTAGAGATTATTCAGAACACTTAGAAAACTCAGAACATTCAGAGTCTGTCCAGCACACAGCCTCATCCCCCTTCTCCCTCCCCTCCCATTCTGCTAGTTAACCCTCCTCCGCCAGTAGATTCTTTCGGAAGACTCCTTAAATCAGCCAAAGTTCTCCAAGAATCCTGCGTTCACATGAGGGCTACAGAGACTCCTGCCACCGGTCCCCAAGACTTTGCCTTGCCTGATTCGGATTTAGATCTCTGTAGTAGATATGGGTATCAGGCTAAAGAACACTCTCCGCGTGATGGGGATTCCATGCCTATGCCTCCATCCACAGGTCTCCATCTGTTTAATAGTTCTCCGTCCTTACAAGACTCTGTGTACTCTCACCTATCTGTGACTCTAGCTCCACCTCCAGACCAGGAGACCAGGCTTTCTGCCACCTTGAACAGCTTGGAAAACCTTCTTTCATCAATTTTAAAACGTCTGGAGAAATTTGTAGGAGGATCTGACTGTAATCTCGATTCCATGACAACCATTTTAAAGGAATTGACTAAAGATAACAAAACTAGGAATCTGCTCTGAGGCCCTTTGGGGACACGGGCTGCCCCCGTTGTTATCAAATGATCAGGTGACCCCAAGGGTGTGCCCTAGAACAGAGGGGAGCACATAAGCTGGCAAATCCCAGTGTAATAAGACATGTGATAAAAGGGCACAGTTGGATAGCCCAGTGGACTTTTTTCGATTTATTTTCAACAAACCCCCAGGCAAATGTAAACGATCGGCAAAGCCTAATCAGCCTGCATAGGAGGTATTCCCATGTTTTAAAATCTCGTCTAATCAAAAAAGAATTGTTCCATGGCGTCGCCTGCTTCCCCGCTAAGAGTAGAAGAGAAAAATAAGAAAAATAAGGGGAAAAAATCTAAAGGTGTGAAAAGACTGATAAGACCAATTTGAATAATCAACAAGAAAGGCAAAAGGAAAGTACATTTCCCTGAGATTACAGATTCCTCGCAAATATCGCCAGCGTCATCGAACTTAACCTCTGATTCTACCCTAGTACCACGGCCTAGACCTGTACAACTGGTACATCTTCCAGGGAGTTTGGAGGGGAGCACAAGAATGAGCTTCCCCCCACCACCCACTTCGCTGGGTTGTCTTCAGCAATGAACCCAACAGCTCCAATATTTCTGCCTCCCAGGTCATTGGGAGACTCTAATGACCCTCTATCTATCGAGGGCGTCTCTGCAATAGGACACAATGTGGACACTCATACAGTAGACTTTATTCCACTCTTTGATGCAGATTTAATTCTGAACAGATCTACTTTGCTAAACTGCTTCTCAGAATCCAGTCTACTGAAGTCAATTCAAAGCCATGACATTGTCCTTGTTTCTCTACTGGACTCTAATGCAGTCCTCAAGTCAAGGATCACATTTCGCTTTAAATATTTGGTAAATTTGGTCCTTCAAAATGCTGATCTTCTGCAATGTCGGGGTATTGATGTGATTCCTTGCTTGGATTCGAATCAGGCTGGTGCTGGTGGGGAGAGGGCAGTGGAAACGTTCATAGATTGTTACTCTTATCCTGAGTCTTCTAATTATACTGACCAGCATGAATTTAGGCCCAGGATAGATTTGCAGGCCCTCAAAGTTTCCCTAATAGGGAATGATAGGCAGGTGCTACTGCGGGAAATACGATCTGCTGCTGAGGAAAAAAAATGAATGATCTGGATGGGTGGGGTTGGCTCCAGAGTGTCCTAAATCAGGCGAGGGGGTCTAGTTTCACATCTCAACCCTTTAATTAGCATAGGCCTAAACATTATTTAATGGAATGTAGCAGGTGTAAAACATAGTAGGGAAAAATTATCCTGTCTTAGTCCTTTAAATCCCGATTTGATATGCCTTCAGGAGACTTGGTCCGATAGGGTTTTATTTTGGGATGACAATTATGTCATTGATTGTAAGGCCATCCCCTCTAGAAGAGGGCATGCTAAAGGGGGAGTTACTTGCCTGTTGTCAACTAAACTTAAGTGGAATTATGATTGCTATAAAGATACCAGCAACCTCTTTGTGGCCTTAACCTTACAGATGCATAATATTTCTTGTTGCTCCAGCCCCCTGTTAATGGTCAATGCTTATATTCCTCCTGAAGCGGCATATGATGCCTTGTTACATAAGGTTTTGGCTTATATAGAAAACGCTCTGGATAGTGAGTTCACTCCTTTTATATTATTAGTAGGAGATCTAAATTGTAAGATATCCAACCATGCTCTGTGCCAAGTTTGCGATGCTGAGAGAGAGGCAGCCTTGCAAATTCCAGCCTACGTTCCCCCTCTCGATAAGAACAAACCAAAGAGGGAAACTCCTGCTTAATCTTCTTAGGGAAAACAATTGTTTTATTGCGAATGGAAGGTCTCTCTCTCTGATTCTCCTTTACATATGTTTCTTCAGGGGGGAAAAGGCAATATTAGTTTATTTGGTGTTAGATTACTCTGCTTTTTTTCTGCTAGATGATTTAAATATTATAAATACTTCTGTCAGTGACCATTACCCACTCCTCTTTACATTAGAAATTAACTTCCCAATTACTTGGTCTTGGGAGTTAGGTGGGCCAATCCCGATCTTTGATAAAAAGACAAGGAGGTCCCAGTGGGATCTCAGAAGGATTTCTGGTGTATTGGAGACTTTGGAGATTGCGGTTGCAGACATGGATAACTGGGAGGGGAAAAAAATGCAAAATTTTATGAAATTTATGAAGCAGTTGTTAACTCTTATTCCAGAGTGCCTAAAAGTCGCCAGAGGGCGATTCCTCGCCCTTAACTTGACCTGAATAGGGAAATAAATAGTTTGGATAGGATCCAGTATTTAGACTATTCAACTGAAAGGAATTCTAGGGTGGCTTTGTTAAAAAGGAGGAGGAGCCTGAACGCCCACCTCGCAAGAGACTGTTGGGATAGGCTTCTGATCCACCTCAGGGAAGCAGCGGTAAAGGGTCAGGCCAGACAGTTTTGGGCACTGGTGGGTGAAGGCTGCTGGCCTAGAGGTCGAACATCCTCCGTTGCCATAGCTGAAGCTCATTGGTCTGAATTTATTGCCTCCGTGTATGCTTTAAATGGGGTAGAATTATTTCGGCTCCCTGAAAGTAATGGGATACATTCCATCACCTACCCCTCAGTAAAGGAGATAGGACTGCCATTCACTCTATGCGTCTCTATGCGGCAATGGGCCCCGACGAACTTCCTATTTCTTTAATGAAACAAGATATATGTTCCTGCAGTAATATATTATTTGTGGTCTTTAGAAGGTGCTTCCTCTCCAGAAGCATACCGCCTTCCTGGGTTGGCAGTATTATTGTGCCTTTATATAAGAAGGGTGATCATAATTGTCCTGCCAATTCTCTGCAGATCTCCCTTCTGGATGCAGTTGGTAAAATCTTTACTAAATGTCTGCTTTCCAGGCTTACCGACTGGGCAGAGGAGAACAATATTATTCCCCTGGACCAAACGGGGTTTAGGCATAATCATAGCACTATGGATAAAATTGCAGCATTACAAATTATTACCGAAAAGTATGTGAAATTAGGAGGTGAAGTGGTCTACACCGCATTTATTGACTTTTCAACGGCATTTGACAAAGTGGATAGAGATTTGCTATGGAAATAGCTGGCTAACTTGAGTATGCCTACTATCCTTATTGAGTTAGTGATAGCACTCCACTCCTCTACTTGGTGTAGAATTCTTTTAGGGGGGGTGACAAAGGCTTATTCCATGAGATATTATCTCCAAATGGATTAAAGCAAGAATTTCTTCTGGTACCCTTGCTTTTCTCCCTATATATCTCAGATTTTCCCTCTTTCCTGTCTCAGTGCAAGGGCTTTTCCCTGCAAAAAGGTGGGCACTCTGTTTGTTGTTTACTGTTTGCTGATGACATTATAATCTTTGACTTAACCCCTAGAGGCTTACAGAACCATCTCCAGTCTTTGTCAAAGTACTCAGAGTCTCACTTTTTAAAGGTTAATATCTTGAAAAACAAGGTTTTATGCTTCCATGGAAATAAAAAAAATGAAGTGCCCTTATTTCCACTAGTCATTAGGTAATCAAAAGTTGGAAACTGTGAACTCATATACCTTCTTAGGGAAAATAGTGTGTGGGAATCTCAGTGGCACAGCTCACATAACATCAATCAAATCTAAAGCAGGTTATCAAGCAAGAGGCTTAGGGGCCCTGTATACAGCCACGGGAAGAAGGCATTTTGCACACTTTTAGCAGTCTACTGAGCTAAAATTCCTGCATCCCTTCTTTACAGCTTGGAATTCATTGACTCCTCTAAATGGGGGTTTCTGAATCTGTTGGAAGATAAAATCCCTAGAAAACTTTTGTCTGTTAATACCGTGGCATAAGAAGTGTGTTCATTCAGGGATTAGCTGGGGTTATACGTTGGGCCACTTCCCTCACAAGGATTGAGGATAGTACTCTAAGGGCCTTGCTACGGAAATAATTTTTGTGAACAATAACAACGTCAGGTATTCCTTCAGCAAGAACTTTTCTTATGCCCTAGAAAGGCTGGATTTAGACTGCAATCAGGTCTTGGCTATACCCCCTCACAATTGAAAATTGGCCTGAAACAGGCAACGTGGTCCTTAAGCTTTCGACTGGACTTAAAGAGTTGTGCAAAAAAGAGATTCTTTCCGAATTTCGCAAATTAACTAATAGTAAAAAAGCACTACCATACATTGCATGGAATATACCACATAGGGTTAGGTGTTTTGGGATGCTGCTTCACCAGGGATTGTTACCCTTGAATGGGCGTCTGGCAAAATGGCATAGTTCAGTCCAAGAGTGTAACTTCTGCCTTGCCGAAACCCAAGACATAAAGGGGGTCATTACAACATTGGCGGTAAATGCAGCTTACCGCCGTGCAGAAGACCGCCAACACACCGCCGTGGCCGCGGAATTCCGCTGCAGCTATTACGACTCACTGCTCAGAATCCACCAAAAACCAGACACCCACACAAGTCTGCCACACCAAAGGTCAGTGATAAACTGGAGATAACAAAACTGCACTGTCACGGCAACAGGAATACGCCCACACTATCACGACCCACAAATCCACACGGTGGTCTTTCAACCGTGGTATTCCATTGGCGGTACACACCGCCGCGCTCAAAATACACACACACTTACAAAACACAACCACATTGGACAATTCGAAATACACACACCTGATACACACACACACACCACTCCCACACACCCAATACAATATAAAACACCCACCCACATCACCCACAAACCCTTACGACCAGAATTGCGACTGAAGGCCAGAGAGAGACACCATCATCAACAAACTAGCATCCACAGGCACTCAACACCATCACTCACACAACATCCACGCACCTCACACAACACACACAAACACATCCCCTCACACATCTCAACACACACCACCTCAAACATCACCCACACCACCCCATGGCACCGCAAAGACACCCCAGGTTTTCTGAGGAGGAGCTCAGGGTCATGGTGGAGGAAATCATCCGGGTAGAGCCACAGCTATTCGGATCACAGGTGCAGCACACCTCCATAGCTAGGAAGATGGAGCTATGGCGCAGAATCGTTGACAGGGTCAACGCAATGGGACAGCATCCAAGAACTAGGGATGACATCAGGAAGAGGTGGAACGACCTATGGGAGAAGGTGTGTTCCGTTGTCTCCAGACACCAGATTGCAGTTCAGAGGACTGGCGGCGGACCTCCACTTCCTCCCCCACAACTAACAACTAACAACATGGGAAGAGCAGGTCTTGGCTATACTGCATCCTGAGGGCCTCGCTGGAGTAGCTGGAGGAATGGACTCTGGTAAGTCAAATCTTAACTACCATATCCCCCACCCTACCTGCATGCTATCACATACCTCCACCCTCACCCCCATCACTCCAACACCTCACATATGTCCCACTATCACAAACCACCCATCCCAACACCAAGCCCTGCATGCAACAACAAAGCATGGACACCCATCACCAAAGCACGTCCACTACAGATACCCACACAGACCCCAAACCAAATATCACACAAGGTCCTGCACAAGAATGTAAGACTGAGGTACAGGGTCACCCACCAATTGCACACGATGGCACACACAAATGCAATAATCATGCCTTTACACCCCTGTAGGACCCCTACCCAATGTCACCAGACAGAAGGTTCCAGACATGTCCACCCCCCCACAGAAGAGGCCCACAGTGATGACAGCAGCTCTGTCCAACTGGATCTAGATGACCAGCCCGGCCCATCTGGGACCTCGGGACAGTCGGTTCCCCTGACACAGTCACAAGCCACCACAGAGCATCCCCCCTCAGGAAACACCAGCACAGCACCCACCCAGCTGGCCCATACCTCTGTCCCCAGGACACTTCAAGCAGCATTGTGCTCACCACTACAGGGAACCCAGGCAAACCCACCAACCCAAGAACAGCAGGGACCTGGGGGCAGTGGCAGTAGGCACACGGTTCAGGGGACAGAGGCACAGGAAAACCGGGGAACTGGGAGGTCTGCTGTGCGACGGGGGAGGACAGGCCCAGGGAACCCACTCTCCACGAGGCCCTCTCCAACATCATGGGAGCGTACCATCATTCCCAGGAGACGATGACAATGGTACTGGCTAAGTTTCAGGGGACCCAGCGGCTGCAGAAGGAACAGTATTTGGGGTTCAGGGAGGAACTCAAGTCCATCAACACCACCCTGGTCACCATTGCAGGGGTGCTGAAGGACCTTGTGAACACCAGGAGGGACACTGTGGCACAACAAGGGGCTTTGACACTAGCCTGGACGATGAACTGCCCACCACCTCCCCCGGCGCTAGTGGACAGGAGGCACCGCCACAGGACCACGACACCAGCACCCCACCCCCTGCAGATGGAGAACCATCCCACAAACGGTCCCTGAGATCCAGGGCAAAGACAGAGAACAATACCAAGACCCCCGCTAGGAAATGAGACCACCCCGAATGTCATCCTTCTGCCCCACTTTGTCACCCTGTCCATCCTTAAACTGCCTGAGCTCCACTTCCTATGCCCCTTTGGACAATGCACCTGTAAGACAAATAACTGGACATTCCTCCACCATCACCCCTGACCATTTTACAACCCCCTCCACTATTTTGCACTTAAATAAACATCCTTGAATCACAAAACAATCTGGAGTCAGTCTGTGCTTTCACAAATGTGTATTTGCAATAACTGAGGAAAATAGCAATGTCCATTGTATTGTCAACATACCTATGTCACACAGCTCTAGTCCAAGTGGTAACATAGCAGAGGTCACACAATGGGACCCACATCTGTGAAATGGAAAGGCAAAGTGACAGGTCAGGGTCCATACACTGGTGAAAGTGACAGACATATGATAGGTCTAACAATTTTATCAGATGTAGGAGGCAGTGATGTCTTCTTACGTGTGTCTCACTGGAAGTATTGCTGGATCACGTTGTTTCTGTTGTTGACATCCTCTTCTTCTGCCTCCTCTTCTTCACTGTCCACAGGCTCCACAGCTGCCACAAGACATCCTTCTGGACCATCCTCCTGCAGAAAAGGCACCTGTCGTCACAAAGCCAAGTTGTGCAGCATACAGCAGGCCACGATGATCTGGCACACCTTCTTTGGTGAGTAGTACAGAGAACCACCTGTCATATGGAGGCACCGGAACCTGGCCTTCAGGAGGCCGAAGGTCCTTTCTATCACTCTCCTAGTTCGCCCATGTGCCTCGTTGTAGCGTTCCTCTGCCCTTGTCCTGGGATTTTTCACTGGGGTCAGTAGCCATGACAGGTTTGGGCAACCAGAGTCACCTGCAAATGTCGAAGGACAACTGTTAGACACACACTAACCCTTAGGGACAACCCCAGACCCAGACAACTATTCACAGGGTATAGGGTCCTTGTCCTCACCTATTAGCCACACACAGTGCCTCTGGACTTGCCCCATCACACAAGGGATGCTGCTATTCCTCAGAATGTAAGCGTCATGCACTGAGCCAGGAAACTTGGCGTTCACATGGGAGATGTACTGGTCGGCCAAACACACCATCTGCACATTCATTGAATGGTAGCTCTTCCGGTTTCTGTACACCTGTTCACTCCTGGGTGGGGGACCAAGGCCACATGTGTCCCATCAATGGCACCTATGATGTTGGGGATATGTCCCAGGGCATAGATGTCACTTTTCACTGTAGGCAAATCCTCCACCTGAGGGAACACGATGTAGCTGCGCATGTGTTTCAGCAGGGCAGACAACACTCTGGACAATACGTTTGAGAACATAGGCTGGGACATCCCTGATGCTATGGCCGCTGTTGTTTGAAAAGACCCACTTGCCAGGAAATAGAGCACTGATAGGACCTGCACTAGAGGAGGTTTCCTGTGGGATGGCGGATAGCTGACATCAGGTCTGGCTCCAACTGGGCACACAGTTCCCGGATTGTGGCACGATCAAGTCTGTAGGTGACTATTACATGTCTCTCTTCCATTGTTGACAGGTCCACCAGTGGTCTGTACACCAGAGGATGCCGCCATCTCCTCACCTGCCCCAGCGGACGTGCCCTATGGATGAGAACAGCGAGCAGAGAGTCAGCCAACACTGAGGTAATAAAAAAACAATTTTATTGCACACATTTGTCAATCCGCTATGTGCCTGTCTTTGTGTGTATGCAAGTCCTAGATATGTGTGACGTATTTAAAAGTAATGCCATGTGGACCCCTGAAATGGCGGCTACCTGACCTGTAATGTGGGACAAGGGGATATGAGGTAACTGCGCTGGGGTTGTACACCGTCGCGGTAGGCAGTCGAAGACCGCGGCGCAATCCTGCATTGGTTAACATTGGGCCCTATAGGTCCCAGGAGCCAATGACGATGTACACCAGCGGTGACGGTACGCACCGCCGCGGACGTGACCACCATTTTCTGTCTGTTCACTCACTTGATACCTGATCTTCGACAGGAGAGGACCTACACTGCAAGAGCAGCTGTGAGCTCAGTCGGGAAGTGACGATGGCTCATGTGTCTGGGGAAAGGGCCACTGCCTTCACATCGGAGGAGTTGGATAAACTAGTGGATGGGGTCCTCCCCCAGTACACGCCACTCTACAGTCCTCCAGACAAACAGGTGAGTACACTGTGAGCATGCTGTATGGGCAATGCCTGTTTGGAGTGGTGTGGATGGAAGATACTGGGGGGAGTGTATGTGCATCAGGGCAAGGGTGGGAACGTGGGACAATGACTGTGACGGTCCAGACGGTTAAAGTTTTTCCTTTTCCCCTGTACTATTCCTCTAGCTCAGCACCCACCAGAAGAAGGATATTTGGCGTGCCATCGCCAAGCACGTCCGGACCCTGGGGGTCCACCACAGATGGAGCACCCACTGTCGTAAAAGATGGGAGAACATTCGCCACTGGAGCAAGAAGACAGCGGAGGCCCAGCTGGGGATGGCCTCCCAATGTGGGAGGGGTGCCCATCGCACCATGACCCCCCTGATGTTCCGGATCCTGGCGGTGGCGTCTCTGGAGTTGGATGGGCGCTTGAGGGCATCACAGCAGCCTCAAGGGGGGGAGTACCGTCACATCCATCTGACTCTGCGTGCATTGGAGGTGTCTGGGTGGGGGTGTGGGCAGTGGGTTCCCCTAGGCTAGGGCGAGCTTTGTAAGCAAGGACCCTTAGTGAGGCAAGCTAAGTGGCACCCCAACCCCACCAGTGGTAAGAGCCATCTACACCTAGTCAGGCTCCTGTGACTTCCATGTGTGCAGCAATCGGGCATAGGCCATGTACCCCATGTCCCTGTGATTAATTAGGGAACTCTAAGTGCATGGCGTAGTGCAGAGGGTTGCTGTGTCTGTACTGTCCACCAACGGTAGCGGTATTGCATGCACTGAACATGTGTTTCTTCTTTCTCCCCCACCCCCTTTTGAGGTATCCGTGTTCTTGTGTGCATTAGCATCATCAGGCGGAGGAGCTGTGCCACCGGAGCAGGAGGGAGCTGCATCCCACATGGCCCTGCAGGGCGAGACAACGGAGTCTGAAGTCACCAGTGGGACGGAGGGCGAGGGGAGCTCCACGGCAGGGACAGGAGCAGAGACCAGCGACACCCACTCCTCCTCTGATGGGAGCTCCCTTGCGGTGGCGGGCCCCTCTGTGCCCACCGCATCTACAGGTACAGCCGCCACCCCCCTACCAGCACCGCCCTCCCAGCAGCCCCTCAGCGTGTGTCCCGTGGCCGCTCACCCAGGAGGGTGGGCATCTCCTTTGCACCAGGCACCTCAGGCCCTGCCCCAGTCAGCCCTACTGCCCTCAGTGAGGAGGCCATTGACCTCCTGAGATCCCTCACTGTTGGGCAGTCTACCATTCTGAATGCCATCCAGGGTGTAGAGAGGCAGTTGCAACAGACAAATGCATACCTGGAGGGCATTCATTCTGGCCAGGCAGCCCAACAGAGAGCATTTCAGGCTCTGGCCTCTGCACTGATTGCAGCCATTGTCCCCGTGTCCAGCCTCCTCACTTCAACTTCCTCCACCCAGACCCAATCCCCAGTACCTGAGCCTTTCCCAAGCACACCATCAGACCAGCATGAACACACCTCAACACACAAGGGTGGCTCTGGCAAACATAAGCACCACACATCCCACAGGCACTCACACAAGCATCATACCCATGCACACATACCAACATCCACTGCCTCCACTGTGTCCCCATCCTCCATGTCTCCCTCCTCCCTACCTGTCATGTCTCCACTCACATGTGCATGCACTACATCTTCAGCCACTACCTCCATCACCAGCAAGCCCATCACCACACACCGCTCACGTGCACTCACCACCCCCACTACCATTCACACATCCCGTGTCCTCTCCTAGTGTGTCTGTGAGCCCTCCTCCCAAAGTACACAAACGCAGTCACACACCCACCCAACAGCCATCCACCTCACAACAGCCTCCAGCCCATGCACCTTCACCCAAATCCAGCAAACGAACACCTCCTACAACCACTACCTCTTCCTCCACTCCCAAACCCCCTCCATCTACCCGTCCCAGTATGTCTAAAAAGCTTTTCCTATCAAATTTTGACCTCTTCCCTACACCTCCCCCACCCTGTCCGTCCCCTAGGGCCGGCCTTTTCAGGTCCCAACCCAGCACCTCAGCCACCACATCAACGGGCACAGTGATGCCAGCAATAGCCGGATTTTGGAGTGCGCCAAGCAACAGGGCTGCCAGTGTCCCAAGGAGTGAGGCCAAGGACATTCCCCCACCTCCAAAACAGAAAAAGTTGCCTACATCCCGGGGGAGAAGGCCAAAACACCTGCCACCAAGAGCTTCTCAGGCAAGAGAATTGTTGGAAGTGGCAAGACAGCTGCGCCACCATCCAAGGTGGGGAAGGGCCTGAAAATGAAAGGCAAGTCAATGTCGCCGCCAACCTGCACGGCTGACAAGACCGCCACAGGCACTGCCGCCACGGACACCGCCGCCAGCACCCCAGATACTGAGCCCTTCACCAACACCGCAGACACTGTGCCCTTCAGCAGCACCGCAGTCAGTGAGCCCACCAGCACTGCCGCTACTGACACCGCCACCAGCACCACAGCTACTGACACTGCCGCCAGCACCGCAGTCAGTGAGCCCACCACCAGCACCGCCGCTAATGACACTACCGCCAGCACCACGGTTAGTGAGCCCACCACCAGCACCACCGCTACTGACACCACCAACAGCACGGCAGTCAGTGAGCCAGCCATCAGCATGGCAGTCATTGAGCCAGCCACCTGCACCGCAGTCAGTGAGGCCGCAACCAGCACCACCGCCACAATGCCCGCCACTAGCACCACCACTACTGACCCCGCCACCAGCACCGCCAGCGGCCCCGCAACATCCTGAGCCAGTGGCACAACATGGCTTCCATCCCCAGTGGTCATTCTTACGAGGCTGGTGGTCAGTTCCAGGGGCCTGGGCAGCTTGCATGTTGCAACACCTCCAGTGCAGTGTCACATCCACTACCTCAGTCCTTGGCAGGATGAAGCACTCTGGGCACAAAGCCCCCTCCAGAACCAGTGGGGACTGTTATCCACTACCTCTGTCCTTGGCAGGATGAAGCACTCTGGGGACAAAGCCCCCTCCAGAACCAGTGGAGAATGACATCCACTACCTCAGTCCTTGGCAGGATGAAGCACTCTGGGCACAAAGCCCCCTCCAGAACCAGTGGAGAATGACATCCACTACCTGTGTCCTTGGCAGGATGAAGCACTCTGGGCACAAAGCCCCCTCCAGAACCAGTGGAGAAAGACATCCACTACCTGTGTCCTTGGCAGGATGAAGCACTCTGGGCACAAAGCCCCCTCCAGAACCAGTGGAAAATGACATCCACTACCTCTGTCCTTGGCAGGATGAAGCACTCTGGGCACAAAGCCCCCTCCAGAACCAGTGGAGAAAGACATCCACTACCTCAGTCCTTGGCAGGATGAAGCACTCTGGGCACAAAGCCCCCTCCAGAACCAGTGGAGAATGACATCCACTACCTCTGTCCTTGGCAGGATGAAACACTCTGGGCACAAAGCCCCCTCCAGAACCAGTGAAGAAAGACATCCACTACCTCAGTCCTTGGCAGGATGAAGCACTCTGGGCACAAAGCCCCCTTCAGAACCAGTGGAGAAAGACATCCACTACCTCAGTCCTTGACAGGATGAAGCACTCTGGGCACACAGCCCCCTCCAGAACCAGTGGAGACTGTTATACACTTGAGAGACTGTGGCTTTGCACTTCCCAGGATAAAGCAGTGGGCAAACCACCCACTGGAGAGACTTGAGAGACTGTGGCTTTGCACTCCCCAGGATAAAGCAGTGGGCAAACCACCCACTAGAGAGACTTGAGAGTCTGTGGCTTTGCACTCCCCAGGATGCAGCAGTGGGCACACCACCCACTGGAGAGACTTGAGAGACTGTGGCTTGGCACTCCCCAGGATACATCAATGGGCATGGAGCACCCTCGTGGAGCTGGAGTTGTGCACTCATCCGGCTGAGGTGCCCCCATCACTTCCCCCTGAGGTGCCTGTTTTATTTTGATCTGATGCCCCTGCAGTGTTCTCTCTGTTTCGATCGGGTATCGAGTGTGGGCCTCGCCCATGCATTTTGGGCCCAGTGGTCCACGGACTATATAGGTGCAGTACCTGGACTTGAATTCTTGGTGTACATAATTGTTTATAGTGTATATAATTTTTTGACTAATGGATTATTCTTGATTACAATCATTTCCTTTTGTCATTGGGTTGTTCCAG
Source organism: Pleurodeles waltl (assembly GCF_031143425.1). Taxonomy (NCBI): domain Eukaryota; kingdom Metazoa; phylum Chordata; class Amphibia; order Caudata; family Salamandridae; genus Pleurodeles; species Pleurodeles waltl. Next base: position 516,049,133 of record NC_090448.1, read on the forward strand.
AGGGGGTTGGGGGTGTAAATGTAATGTTGCAGCATGTATTTGTGTGTATGTTGTTGTGGGTGAGGATGGGGGTGGGGGTGTTGCGTGTGTGTCTCACTCTCTTTTCCCTCACCCCTCCCCTGTGTTGAAGGTACAGTACTCTCCGTGGTCGTCGTCGCCGTTGTTCGTGCTCCTGGTAGAGGAGCAGGAAGACTATCGCAGGGAGGATTTGGAGTTCGGGCTCCATGGCGTCCTGGTTCCTCGTGGGGTGTGGAGAGGTGAGGGTTTTCCCTTCCAAGTCCTGTTTCCGCCGTGTTTTTGTTCGCGTTGAATCCGCCCCGAAAAATGTGGCGGATTGGCCTGTCATAATAGTGTGGTCGGTACATTGTCTTCCGCCTGTCTGTTGGCGGTGACCCCCATGCTGTTTGTTTGTACCGCCGTGGCAGTCGGGTTGTTAAAGTGGCTGTCTATGTTGGCGGTTTCAGCCTTGGTCATAATTCAATTGTTTTCAACGCCGGCCTGTTGGCGGTTTAACCGCCGCTTTACCACCGACCGCCAGGGTTGTAATGAGGGCCTTTGTCTTTTACTCTTAGCCATCCTCGCCTTGCCCTTTGCTTAAGATGCACTTCTCCTCCTTATGAGGGAAGAGCCTTTTGCCACACCCTGCTGAGACTTACCTGCTTATCCTGGCTGATAGCGAATTGACTGATGTCCTGAGGACGAAGACTGATACTGTATGCCGCCCCATTTGGATGGGTAACTATCTGATGATATATTGTAATTGTCTGTTTGCCTTTTCTTTCTAGGTACCAACTGCTCTTTTGACAGAGACCATAGTTATATGTTTTTAAAATTCATGTTGCTAAATTGTTTTGCATGAAGCCAAACAGGCTGATGCTAATTAGAGGTTAGTTAAGGAGTTCACTAATATTGGGTGCAAATAGACAACTGAATCTTTGCTTTGTTGAATAATGTACTAATGATACTCTGCTAAAGTTGATTCATGTTGACGTTGTGCTTTGTCCTAATGTTCATGATCTTTGCTTTGATAAAGTCTTATTCGAGTTGCCATATTATAGTTTTGGTGATGTGCTTATTGATATTGAGACTAATGAATATGCTAGTAGGTTGTAACTAATAGGGAATAAACATCCCAAATCTTAACTGATTAGTTACTGTGAATATCGATTTGGTTGTTGATCTATCAAAATTGAGATGTTAAATAGATATCTCATCCTGAGGAGTCTCCAATCAGGGTCAAAAGGTTCATTGGCCTAAAACGAGTACCCTTGTATGTAGATTATCAAAGTTGGGACGCGTTAGCAGTTCTGGTAGCAGAGGATGGTTTAGGCCCTTTGGGGCCCAAGGACGAGGGACCATTGTTTGAAAATTAATTTTGACATAATGCAAATTGGAAAGATGATGTGCCCCTAAGTCTCAAATGACTTTCCCGGAATCTTAGAGCTTGCTGAAGTGAGTTGGGTATGTTCTCGGCATTCTAGTGATAGTGTGAGTGACGTAGGGTTTGCGCTTGCCCAGCTTATGCATACGACAGGTAAATTGTGAGATTTGTGAGAATTTTAGGCCAGGTGATGTTTTAGTAGGAGTGGGTGTACTCCGCAGTATGAGAGTAGGGAAGTCGGCGAACTTCATGTGAGTGTGGCGCTTTGTGCTAAAAAAATTACGTTTTTCAAGGCTCTAAGGAGTGCTTTGAGGGGAGATGTGTACATTACCGCGATTGTGGGGGAGCCTACACCGCCAGAGGATAGTCCGGCTTATGCCGTAATGGAGGAGGGGGGAGTCGCGCCATGTCTTTGGCTAAAGCAATGGTGGAAATTAACAGAGAAAGATGGGTGTTTGGCGTTTCCGGAACACGTATCGTTCAATATAATCAATTTGGAGAATTTGCGGAAGGTGTTAAATGAGCAAAAGCTGCCTCCGAGGCCAGCACAGTTTGAGGCGTTAGCAATTTGGGAATTGATGGCCATACGACAACGGCAACAGAAATGTGAGAGGAGAATGAGGAAGGCAGAGAAGACACTAGCGGAAGCTAGGTGGGATAGTGAGCACAGGATGTGGAGAAGGGAGATAATAGATGGAGTTAGGATGTTTCCGGCAATAACTCAAGAAGCCGGAACGCAAGGAAGAAAAGCCGCTTGTAAGACGGATAAAGGGTCTAGCAAAGAAAAGGAGACTAAAAATGTCCTGGGCAGAGGCAGATGACTCAGATGGTGATGAGTTCCTTAATCAGTTGCTACATAATCGACCACCGCCATATGCCCTAGATGATAATAGACCAAGGCCCGTATTTATACTTTTTGACGCTAAACTGCGCTAACGCAGTTTAGCGTCAAAAATTTTTGCGCCGGCTAACGCCATTCTGAAGCGCCATGCGGGTGCCGTATTTATGGAATGGCGTTAGCCGGCGCAAGCAGACCGGCGCTGCCTGGTGTGCGTGGAAAAAAAACACGTACACCAGGCAGCGCCGGCGTAGGGAAAAATGGCGTTAGGGCGTCTTAAAAATGGTGCAAGTCAGGTTGACGCTAAAAAATCGCCTCCACCCGATTTGCGCCATTTTTAACGACACCCAGACGCCATTTACATGACTCCTGTCTTAGTAAAGACAGGAGTCATGCCCCCTTGCCCAATGGCCATGCCCAGGGGACTTCTGGTCATTGGGCATTGTGGCATGTAGGGGGGCACAAATCAGGCCCCCCTATGCCACAAAAAAAATATAAAAATAAAAATATTTATACTTACCTGAACTTACCTGAATGTCCCTGGGGTGGGTCCCTCCATCCTTGGGTGTCCTCCTGGGGTGGGCAAGGGTGGCAGGGGGGGTCCCTGGGGGCATGGGAGGGCAGCTGTGGGCTCATTTTGAGCCCACAGGTCCCTTAACGCCTGCCCTGACCCAGGCGTTAAAAAGCGGCGCAAATGCGGGTTTTTTTGACCCGCCCACTCCCGGGCGTGATTTTTGCCCGGGAGTATAAATACGACGCGTTTGCGTCGCAGTCATTTTTTTGGACGGGAACGCCTACCTTGCATCTCATTAACGCAAGGAAGGCGTTCACGCAAAAAAATGAAGCTCTTTACTCCTACTTTGGCGCTAGACGCGTCTAACGCCAAAGTATAAATATGGCGTTAATTTTGCGCCGAATTTGCGTCGAAAAAAACGACGCAAATTTGGCACAAACGGAGTATAAATATGCCCCCAAGTACTAGTGCGGGTCCTGTAAATTCGACACAAAATCAGGGAACAACAAATACAGCACAGGTGAATACAGTTGCGATGCCAGTTCTGGCGCAGAATAGTGTCAGTGTGTCTACTGCTCTGGAGGTGCAGACACAGTTGCAGCCGCCACCAGTTCAGAGGCTCTATCCTGATGTCCCAATGTTAGAGACAACTACGAGCTTGATGGTGCCTTCTGATCCGGCATATAGGAGACCAAAATTAGTGCAGATTGAGCCCACTCCAATTTTACTGCCTCAGGCACAGCAGCAGATGGTTACAAATTATTCCTCAGTAACGGGACCGCAGTTAGCTACAGCACTGATGATGAATCAGAGCATGGGGGCTAGTTCTCCACAGTGTTTGGGAAGCAGGCAGTCGCCAGCTGCCATATCCTTACCGATTACAGTTGGTCCACCAGTACCATTGTATGCACAGGCGAAGCCTTGTGTATGCGATCAGGGAGTCATGACCCAAGAGGTGACAAGAGGAGGGTTCACAGGAAGCCCTCAAGGGATAACTCCAGTGGAACAGACAATAGACAGATCTAGATCCCTGTTAGACTTCAGTCCGATAGGGGTTCCTCCAGATACCATGAGACACTCTGGTTTGGGACTGCTGACTCCGCAGATCTCAAGTGCAAATGTACCACAGACACCGATGATGTAGGCTGGTAATATCTCTTTGCAAGGGTGAACGGCGCAACAACTGAATGAATGGTTGGACAAGTTAAATTCACCAGACTACCCCTGCGACAGCAGAGTGGTTGGAAACAGAAGAGTACCTGAATTTTGTGAGGTTGGGCATGGAAGCAGCAAAACTAGTTGAAGGGAGTATGGGAGTGAACAGACTAGAGTTGTACACTGAAGCGGAATTGAGGTATTTGTGCCCAAAGATAACTAGAAAAGTCGGCAAAGTGCACCAGAGGTTGGCAAACTTGGCAGATAAATACGGTTTAGACCTAGACAATACTAAACATTTGAAGAGGAGTAACAGGTTAGACTTCGAGCCTAAGGACTTTGATCACATGAGGTCTAATGGGATGAAGGCACACCTTAAAGAAATTCTGCAGAGCGCGCAGGTTTGGGGAGCCTTAGAGAAGTGGGAAGGCAGATGGGCAAAGAAAAGAGATAAAAAGAAAAGTGACTGCTCGGAGCAGCAGCAGGCAAAATCAGTGCCTGACACCGATACAATAAAAATGCTACCCATGAGAGAGACAGCTGGAGGGGTTCTTGTCCATGTACCATGGTCTAGAGGTGACATTCTGTCATTCACAAATGACTTTCCCAGGTTGAGAGAGAAGCCAATAGAGTGGTATCAGCAGACCGATAGGTTTGTGAAGCTTGCGAAGTGTCTTTGGGAAAACCTGAATACCCTGTAGAGACAGCTGGAGGGGTTCTTGTCCATGTACCATGGTATAGAGGTGACATTCTGTCATTCACAAATGACTGTCCCAGGTTGAGAGAGATGCCAATAGAGTGATATCAGCAGACCGATAGGTTTGTGAAGCTTGCGAAGTGTCTTTGGGAAGACCTGAATACCCTGTATGAGATTATAGTTCCAGCTGGTTTGTGGATTGAATGCAAGAGAAGTGTTGATTGGCCAACAGTGGAACCGGCAAGGGACAGGGCTACAGGAGCACCATCTCCTGATGTAATGAGGTACTACTATAAGGTGATTGAGTTCTTGAAGCAGAAGGTGTCACCGCAAAATATTGACTGGCATAAGATTGATCGAACGGCACAAGAAGCCAAGGAGTTGATACATGCCTACTATGAGAGGTTGTTGAAAGCGTTCAAACACTACAGTGGTACAGAGGTTATAGAGGCGAAGGACATGAATCACCTTGTGTTCAGGTTTGTTGAGGGACTGAGGCCAGAGATTAGCCAGATGATTAAGAATCATTTGATCTGTTGGCAAGCGAAGCTGATTGATGAGGTATTGCAGTACGCGAAATACTGTAGTGACAAAATTGAGTTGAAGCAGAGAAAGTTGAAGGAGAAGGTGATGGTAATGCAAATTAAGGCAGCGCAAGCAGGGATGCAGGAAAATGGTTTACAGCAGATGGTGCAACAGCCGCAAGGAAACAGGATGTTTCGGACGCAAGCGAGAGGCAGAGGTCAAGGAGGTTTTGTGAACCGTGGTCCAGACATGAATACCGTAGTGGTTCAAAATTATGTGCAGAGGATGAAGCAGGAGTGCCCGATGATGGTGCAGGAGGGTGCTGTTCAACAAAGCAATGATGTCAATGCATTCCAGAATGTTAAAGGACCAAGAATGAGGGGTCCAAATTCGAACTTTCAGAATAACATGGTTCAGATACAGGGTCTCCAGCCCATGCAACAAGTGCAGATGCCACGTGTATAACCAGTACAGATGCAGCTAGTGCAACAGCAGATTCCCGTGGTACCTAGACAGCAAATGCAGTTGCCCTTAGCACCAATGGGACAGCAACAGGTGATGCTTCCTCAACAGGTCACAGGTCAAAGAATGAGTCAAAACAGCGCAGTACAACAGTTCCCATTGCGTGGTGAGAATGGAATAAACGAGGAAAGGTCGGATGACAGTTCAGATGGTGAGGAATGTAGACTTGCAGCATCCCTAGAAGTAGATCAGAGAGGGCCCTATGTGCAAGGGAAAGTGATCGGTCACAAAGTTTCATTCTTGGTCGACACAGGAGCTACACGCTCTACAGTCAGAAGTGCAGAGGTTCCGAAATTGCCCCTTTCGGGACGCACAATAAAAGTGGTAGGAGTGGCGAATCAGCTTCTGACTAACCCGATTACAGATCCGGTTCAGGTTGAGATTGGTACTTTCCAGGGTTTGCACCGATTTGTGGTTTGTGATTCAAGTCCTGTGTCCCTACTGGGAAGAGACTTACTGTGCAAGATGAGGTGTTATATCACCTCTTCCAATGAAGGGATTGAGGTGCAGACAAACATTGATGATGAGGGCGATGAAGGACAGATCTCACAGCCTGAGTCGGAAACCACAGATGAGGAGTACCCCCTGATAAGCTTCTTCCCAATGTTCACAGTGACTGATCTGCCAGCAGATTTGCAGGGGACAGTAAAGGAAAAAGTGTGGGACTTGACAGGAAAGGAAGTGGGTCTGATAAAAGGAGTAGAACCAGTTAAGGTCAGTGTGAAGCCAAATGCTGTGTTTCTCCAGGTGCCGCAGTACCATATGGCGCAAGATGTCAATTTGAGGTGTCGGCTAGAGAGGCATACGTGATCTCCCACTTGACCCACTCTTCGATGTTGGTCTGCATTTTCTTTATATGTCAGCTTTGCTTGCTCCAAATTGTTTTGTGCTGTGTGTTGGAGAACCTTTATATGTTTCACATTATTCTGGACTGTTGGAACCTCAGTAGCATGGGTGGAGGAAAGCAACAGAAAACGGGATGCATACCATAATTAAATTTAAACAGGGTTACCTTGGTAGAACTATGTTGTGCATTATTGTAGGCAAACTCTGCAGCCCAAAGTACTTTGTCCCAATCTGCAGTGTCACTCAATACTTTGCACCTAATGTATTGCTCTAACCATTGATTAACCCTTTCTGTCTGACCGTCTGTTTGTGGGTGGTAACCTATAGACAGGTGTACTTCTATCTGTAATACACCACACAAGGCTTTCCAAAACTTTTAAACAAATTGACGATCCAGATTGGACACAATTATGGAAGGTACACCATGAAAAAGTACTATGGATTGTAAAAAGGTGTCTGTGAGTGCCTCAGAGGTAGGCAAACATGATATTAGTGTAAAAACAAGTCTACTGTGACCATAACAGTAGTATAACAGTGGTCTTTCCACTATAAAGTCTAGGGAGAGTGTATGCCATGGATGTGGAGGAATAGGTAAGGGGTGTAATAGGCCAGCAGGTGGTTGATGTGGGTTTTTAATTCTGAGCACAAATGGCACATTTTTGTACAAAATGTTTTGTATCAGTCACAAGTGTGGGCCCCTAAAAATGATGCCTAACAAAATTCTAGTGTCTTCGTTTCTCCAGGATGCCCTGGCAGTAAACGATGATGTCACCATTATAATGCTGGTTACATTAAGACTGTAGTGGGAACAAATAGACCATTCTGTACATAAGAAATATTGTTTATAATCTCATCATCTTCTTTATGTAGGTTCTCTTGTGCTTGTGCTTCTCTTCTTTGCTATGCTTCAGCTACATCTGCCAAAAATGATGGTCCAGTTATTACAGCCCCTAAGATATGATTGGAGAAAATTCAGATTCTTTGCTCCTACTTCTTGTCCTAAACATGACAATCCATCTGCTTTCCCATGTTGTCTGCTAGCTTGGAATTTGATTACAAAATTATAGGCATTAAAGAATTAGGTCCAGCGTAACTGTCTCATAGATAGGGTCTAAGCAGACTTCAGGAATTTGAGGTTTCAGTGATGACAGTGACATTATGCAAAGCATCCATCAAATAATGCTGCCATTCCTCAAAGGTCTTCTTGACGGCGATGAGCTCCTTGTCACATACAGTATAATTTACTTCAGCTGGACTACTTTTGTGAGAGAAATAAGCTACTGGATGAAGTTTACCTATTTCCTTATATCCCTGCAATAAATGCCCCCAACTGCCACCTGAGATGCATCTGCCTCAACAATAAATGTTTGTGAAGTGTTGTGATGTTGTAAAATGGGAGCATTAATAAAAGTCTTTTTTAAATGGTGGAAAGCTTGTTCTGCTGCCTCAGTCCGCTTAAACTACTCCTTTATTTAACAACTGTGTTATAGGGGATAAAAAGGTGGAAAATGGTCTATAAATCTCTGGCAAAAGTTGGCAAACCCAAGAAAGCTTTGTACTTCTTTCAGAGTTTTAGGAGATTTCCATTTCACAATAGCAGTAAACTTTTGCGGGTCCATACTAAGAGAAAATGTTCCCCACATCATTTGGGGGTCATGCCTCACCTTTTGGAATGTTTCTCCCCATCATTGCTGTCACAGATGTATAATAAAAATCAGTTTTGCCAAAAAACAAAAAAAATTGTCAGGAATTACAGTCTATTACCTTTTTGCAGGAGGGAAATGGGCATGATAAATAGATACATAAGAAATTCACTTGAAGGACCAAAGGTTGCAGGGACGTTATAGGTAAGCTCATATTTTAAACTTAAAAAACATAGAAATTCACTAGTTATAGTTATAGTTAACTCACATAACTATAACTCATGCACTAAGGTAACTGTGGCCAGGCCCTGATTCCAACCCTCTATAAGCACCCAACCTTCTTCTGTGCATGGCCTTCACCCATGCGCCTCAAAGGTTGCAGGCAAGACCTGGCCTGCAGCCAGACCCTGCAGCCAACCCCCCTCCCCACCCAAACCCAGGCTGTGCACTGCCCTTTGGCCGTACACGGCAGGAGTTGGCTGCAGCCTCTGTGTGTGAGACTAGGTGTGAGAGGGTTTCTGGGGGTGAGAGTGGCTGTGAGAGTGTCTGTCTGGGTGTGAGAGTGCGTACATCAGTGTTTTAGTGGGTTCATCAGTGTGTGTTGGGGTCTGTGAGTGGGTACATGAAGGTGTCAGTGGGTCTGTGAGTGGGTCTGTGAGTGAGTGCACGAGGGTCTGACTAGGGCTGTGAGTAGGTACACAAGGATCTGAGCTGGTCTGTTAGTGGGTGCATGAGTGTCGGAGTGGGTTTGTTACTGGGTACGTAAGGGTCTGAGTGGGTGTGTGAGTGGGAGAAAGATTGCAAGAGAGAGAGATAGAGGGGGTTATTACAACTTTGGAGGAGGTGTTAATCCGTCCCAAATGTGACGGATATACCACCAGCCGTATTACGAGTTCCATAGGATATAATGGACTCGTAATACGGCTGGTGGTATAGCCGTCACTTTACCGTCACTTTTGGGACGGATTAACACCTCCTCCAAAGTTGTAATAACCCCCAGAGTTTTTTAGGCTTTGGTATATGATATACTTAGAACACTAGAGCAATTGAAAAGAAAAATGTATTTGTCATTTAAAAAGAGCAAGATCACCTTCCAGTATGAGCCTTAAACATTTGTAGTTAAAAAAAAGGAAAACAAGTTGGATGGACTCGAACTCTCACTGCTCAGTGTGAAGGTCTGTGACCTTCACACTGATCTATTCATTTTTTTCTTTCTTTTTTTAGCCCTTTAAGGGCTATCTGGTACCACAAGGGGAGCCCTCAAGGGCGTTCCCGCAGTGCCTACATGTTTTCTTTTACTATTGTTTTTAAATGTATTTTAAAACAAACCCTTTACGGGCTACCTGGGACCGCAGGAGAAGCCTTAATGGCCTTCCCGTTGTCCCATTGCTCCAGCAGCCAAGGAGCTGCTTTAGGTAGCAGCTCCATGGTTGCTGAAGCAAACCGTTCATCTCTGTTCCCTGCTTGCATACCTGTGTGCAGGGAACAGAGATGAAAGCTCCACTTTCTGACACCAGGATCTGCTTGACATGTACCACTGTCAGAAACTGGAGTGCTTGATGTGGCTTGGCTGCAGCTTCGACAGTTCATCAACGCTTATACTAATTTGGTTTAATCAAGGTTCATTTCCTTCTATGTCAATGTTCATCAGTTCACAAATTATACATTATTAATAAGTGTTCCTCCTTGTATTTATCACAATAGTTGTTAGTTCATCAAACTTTAAGTAAATAATAAAAATAATAAATATTTATTTTCCTTATTTGTTTTAGGACAAAACAAAGGTGGATCAGTTCACCAATTCCATCAGAGAAGAAAAAACTATCAGTAAGTCTCTTTTAAATGTCATAGTTTGGAATAATGTTACCAAAATTGAAGAGATTTATTTATGTTCCTTGTTTGATTTATGTTTTGCAGGTCACTGAGAGGTCAGGAGCAAGGATTCTGAGGAAGAAGGAAGCCCACTGAACCCGATGTCAGAGGACGAACATGCCGAGGCCTACAGGAGGGGAGGACGTCATGAGTCGGACAAGGAGGAAGTGGAAGCGGAGGTAACGCCGAAGAGCAACAAGAGACACCAACGCCAACAGGTAAGAGCAGGTGAGTACAGAAAAGGACGCACAATGATGAGCTGGCATCCCAGTGTGGTGCTCTGCCTTATTAGACTACACAGTCCACCCCTTAAGGGGATTGCACAGCCTGGCGCACCTCACAGCTTGTGCCAGCGCATCTGACACTGTTCACAAGAAAAGAGATTTCAAGAGAACGATGACTTGCTTGCCGTCATGGTCACACCGCCTAACGAATGACGCTGGACTATAAACTAAGCTGAGTGCATTTAATCCAGAAAAATAAGTAAGGCATCAAACAGTTTGACTGCATTTGGACTGCCAGGAGCAGGACAACTAATGTAAACAGCACCCCCCCTCCCCCCCCCAAGATCACTGTTCCATGCGTTATCATGCAAAGGGTTTAATATTGTGTTCTGAAGGCCTAGCCTATAAGGGTCTTTTTAAGATTCCTCAAAATTGTAATTAATTCCTGGGATGCAGAATTAATAAACCCTAAGAATCCCCTGAATAACAAGCAACTACAAAGGGAATCAATAATTCCTGGTCTGATTCTCCCTGGAATTTCTCATTTTTCCCCAGAGTTTCTGTTTTCACCAGCCAAACTCTCCAGGGGAAGCATGAGAGATATGTAATAACTCTGCAGGCCTCTTAACCCCTTCGCTGCCAGGCCTTTTCCCCCTCCTGTGCCCAGCCTTTTTTTGGCTATTTGGAGCAGTTCGCGCTTAGGCCCTCATAACTTTTTGTTCATGTAAGCTACCCACGCCAAATTTGCGTCCTTTTTTTCCAACATCCTAGGGATTCTAGAGGTACCCAGACTTTGTGGGTTCCCCAGAAGGAGGCCAAGAAATTAGCCAAAAAACAGTGAAAATTTCGGTTTTTTTAAAAAAAATGGAAAAATGGGCTGCAGAAGAAGGCTTGTAGTTCTTTCCCTGAAAAGGGCATCAACAAAAGGTTTGCGGTGATAAAATCACCAGCTTCCCAGCTTTCAGGAACAGGCAGACTTGAATCAGAAAACTAAATTTTTCAACACAATTTTGGCATTTTACTGAGACATACCCCATTTTTACGATTTTTTGTGCTTTCAGCCTCCTTCCAGTCAGTGACAGAAATGGTCATGAAACCAACGCTGGATCCCAGAAACAGCAACATTTCTGAAAAGTAGACAAAATTCTGAATTCAGCAAGGGGTAATTTGTGTAGATCCTACAAGGGTTTCTTACAGAAAATAACAACTGAAAAAGAAAAATATTGAAATTGAGGTGAAAAAAACATCAATTTTTCTCTAAGTTTTACTCTGTAACTTTTTCCTGCAATGTCAGATTTTCGAAAGCAATATACCGTTACATCTGCTGGACTCTTCTGGTTGCGGGGATATATAGGGCTTGTAGGTTCATCAAGAACTCTAGGTACCCAGAGCCAATAAATGACCTGCACCCTGCAGTGGGTTTTCATTCTATGCCGGGTATACAGCAATTCATTTGCTGAAATATAAAGAGTAAAAAATAGCTATCAAGAAAACCTTTGTATTTCCAAAATGGGCACAAGATAAGGTGTTGAGAAGCAGTGGTTATTTGCACATCTCTGAATTCTGGGGTGCCCATACTAGCATGTGAATTACAGGGCATTTCTCAAATAGACGTCTTTTTTACACACTGTCTTACATTTGGAAGGGAAAAATGTAGAGAAAGACAAGGGGCAATAACACTTGTTTTGCTATTCTATGTTCCCCCAAGTCTCCCGATAAAAATGATACCTCACTTGTGTGGGTAGGCCTAGCGCCCGCGACAGGATATGCCCCAAAACACAACGTGGACACATCACAGAAAACAGACCTGTTTTTAGCAAAGTGCCTACCTGTAGATTTTGGCCTGTAGCTCAGCCGCCACCTAGGGAAACCTACCAAACCTATGCATTTCTGAAAACTAGAGACCTAGGGGAATCCAAGATGGGGTGACTTGTGTGGTTGGGACCAGGTTCTGTTACCCAGAATCCTTTGCAAACCTCAAAATTTGGCTAAAAAAACACATGTTCCTCATATTTCTGTGGCAGAAAGTTCTGGAATCTGAGAGGAGCCACAAATTTCCTTCCACCCAGCGTTCCCCCACGTCTCCCGATAAAATGATACCTCACTTGTGTGGGTAGGCCTAGCGCCCGTGACAGGAAACGCCCCAAAGCGCAACGTGGACACAGCCAAATTTTTGAAGGAAAACAGAGGTGTTTTTTGCAAAGTGCCTACCTGAAGATTTTGGCCTGTAGCTCAGCTGCCACCTAGGGAAACCTACCAAACCTGTGCATTTCTGAAAACTAGAGACCTGGGGGAATCCAAGATGGGGTGACTAGTGTGGCTCGGACCAGGTTCTGTTACCCAGAATCCTTCGCAAACCTCAAAATTTGGCTAAAAAAACACATGTTCCTCACATTTCTGTGGCAGAAAGTTCTAGAATCTGAGAGGAGATCCAAATTTCCTTCCACCCAGCGTTCCCCCACGTCTCCCGATAAAAATGATACCTCACTTGTGTGGGTAGGCCTAGCGCCCGCGACAGGAAACGCCCCAAAGCGCAACGTGGACACATCCAAATTTTTGAAGGAAAACAGAGGTGTTTTTTGCAAAGTGCCTACCTGTAGATTTTTGCCTGTAGCTCAGCCGCCACTTAGGGAAACCTACCAAACCTGTGCATTTCTGAAAACTAGAGACCTAGGGGAATCTAAGATGGGGTGACTTGTGTGGCTGGGACCAGGTTCTGTTACCCAGAATCCTTAGCAAACCTCAAAATTTGGCTAAAAAAACACATGTTCCTCACATTTCTGTGGCAGAAAGTTCTGGAGTCTGAGAGGAGCCACAAATTTCTTTCCACCCAGCGTTCCCCCATGTCTCCCGATAAAAATGATACCTCACTTGTGTGGGTAGGCCTAGCGCCTGCGACAGGAAACGCCCCAAAGCGCAACGTGGACACAGCCAAATTTGTGAAGGAAAACAGAGGTGTTTTTTGCAAAGTGCCTACCTGTAGATTTTGGCCTGTAGCTCAGCCGCCACCTAGGGAAACCTACCAAACCTGTGCATTTCTGAAAACTAGAGACCTAGGGGAATCCAAGATGGGGTGACTTGTGTGGCTGGGCCCAGGTTCTGTTACCCAGAATCCTTTGCAAACCTCAAAATTTGGCTAAAAAAACACATGTTCCTCACATTTCTGTGGCAGAAAGTTCTGGAGTCTAAGAGGAGCCACATATTTCCTTCCACCCGGCGTTCCCCCACGTCTCCCGATATAAATGATACCTCACTTGTGTGGGTAGGCCTAGCGCCCGCGACAGGAAACGCCCCAAAGCGCAATGTGGACACAGCCAAATTTTTGAAGGAAAACAGAGGTGTTTTTTGCAAAGTGCCTACCTGTAGATTTTGGCCTGTAGCTCAGCCGCCACCTAGGGAAACCTACCAAACCTGTGCATTTCTGAAAACTAGAGATCTAGGGGAATCCAAGATGGGGTGACTTGTGTGGCTCGGACCAGGTTCTGTTACCCAGAATCCTTCGCAAACCTCAAAATTTGGCTAAAAAAACACATGTTCCTCACATTTCTGTGGCAGAAAGTTCTGGAATCTGAGAGGAGCCACAAATTTCCTTCCACCCAGCGTTCCCCCACGTCTCCCAATAAAAATGATACCTCACTTGTGTGGGTAGGCCTAGCGCCCGCGACAGGAAACGCCCCAAAGCACAACGTGGACACATCCAAATTTTTGAAGGAAAACAGAGGTGTTTTTTGCAAAGTGCCTACCTGTAGATTTTGGCCTGTAGCTCAGCCGCCACCTAGGGAAACCTACCAAACCTGTGCATTTCTGAAAACTAGAGACCTAGGGGAATCCAAGATGGGGTGACTTGTGTGGCTCGGACCAGGTTCTGTTACCCAGAATCCTTTGCAAACCTCAAAATTTGGCTAAAAAAACACATGTTCCTCACATTTCTGTGGCAGAAAGTTCTGGAGTCTGAGAGGAGCCACAAATTTCCTTCCACCCAGCGTTCCCCCACGTCTCCCGATAAAAATGATACCTCACTTGTGTGGGTAGGCCTAGCGCCCGCGACAGGAAATGCCCCAAAGCGCAACGTGGACACAGCCATATTTTTGAAGGAAAACAGAGGTGTTTTTTGCAAAGTGCCTACCTGTAGATTTTGGCCTGTAGCTCAGCCACCACCTAGGGAAACCTACCAAACCTGTGCATTTCTGAAAACTAGAGACCTAGGGGAATCCAAGATGGGGTGACTTGTGTGGCTCGGACCAGGTTCTGTTACCCAGAATCCTTCGCAAACCTCAAAATTTGGCTAAAAAAACACATGTTCCTCACATTTCTGTGGCAGAAAGTTCTAGAATCTGAGAGGAGCCACAAATTTCCTATCACCCAGCGTTCCCCCACGTCTCCCGATAAAAATGATACCTCACTTGTGTGGGTAGGCCTAGCGCCCGCGACAGGAAACGCCCCAAAGCGCAACGTGGACACAGCCAAATTTTTGAAGGAAAACAGAGGTGTTTTTTGCAAAGTGCCTACCTGTAGATTTTGGCCTGTAGCTCAGCCGCCACCTAGGGAAACCTACCAAACCTGCGCATTTCTGAAAACTAGAGACCTAGGGGAATCCAAGATGGGGTGACTTGTGTGGCTCGGACCAGGTTCTGTTACCCAGAATCCTTCGCAAACCTCAAAATTTGGCTAAAAATACACATGTTCCTCACATTTCTGTGGCAGAAAGTTCTAGAATCTGAGAGGAGCCACAAATTTCCTATCACCCAGCGTTCCCCCACGTCTCCCGATAAAAATGATACCTCACTTGTGTGGGTAGGCTTAGCGCCCGCGACAGGAAACGCCCCAAAGCGCAACGTGGACACAGCCAAATTTTTGAAGGAAAACAGAGGTGTTTTTTTTTGCAAAGTGCCTACCTGTAGATTTTGGCCTGTAGCTCAGCCGCCACCTAGGGAAACCTACCAAACCTGTGCATTTCTGAAAACTAGAGACCTAGGGGAATCCAAGATGGGGTGACTTGTGTGGCTCGGACCAGGTTCTGTTATCCAGAATCCTTTGCAAACCTCAAAATTTGGCTAAAAAAACACATGTTCCTCACATTTCTGTGGCAGAAAGTTCTGGAATCTGAGAGGAGCCACAATTTTCCTTCCATCCAGTGTTCCCCCACCATTCCCGATAAAATTGATACCTCACTTGTGTGGGTAGGCCTAGCGCTCGCGACAGGAAATGGCCCAAAACACAACGTGGACACATCACATTTTTTCATAGAAAACAGTGCCTACCTGTGGATTTTGGCCTCTAGCTCAGCCGGCACCTGGGGAAACCTAGCAAACCAGCGCATTTTTGAAAACTAGAGACCTAGGGGAATCCAAGATGGGGTGATTTGCGGGTTCTGTTACCCAGAATCCTTTGCAAACATCAAAATTTGGCCCCAAAACACTTTTTCCTCTCATTTCGGTGA
This sequence comes from Pleurodeles waltl, assembly GCF_031143425.1. Classification (NCBI taxonomy): domain Eukaryota; kingdom Metazoa; phylum Chordata; class Amphibia; order Caudata; family Salamandridae; genus Pleurodeles; species Pleurodeles waltl. Next base: position 516,064,790 of record NC_090448.1, read on the forward strand.
CAGAAAGTTCTGGAATCTGAGAGGAGCCACAAATTTCCTTCGACCCAGCGTTCCCCTAAGTCTCTACATAAAAATGGTACCTCACTTGTGTGGGTAGGCCTAGCGCCCACGAAAGGAAATGGCCCAAAACACAACGTGGACACAACATATTTTTTCGCAGAAAACAGAGGTGTTTTTTGCAAAGTGCCTACCTGTGGATTTTGGCCTCTAGCTCAGCCGGCCCCAGGGGGGGGGGAAATGCCCTAAAATAAATTTGACCCCCCACCCCTCCAAACCCCCCCTGCCCAGGAGCGACCCTTGCCTACGGGGTCGCTCCCCTTGCGTGACATTGGCGCCAAAAAACAAATCCCCAGTGCCTAGTGGTTTCTGCCCCCTTGGGGCAGATTGACCTAAAATCGACCAATCTGCCCCCAAGGGGGGCAGAAATGGTCTAAATACAGTTTGCCCCCCAGGGGAGCGACCCTTGCCTGATGGGTCGCTCCCCATCTCTAAAAAAACAAACATACAAAAAAAAAACCACACAAAAAAAATTTGCCCTGGCGCCTAGAGGTTTCTGCCCACCCCTGGTGGCAGATCGGCCTAATAATAGGCCGATCGAAATGGCCTAAAATAAATTTGCATCCCCAACCCCCACCCCCCACCAGGAGCGACCCTCGCCTACGGGGTCGCTCCCCCTGCGTGACATTGGCACCAAAAAACAAATCCCCGGTGCCTATTGGTTTCTGCCCCCTTGGGGGCAGATTGACCTAAAATCGACCAATCTGCCCCCAAGGGGGGCAGAAATGCTCTAAATACAGTTTGCCCCCCAGGGGAGCGACCCTTGTCTGATGGGTCGCTCCCCATCTCTAAAAAAAGAAAAAAAAAAGAAAAAAAAACACACAAAAAAAATTTGCCCTGGCGCCTACAGGTTTCTGCCCCCCCTGGGCGCAGATCGGCCTAATAATAGGCCGATCTGCCCCCAGGGGGGGCAGAAATGGCCTAAAATAAATTTGCCACCCGAACTCCCAACCCCGCCCCGGAGCGACCCTTGCCTACGGGGTCGCTCCCCCTGCATAACATTGGCGCCAAAAAACAAATCCCCGGTGCCTAGTGGTTTCTGCCCCCGTGGGGCAGATTGACCTAAAATCGACCAATCTGCCCCCAAGGGGGGCAGAAATGGTCTAAATACAGTTTGCCCCCCAGGGGAGCGACCCTTGCCTGATGGGTCGCTCCCCATCTCTAAAAAAACAAACATACAAAAAAAAAACACACAAAAAAAAATTGCCCTGGCGCCTAGAGGTTTCTGCCCCCCCCCTGGTGGCAGATCGGCCTAATAATAGGCCGATCTGCCCCCAGGGGGGCAGAAATGGCCTAAAATAAATTTGCATCCCCAACCCCCACCCCCCCACCAGGAGCGACCCTTGCCTACGGGGTCGCTCCCCCTGCGTGACATTGGCGCCAAAAAACAAATCCCCGGTGCCTAGTGGTTTCTGCCCCCTTGGGGGCAGATTGACCTAAAATCGACCAATCTGCCCCCAAGGGGGACAGAAATGGTCTAAACACAGTTTGCCCCCCAGGGGAGCGACCCTTGTCTGATGGGTCGCTCCCCATCTCTAAAAAAACAAACAAACAAAAAAGAAAAACCACAATTTATTTTTTGCCCTGGCGCCTACAAATTTCTGCCCCCAGGGGGGCAGAAATGGCCTAAAATAAATTTGCCCCCCGGACCCCCACCCCCCCGGGAGCGACCCTTGCCTACGGGGTCGCTCCCCCTGCGTGACATTGGCGCCAAAAAACAAATCCCCGGTGCCTAGTGGTTTCTGCCCCCTTGGGGCAGATTGACCTAAAATCGACCAATCTGCCCCCAAGGGGGTCAGAAATGGTCTAAATACAATTTGCCTCCCCATCTCTAAAAAAAAAAAAACAAACAAAAACAAAAACTTAAAAAAAAAATTGCCTTGGAGCCTAGAGGTTTCTGCCTAATACCAATAGGCCGATCTGCCCCCAGGGGGGGCAGAGAAGGCCTAAAATAATTTTGCCCCCCCTGCCTCCCCCCCCCAGGGAGCGACCCTTGCCTACAAGGTCGCTACCCTTGCGTGACGGCGCAAAAAAAAGATCCCTGGTGCCTAGTGGTTTCTGCCCCCCTTGGGGGCAGATTGACCTAAAATCGGCCGATCTGCCCCCAAAGCGGGCAGAAATGGCCTAAATGGCCTAAATACATTTTGCCCCTCCAGGGGAGCGACCCTTGTCCAAGGGGTCGCTCCCCATCTGTAAAACAAAAAAACAAAAAAGTCCCTGGTGCCTAGTGGTTTCTGCCCCCCTTGGGGGCAGATCAGCCGAATCAAAATAGGCTGATCTACCCCCCAAGGGGGCAGAAATGGGCTAAAATAATCCCCCCCCCCCCAGGGAGCGACCCTTGCCTAAGGGGTCGCTCCCCTTGCGTGAAATTCACGCAAAAAAAAAAAAACTCCCTGGCGTCTAATGGTTTCTGCCCCCCTTGGGGGCAGATTGGCCTCATCAAAATAGGCCAATCTGCCCCCAAGGGGGGCAGAAATGGCCTAAATATAATTTGCCCCCTAGGGGAGCGACCCTTGCCTAAGGGGTCGCTCGCCACCTAAAAAAAAAGAAAACATAACAAAAAGAAATGATCCCTGGTGCCTAGAGGTTTCTGCCCCCCCTGGGGGCAGATCGGCCTAATAATAGGCCGATCTGCCCCCAGGGGGGGCAGAAAAGGCCTTCCCAAAAAAATGCCCCCCCTGGGAGCGACCCTTGCCCAAGGGGTCGCTCCCGTTGCGTGAAATTCACGGGAAAAAAAAAACTCCCTGGTGTCTAATGGTTTCTGCCCCCCTTGGGGGCAGATTGGCCTCATCAAAATAGGCCAAGCTGCCCCCAAGGGGGGCAGAAATGGCCTAAATATATATTGCCCCTAGGGGAGCGACCCTTGCCTAAGGGGTCGCTCCCCACCTAAAAAAAAAGAAAACATCACAAAAAAAAAGAAGAAAAAAAAAATCTCCCTGGTGCCTAGAGGTTTCTGCCCCCCCTGGCGGCAGATCGGCCTAATAATAGGGGCAGAAAAGGCCTTCCTAAAAAAATGCCCCCCCTGGGAGCGACCCTTGCCCAAGGGGTCGCTCCCTTTTGAAAGTTTCATTCAAAAAAAAAAAAATCCCTGGTGTCTAGTGGGGTTTCAAAAGCCGGATTGCAAGCAATCCGGCTTTTGAAACCCTGTGAGAGACTTCAAAGGGAAGGAAATACATTTCCTTCCCTTTGAAGCCTCTCGGGGCCTCCCCCATGGGATTGAAAGAGAAATGCAAAAGCATTTCTCTTTCAATCGCGCTGGAAGCTCTGCTTCCAGCGCGATGGGGGAGACCCTGTGACTAATCAGCGCGTGCTCGCGCGCTGACGTCACAGGGGGTTGGGGGGGTCGGGGGTGGGAGGGGAAGGGCTTCCCCTTCCATCCCTGACTTTGGGGGGGTGGGGGGAAGCACACAGAGGGAGCGAGAGCGCTCCCTCTGGGCTGTGTGCCGAGGACGTAGTGGTTACGTCCTCGGCACAGCAGCACTGTGCCGAAGGACGTAACCACTACGTCCTCGGCACAGAAGGGGTTAATTTCCTATGGGCCCAATAACAGGCTTACTCACCCCATCTACAGATTTTGCGTAATGAAGACTTAAATGTTTTTGACTGGAGCAAATACAGAACTACAACAAAATTCTAATGTCGATTTGTTATTCAGATCATAATCTTATTGTACATCACCTAAGTACCATTAAAATAAAACTGAGAAATACATCAAGCTTTTTGTTTTCAATCATTGTTTCAAGCATCTATGGTATTTCATACACAGCCAATTACAATATTTATTTGAGAATTGAGGGCTAAATATATGAAAGAATTCTGAGTTTGCATACTTTGAGGTTTGCAAAATCATGAGTGCTAGGAGTGGGTCTGAGTTCAGCCAGCCACCAGTTGAGGTTCTATGGTGAGATGTTTTTATTCCAAATATCACTACTGTCTTGTTGATGTTGAGTTTTAGCTTGTTTTTTATCTTGTTTCTTGTTTCCTGGTCAGCGTCTGTTTGCCCTCCTCTGTGCACCTCTACCTGGTTTCTGCTGCTGCTGCCTCTGCTGCGAGCTAACTGAGAGACTGCCTGACTCTCAGTTGGAGGCCCACCTCCACCTGCAGGCTCCTGCCTGTGCTTCATCCCTGGTGGCCTAGTGGTCATCAGCATGTACGTATTTTTCTGTCTCACTTTACTTCTGCTTTTTGCTCCTGTTTTTACTGCTGCTTATTTTTCTGGTATTTTTATTTCATTTTTAATTTTTCTTTCTTTCTTTTCTCTTTCTCTCTCCCCACGTTTTCCCGTGCCACTGCTGTCCCTGCAGCCCAACCCTGCCCTCCCGTATCCACCTGACCAGACCCCGGCATTCCCCCCTTCTTAATGGTGGCCAAAGGCAAACCCGTTGGCACATGTCTGCACCTGGACCACAACCAGCACCACAATCCCTGGCCCTCCGACCTTCCATCACTACAATGCGAAGAACCTCTATGCGTTGAACACAGGATGATCCGCCGCCTGGTGCCTCGCATCACCCAGAGACACCCACAGACTGGTCTCCTGCCTCTACTGTCACTGCACCCTCACCCTACACCAAACACCTGATCCTCCCACTGCGGAACCATCCAACACCAACCTGGAACATATCAACTGCATCTTCCTCAACATTCGCTCCCTCCACAGACACGCCATAGAACTCCGGTACCGTCTGGACTCCACCGGCCCGGACATCGCCTTTCTCAATTAAACTTGGACAAACCCAGCATTTGAACCGAACATCGTCATCATCATCGCCATTGCATTACCCATCCCCAGTGACTAGTCTGCTCCACAAAGACCTGCCTTCTCGCCCAGGCAGCGGCCTGGCAGTCATACACAAATCCTCCCTCCGTTTTACACCCAATGCAGAAGAACACTCCCCCATCATGGAACACCTCCACTTCCAGCTACATGCCACACCCGGGTCAATCTTCTGTGGCACCCTCATCTACAGGTAACTTGGCCCCCCTCTAGACTTCATCATCAACATCATTTCCCCTCATGCTCACGCTCTTGCCTCCTCGACCTTCTTCCTCCTCACCGACCTCAACTACTACATTGACAGCAGCAATGACACCAACACTGCTTCCCTGCTTGACAACCTTGCCACAAAAGGACTGAAACAACTGGTCACCTCGCCAACACTCATCACAGGACACGCTCAAAGCTATTTTTTCTGACCAGAAACAACATCACCATCGACAACACGTCCACACTTCACTGGTCTGGCCACCATTGTATCCATTTCACCAACACCTCACCTCAGACTTTGAGGCTTTCAAAGCAGCTACCAAATCCCACCACCGCCTCATCAGAGTCACCAGGAAAGCCACCTTGCAGGGCCACATCAGCACCACTGCTCACAACACCAAAGAGCTCTTTGCCTCGGTCAAAGAGTTTGCCAACCCCCAACCAGAAACAGCAAGCTTCCCTCCATCTCATGACCTTTGCGACAGACTAGCGAACATCTTCCACTGGAAAATCAAAGACATATACAACAGCTTTGGATCTCAAGACCCTCCGAGCCCTCCAACAACCCCCCAGATCCATCCCATCGAACCACTGCAGACCCTACACCGCTGGACCACCCTCACCACAGACGAGACCAGCACCATCATAAGCAGCATCCACTCTGGAGCCCCTACGGCCCACTGTCCCCACCACATGTTCAACAAGGCCAACTCATCTATCTCACCCAAGCTCCAACACACCCTTAACTGTTCCATAGAGAGAGCCACTTTCCCAGAGGACTGGAAGCATGCCGAGATCCGCCCGCTCTTGAAGAAACCCAAGGCTGTCCCCCTGGACCTCAAAGATTACCATCCCATCTCCCTACTGTCTTTCCCAGCCAAGGTCATCGAAAAGACCATCAACACTCAGCTCCGTAAGCACATTGAGGACAACAACATCCTGGACACCTCCCAATCAGGCTTCAGGAGCATTCACAGCACGGAGACAACCTTCCTCGCCGCCACAGATGACATCGGGTCACTCCTCGAAAGTGGCCTTACAGCAGCCCTCATCCTACTGGTCCTATCGTCCGCCTTCGACACAGTCTCACACCTCACCCTCTGCTCCAGGCTCCACACAAATGTCATCCGTGGAAAAGCCCTAGTTTCCTTCCTGTCTGGCTGAACATAGAGAATCAGACTTTCGCCTTACCTTTCAGAACCTGAGATCAACTGCAGGGTTCCTCAGGGCTACTCTCTGAGCCCTACACTCTTCAACATCTACATGGTCCCTGTCGCATCCATCGTCAGAGAACACAGACTGAACGTTGTCTCCTACGCCGACAGTATCCCAACTGATCATTTCACTGACTGAAAACCCCACTACTTCCAAGTAGAATTTCCACAACAGGATGGAAGCCTTTACCAACTGGATGATGGACGCCTGCCTCAAGTTCCACTCTGACAAGACAAGATACTCATCCTGGGACCATCCACTTCAGCCTGGGACAACTCCTGCTGGCCATCGACTGACTGTCACTTCCTCCCAGCTTTACCTTGCAGCTGCAATTTTTTAAAGGCGCCTGGTCGTGCTATTGCATGGCTGCAGGGCTGACCGGGCCCCTGAAGCTAGGGGTGATCTGGGGCTGGTTCAGGACCCTGGTGGGTTGAGAACCCCTGCTGTCTATGAAGGTGATTGTGTTACAGAAGAGTTCACAAAATGGTTGCAAAGGTCTTGTGAGGGAGTTATGTTGAGGTGCAGTAAAAACAAATTGGGAATGTAAACACGGAGATGATGGTCAACTGTTCCTTGCAGGACACAATCTCTGCACTTTTAGCCAATCACAGTGGGACGCAAATAACAACCTGCCTAATTAACATTCAATAGGCAGGTCCTTCTACAACCCCTCTGTGACTGGACAATTGGTGACACAATCCATTAGTTCAATGTAAGATGCAAAAACATAGGACCAGATTTATGAAAAGTTAGCGCCATATTTACGTCATTTGTTGAAGCAAAATTGGTGTAAACGTATAAAATAAAATTGCACCACTTTTGCTTAAAAAAATGACTTAAAGGCAGTGCTAACTTTTCATAAATCATGCCCTAGGGCCAAATTTATGGAAAAGTGGCGCAGCGCAGTGCTGGGCCCAAAATTGGATGTGAAGCGCCACTTTAGAAACACAGGGATGCGCCATATTTAAGTGAATACGGTGCACTCCTGTTTTGGCCCCTGCGCTGTTACTAAATTTTGCTGCCAGCGCCAACGACGGCATCCTTGCACCATCGTGCAAGGATATCTGCCATTGAGGAGTGTGATGGTTTATGTGCAAGAAGGTGTCCCTTCCCGCACATAAACAATCACTATTGGTGCATTGGCACTTCCGTGTGTGCTGCACAATGCAGCACACACAGAAGTGCCAAAGCCTAATTTTCAAATTATTGTTTATATGCAGGAAGGGACACCTTCCCGCACATAAACAATCATTTCTGGCATTTTGATCTTTCCTTGCGTGCTGCAGAAAAAGCAAAAAACAAGGAGGAAGTATTTCTCCTTGTTGCACACTGCTAATACCACCCCTGGGGGTGGGGTTAGATTTTTGCGCTGCCTCAGGTTTACGAAATTTCATAGATCTGAGGCAGCATCAAAATGCAATGGGTTTTGCTGTGGCACACCCACAGCAACACCCATTGAACACCCGTTCCACGCACAGTGCTGTGTGGGAAGGGGCCGTATTTACAAGGTGACGTTAAGCCACAAAATGTGGCTTAACGTCACTTTGTAAATACAGAGCAGTGCTTAGTGTCACAGGAGCGTCAAGAAAAGTGATGCTCCAGTGGCGCTAGGGGCCGGCCTATAAATAAGCCCCTAAGGGCCACATGTAGCGAGTCCCAAATCCAAATGTAGGGTAGTGTCCTTGACACTAATTGCGACTCGCAAGGGGGTCACAAATGCCCACCTCATGAATATTCATGAGGTAGGTAGCAATTTGCGACCCCCTTGGGAATGGCGGCCCTCTCAGGGATAGTGGCCTGCTGGAGACAGCAGACCACCATGTCTGTGATTGCTTTTCAATAAAGCAGTTTTCGTTTTTTTTTTTATAATGCAACCCGTTTTCCTTAAAGGAAAATGAGATGCATTACAAAAACAAAAAAACAAAACGTTTTTGTTTAATTTTTTCAGAGCAGGCAGTGGTTCGTATGACCACTGCCTGCTCAGAAAAAATGTTTTCAGTGACCTTCACAAAAGAAGGACCCCTTCCTGTTTGCGAGTCTGATACCACCAGTGTGACACTGGTGGTAACTGCGATTGCTTTGCGACCACGTTTGCGGTCACAAAACAATCCTACTTCACACTGCGAGTCGCAATTAGGAAGGGAACACCCCTTCCTAATTGCGAGTCGCAAACCCGTTTTGTGATTCGGTAACAATGTTACTGATTCGCAAAACTGGGTTTGTGCATCGGGAAGTGCTTTTTGCTCGTCGCAAACAGACATATTCACTGTTTGTGAGGTGCAAAAAGCATCGTACATGTGGCCCTTAGTGCGTTATTTGCAGCCAATATTTGAAAGGGATTTTTTCGTACATCAGACCCTTAGTTGCTAAATAATTGCATCAAGATATATATGCAAACTTATATGAAGAAGTATATCATATGCGATGTATAGTGGTCATTACTGCTGAGAAAGAGACACAATAATAACACTCACTTAACCTATCCCTAGTTTAAGCTCATGTAATGGGCTTATAGTATTACGACAATGCTCGAAATAGTACCATAAAGTGGTCTGAGGGGGTCAGATAATCTATTCCTTCATCAAGAGATTTAGGCTACCGTCACGACCAGCTCTCATATTACAAATCTAATGCTGTAATTGCTAAAATTACGGTGTGATCCAATGCCTTTCACAGGGGCTGGCTAGTCCACAGAATTAATGCTATCTCAAGAGGAGTGAATGGCTGCTAAGCAGAGTTTGAAAGACTTTAATGGAAGTGTGAAAATGAAGTTAGCTAAAGTGGGAAATCACGGCATTGGAAAAGAAGGGTCAGAAAATAGAACGACGGTTCCGTTTTATTTTCTGTGCAGCAAAGTGCAGACAAATAATATTTAATTTGTGTTTGAAGCACTCAAGTTAAATCTCAAGAACGATGGACACTGATGATGATTCCTGTTTTGGACAATTTGGCAAAAGAAGAATCTAACCAAAAAGTACAGTGTGCCTGAAAGCATGTTATACAAAAGAACTGGCTAGAGTGAAAACAATAACTGTCGATTTGAGAAAATCTTGGGGGCATATTTATACTCCATTTGCACCAAATTTGCAACAAATTTGGCACACAACTAACTCCATATTTATATTTTGATGTTAGACATGTGTAACATCAAATATCGAAGTTTGCACCTTTTTTTAGATGTGTGAACCTACCTTGCGTTAATGAGATGCAAGGTAAGCGTTCCTATCTAAAAAATGGTGCTCACCTCATAGCCCCATATTTATCCCCAGTGCTAAAATTATGCACGTGAGGAGGGGCTAAATAATAGTGCAAAGCTTGCTTTACACCATTATTTAACGCCTGGGTCAGACCAGGCATTAGGGGACCTGTGGACCTATTTCCATGGTTAAACACAATAGAATATGTGCACAGGTGCCTTCATCAAGCCCCAGGAAACACCCTCACCCACACCAGAGGAAACCGGAGGATGGGGGACCCCATCCCAGGTACATTTTCTTTTAATTAAAGTGCCATTAGGGCCCAGCTTGGGACCCCTTGTATGGCACAGGGTGCAATGGCCATGCCCAGGGGACACTGGTCCCCTGTGCTGGCCATTGGGGTGGTGGGCATGACTCCTGTCTTTTCTAAGACAGGAGTCATGTGGTATGGATGGTTTTGTGTCAGAAAATGACGCTAGGCTGGTTAGAGGCATTTTTTTTGCCTCTAACCAGCCTAACGTCATTTTTTGGTGCAAAACCCCCTTCTCCCATACCACCACCCCCACCCGGCTAACGTCATTTTTTTATGCTAGCCCACTCTTTGCACCGGCTTGCGCAATTCCATAAATATGGTGCCCGGCTGGCGTTCAGTAATGGTGCAAGCCGGTGCTAAACTTTTCGAGGCAAAACTGGGTTAGTGCAGTTTTGCATCAAAAAGTATAAATATGCCCTTGGTGTATTGTAAAAAGATTACTCTAATAACATTCCACCACTCAATCTACCACTGGATGGTGCAGTGACCATATTCTGACATGGCTTCTCCCCTTTGCAAGACACAGCGCAGGTTTCCAAAACCAATACCATCCACAGCTTATTGGACAGCGCATTGCCGCTTTACCTAGATACCGAACCGGACACATTACCCAAATCATGTTATCATACCACCTGGGATGATGCTTTTATAATGAGAAAGAAGAGCTGATTGTGTGAAAGGCAATCAAAGGCAGTTGTCAGTGTTGTATAAAATTTGTGGAGACATGTTACACACATGGAGCACTTTCCCATTCTGTCTCACTATATTTTAACTAGGTGCTTTGCGTGTAGACTGGGACAGTATGTCCTATTACAGCGAATCGGGAAGATTTATGGAAAGTCGCGATGCACTGAGTGCAGCACCACTTTTCCTGTGCCCAGGTGCCCCCTTGCCACTACCATGTGTGCACCATATTTAAAATACGGTGCACCATGGCTCAGGGTAGGGGGCAATAGCGTAATTTTTCATGATGCTACTGATGTACTCTGCAGGAGCAGCGCCAAAATATTTTTTGTGTTAGTGCAGTTTTGCATGAAAAAGTATAAATCGGGGCCTTAGCCTTTATCAAAAATAAACTGTTTTTGTGCATTCCTACATACAATTGACATTAGACTGTAATGATATGAACATCCCCCTCAGAGCACCACGTACAAAACAGCACTTGGAGGAAATATGGTCATATAAATATATATTCAGCCCCTAGAGGGCATAATCACATAAAAAAGAATGATACAGATTATTACAGTGTAATCATATATTCAGCCCCTTGAGGGCATAGTGTTTTACATATTTTCAGGCCTAGCAGGCCTTTTAAATATCATTTAACTGTGCAGTCAGTGGCACAAGGGTGCAGTGCCGCAGGTCATTACTAGATGTCCCTGCACTCAATAGCAGGAGGTGCAGTACCGCTAGTCGTGGCTAAATGTCCCTGTAGAATCAAAACCAGAAGGTGCAGTACCACTGGTGGTGGCTAGATTTCCCTGTCAACTGAATTAGTAGTGCCTTGGGAACAATTATCCTTATGAGTAAAGCATAGTGCATTACACATTTGCATGCCAAACAAGATTGTCAGAATACTGATACCAACAAAACCCTTACAACACAAACTCCTCTCAGTGGTAGAAACAAGGGTTTCAGCTATGGGAGATTTAAAAATTTAAAGAAGCACTGAGTGGTGGAAGAGGTTATGATATTTGGGCCCCCTCTTACCTAATGTGACCCGCAAGATTACCTGAACAGAAAGAGCACATCATTCTAAATGAGTTGGGGTGGTCCCATTGCCCTAGGACCACCACAGTCTGAATAATGGGCACAAATGTGTTGTAAAACAAATGCCTTTAAAGCATTATGGACTAGGTTTCCATGAAAGGATTAAACCTTCATCAGAAATAAGTGTGTTTGTTCTTTAGCAAAAAGTGCAATACCACTGGTGGTGGCTAGATATTCCTATTGAGCCAACTAAGACAGTAGTACCTTGAAGCAATTATTCTTTCAATATCAGGAGCATGTAGCGTAGCACATTATACATCAACAGGCAAGACAGAATTGTCAGAGCACTAACAAGGCCCCTACTCCACAGGGTCCTACCAGCGTAAAAACAAAAGTTTCATCTATGAGAGAATTTAAAGAAGCACTGAGTGGTGGAAGAGGTTATGATATTTGGGCCCTCTCTCACATAGTGTGACCCACAAGATTGCCTGAACAGAAAGAGCACATCATTCTAAATGTTTTGGGGGTGGTCAGGTTTCCCCAGGAACACCATAGGCTGAGTTATGGGCACAAATGTGTTGTAAAATGAATGCTTGCAAGCATTATGGGTCGAGGTTTCCCGAGTGCAGTGAATATTACAGTATCGGCTCTCCCCCTGTGCCAGGAGAGCCTGAGGATTCATTGCTAGGTCGATTTCATGTTTTATATTGGGACAAAAAAAGTACCAAACAACTACTTTTTATTACGGACTATGTAAAGTAAGGAACAAGTGATAGGCAAACGTGGAAAACGAACCGTGTGTGTGAACATGAGTGCTTACTGACAAACACGAGAGGCGGAAAACAAAGAAAAATAGTCAGTCCAAACAACAGAAAAACATGTAAGGTGTAAGTAAACTATACTTAGGCGGTGCTCCTCGGCCAAGTATAGGAAGTGACGTATCGGCTGCCAAACCTCTTAGAAGGCAGCACAGCAAGAGCAACACTGCTTACAACCTATTGGAAGTGGCAGGCAGCGGCAGGCGGGACCAAAATGCCTTTATCCCTAACCACAGGTCTTCCAGACAGCACATGCCTGCTGTCAAGGCTCGACCTAAAAAGGATGGGAGTTATAAAAAGAGAAGCTGATCAAAAAGCTTCATTACTATGCAGAGAGGTCAACCTACAAGAAGAGAGCAATCGAAAGGCATGAAAGAAACTTGTACAGGGAGCCTTGTGAGCATACAATAAAGAATAACATATGAAAATATAGCAATGGATGAACAGGGTTGGGAACATAAAGTGTCGATGATTAGTTTAGTATAGATACACATGCAGTTTGATGGCCTGTTTGTTTATACAATTAATTTAGCACATTTTTTTAATTTCAAATATCTGATTGCAAAAATGTTCTTTCATCAGAACATTGTGGATTGAAGTTGGGGTCGGTCAAAAATAAAATAGAGATTATGAGGAGAATTGTTATGAAGGATAGAGGCCAAAGAAATTACTTTGAGAGAATAAAATATTTCAAATGGTTTCAATGGAAGTAAGAAAGGAAATAATTAGTATTATCAAAATGTGTTTCCAATCTTTAGTGGATGGTGGGAGCAAAACAAACTAAAGTAATAATAAGAAAATAGGTAAAGAGAGCATTTGAAACACAGGAAGAGAAAGAAGAAGCTGAACGTTAACAAGGGATGTATAACGAAAATTATATCAAACCCAGAAGCAAGCAATGTAACATAAAACATTTCAAAGAAGATCATGCAAGAATTAGAAGTCGGATGGACTGAGCACCAGTAAACTTGACCTTACCACACATAGAAACAGAATCCCGACACATTGTTAAATTCTATAACTTACAAAATGTGGAACAATTCTAATTTTGCAGCACAAACATAAAATCTATTATTTCCTATTGACTGCCAAACAAAGCCTCCTGTGGTGGTCAATCACTGAAGGTATCCCACCTGCCAAAGGGCTGCTGCGTTTGTCGCATCTATTTACATCAGGAGCAGCCTTATTTATGGCACGAACCCCAATGCATATTGTCCCTGTTACAGTCCGCCATGCTGTTGATGGCAGACCCAGGCTCTGAAGATCAATGGCTCCAAATGAAGAAATGCAGTTTTTCAGAAACAACCCTACTCTTTCACGGTTTGCTTTTGAGAAACAAAAAAAAGCCCTATGGCCTTCCAAAACATGTTCTGTTGGCGGAAGGGCTTTCATCAGAAATGAACTGCCAATGCCATAATTACCTCCTAAAAGGGGAGGTGACGATGCATGACAGGGTAGGGGAGGTGGACCTTCTCCTCCCATGGCTGCCTAAGCATGGATCGGGCTAGTGTTCAAATTAACTCCTAACTATATCCTGATTTTTCCAAGCTGAGTTATTTGAAAGTCCTAATCGCTTGTGAAAAAAACATATGTTGAAAAGGAAGAAGCAAGATTAATTGATTTAAAATATCTTTTTATATTTTTATATGAGAGTTTATGTGCAATTCCATAACGGTTAGATTTCAGCTGGAAATCTCAAATGCAAGATTTGACTGTCTATCTCTCAATCATATTGTGCATGTTTTTAACTTTCAGAATGTTGAGGGTAATATCACCCTATCTAGCAGTGACATCATCCCCATTATCCCAGGTGTCGAGTCCACAAGATATAAAATGACCAAAGGCAATGCCAAGATATGATACTTGCTTAAAAATCACTGTACCTTCTTGGCATTGTACTTCATGATTGTATCTTGAAACAGATTTGTAAGATTCAGTACTGCTAAGATCATCATAACGTAACTTTAGAAATACTTATGTCAGGCCTGTAGTAATGATTGCACATGAACTTTCCAAAAACGAAGAACCAAAATCAACCAAACCAACTACAAATCCTGAAAGAATACAATCCACCAGCTTGCTCTGGGTGAAAGAACCACTGTTAAATGCCACACTCCCAATATGCTAGAGACCCAAGTACTTGTGGTCTAGAGAGAAAGAAGTACAAACAGATCTGAGTGAAACAGCACTACCTTTCCTGGGTTAGTACAAACAGGAATAGTAAAATTAGGCAAAAGTCACAGAGTCCCGTGGAAATTGCTAGACTTTTTGTATAAAAAATGATGAATGACATGTAGTAAACATGAGTGCTGCCCAGTCAATATCAATATCATTATCAAGAATATAACAGTGATACACAGTTTCAAGGGGGTGTACAATACATTTGATTTAGTCATATTGTGACATAAGCATAAATAGAAAAAGAAAAAGTATTACCTTCTACATAATGAAGCAATAGTAAGTCCCTATATGTTAGACTTTGTATTAAATAATAATCATATTGTAATGCAAATAATTAGCATATTAAAGACAGACAACTATGAAATAAGAAGTATTTGCAATAACCCAAATATTAAAGAAATAAAGAAGGATATGGAACGTACCTCTCAACTCTAAGCATAAAATTCATTAAAGGACACCAGATATATATATGATTTTCTTCTGGGTCCAATCTTTTATAATAACAAGACGACTAAAGCAGTGTTGAACCAGTGATCCCTGACTGCATGCCTAAACTTGGGTCAGTTGTGATAACCATTTTTCATGTCTTTACCACACAAGTGTGTATTTTTGGGGTCAGGCGGGTGGGTCAAAATCTATTTTAAGCCAGCTATATTCTTCGTGGACACACTGAACATCTTCTGCAATCTTGTCAAATAAATATTGATTTTTTTCAAAAACGTTAGGGTGTTCACTAATTAATCAGGCAACAGGTAAGGAACATAATTCATGAGCAAATCAATGCTTTCCGATAGTTTCTACAATACTCGCTTGATAAGCAGATTTTAGAAGTTGTAACTACTTTTTCTTTTTTTTTTTTATTATGTAGGCACTAAATTCATCAAACAAAAACAGGTATAACATTTGAAAAGTTAGAAACATGAGACTAAGGATATGCTTGTGCTGCCAAGTATTGCAGATTATGGCCAAAGGTGCCTTATTTGCACCCCTCAGTGATGTGGCATTCATTTAAAATCTTTGTCTTATCCTGATTAAGCCTAAGCTTATATCTCAACAAACAGTGTAGAAGCTTAATTATTCAGCACCCATTCAGGATACAAACGACCGTTAGCCAGCTCTTCTAGATAAACATAATATCAATTTATTAGGGATAGAATAGAAAGACATGTACATGGAGGATGCTCTGTACTAGTGTACACTCGAGCAGCCTAATACAAGGAAGTAATACATGATCTTTTATAGTATTAAACCACAAACATAATTCAACGTCTTATTGGTTCTTTGGCTTTGACGTATGATTGACGCATGACTACTTCTCCATTATGGGTGAGGTCGTTTTTCCTATCATACTATATATAGTAACAAAAAGCATAGAAAAGGATTTTACACAAGGTGGCCTACGTGCCTAATATCACATGGTCCATCTTGTGACAGAACTTGAGAACATCACGTACTCAGACTGGTACTTTCCAGAAGGGAGATTGCTTCAGCTAGCATGCAATGACGAGGATCTTTCATGATGTCTGTTCAGAGGGCAAGCCTTGCAACATAATGCGTTCCTAGCAGTAGCGAATTACATTTGTAGGCCTCTTTACTTAATGATAGGCCTGTGCAGAGATTGTCATTGTGTATCACAGGGGCCACTAGGCATAGCATACCTAAGAACTGTAAAATGCGATTCCACAACAGTAGTCTAGATATTGTATTGTATTGTATTGTAATAGTATTTATATAGCAGTTACTACCCCTGACGAGGCGTCAAAGCGCTTTTCGTGAGTAGCACGCTACTCTGGAACCCAACAAGAATTAATGATGGATTAGTATCGGGAAATATGAGTACAGTTTTAGTATTATTAGGAATTAATTTGAGCTGCAGTTATTAGAGTTTGTTAGTTAGATTGACTGGAGGAATGGAGGGGTGGAGGAGGAAAGAAATCCAGAAGTGTTAATTGGGAGTATATCCTTAATTTACTCAACCCAAAGGCTTGGGATGATTAAAGGGGGATGGAGGAGGGAAGAGTCTGTGGAAGGGTTAGGGAGAGCATAGTAGCAGGGTGAGATAAATGAGGGAGAATTTAGTAGGGTTGTGTGGGAGGTCATGGTAGTAGAGTGAGCATTGGTGAGTTAGATGTGGAAGCAGAGGGAAGAGCTTAGGCAGAGTTATTTAGGAGATGAAAGTAGTGGAAAGGATTTGGGATGAGTCAGAGTGGGAATGGAGGATAGTTTGATAGAGACATGACATATGATGATGGGTAGATAAGTGTGATAAGATGAGAGCAGGAATTCATAGATATCTAGTATAACAACTCGCCCAGGAGCCATGCAATGACCCACGAACATGCCAAGCACAGAAACCACATATACACATACATACATGCATATATATATATATACACACACAAATACACACACACATGAATATACACACATATGCACATACAATACATAATTAGAACCATGGGTAAATATACTTAGTCAAACAGGTTTAAAGAGTGTGTTTGTATTTTATTGTTATGACATAGTAGCAATACATATTTCTAAAGAACTATACATAACTAGAAATAGACACATAGGCCCTCATTCCTACATTGGCGGGCGTCGGTTGCCGTCCGCCATGCGGGAACCTCCAATCTGCCGCCATGCAGTCAAAAGACCGCTGGCGGCATTCCAACATTCCTGCTGGGCCGGCGGGAATGGGGGCCGCAACACAGGAGCCGGCTCCGAATGTAGCCGGCGGTGTTGCAGCGGTGCAACGGGTGCAGTTGCACCCGTCGCGCTTTTCACTGTCTGCTAAGCAGACTGTGAAAAGCCGCCCTGGGCCCCTGTTAGGGGACCCCTGCACTGCCCATGCCTGTGGCATGGGCAGTGCAGGGGACCCCAGGGGCCCCAGGACACCCGTTCCCGCCATCCTCTTCCTGGCGGTGAAAACCGCCAGAAACAGGCTGGCGGGAAGGGGGTCAGAATCCCCAAGGCAGCCTGCTTGCAGCGCTGCCATGGCGGATTCGCCCAACCGGGGCTAAATCGGCGGGAAACTGCCGGCCCCGGTTTTCTGACCGCGGCTTTACCGCCGCGGTCAGAATGGGCAAGGAAGCACCGCAAGCCTGTTGGCGGTGCTTCCGTCATTCGCGGCCCTGGCGGTCTTTGACCGCCAGGGTCGGAATGACCCCCTTAATCAGAACAAATATTTATCAACATAGGCATATGCAGTCCATAGTTGTTTGAATATGGTGGTTATGAGGGAAAGAGCCAACTCTTGAGTAGTTTTCTGAAGACAAGAAAGTTATCTGTGGCTCTCATAGTTGGGGGTAATGAATTCCATAGTTTGGCTGCTTGAATGGAGAAGGATGTACCACCTATAGTCTTATTCTTGTATGGTGGTGTTCTAAGGCGGGGTGCCAATCTTGAGCGGAGGTTTCTTTGTTGGATGTATTTGGTTATTTTGTTTTTGAAAAAAGCAGTCCTGTTCCATGTATAGCTTTGTGGGTGATACAAAGCAGCTTGAAAGTGCATCTTCTGGCAACGGGTAACCAGTGTAGTGCTCTCAAGGCAGGGGAGATGTGGGCTTGCGGCTTTACATGTAATAGTAGCCTGGCTGCAGAGTTTTGGATACGTTGCAGTTTTTTCATAATAGATAAAGATGATCCATGGCAAAGGCCATTGGCATAATCCAGTTTGTATAGTACAAGCGAGATAGTAGCTTGCACCTTGTGTGGAAATCCGAGGTGGGGGAAGATGCGTCGTGAAGTCTTCAAGGTGATGAAGCTTGTTTGTGCTAATTTGTCCACTTGGGCATTCATAGTTAACTTGGAATCCAGAGTGATTCCAAGGTTTTTAACTTCCTTGGATAATTGAGGAGGTGGTCCGAGATCGTCAGGCCAGACGCACAGAGGGTCATAACATTTCCAGTCACCACATATGAGTATTTCTGTTTTGGAGGTATTTAGTTTAAGATGGCTCCAGGTCATCAGCTGATCAACGACTCTGAGGCAACTGAAGATTTGTGAGTTTTCAATGTTTTTGGGGCATTCTAATTTAAGTAGTATTTGTGTGTCATCTGCATAGTTGTAGCATGTGAGATGGAAATCATTGATCAGTTCTGGTAAAGATATCATGTAGATGTTGAAAAGCAAAGGTGATATGATTGATCCTTGGGGGACCCCTGCTTTTGTGAGGTAGGGTTCGGACGAGAAGGGGGGTGAGTTGATGATTTTAGATCTTTTTTGAAGATAGGAAGTAATCCAGTCGAGAGCAATCCCTTGTATGCCGGCTTCGTGGAGTCTTTGAATTAGGGTGTCATGGTCAACCGTATCAAAGGCAGCCGAGAGTTCCAAGAGAAGTAGTGCAGCAACTCCATTGCGGTCAACTGTGTTTTTAAGATCATCCCAGATTGCTATGAGTGCCGATTCAGTGCTTCTTTCTGGGCGGAATCCAGTTTGGAAGTCTGAAAGTATAGAATTGTCTTTAATGAATTGTGACATCTGGGCGAATGCTGCTCTTTCTATCAATTTGTCCAGGAAAGGTCCATTTGTGATTGGTCTGTAGTTGTTGGGGTCTTGCGGGTCTAGGTTTGTTTTCTTTAATAACGGTCATTTGTATGCCTTTTTCAGGTCTACAGGAAAAGTTCCTGTAGTTAAAGAGTTGTTGATGATTCTTCTTACAGGTGTGGCAGCAGAAGTAGATAGAAGAATGTTCTGAAATTCATTGAGAATTTTATAAAATTCCTTGGTTGTAGATTGAGCATTTTGAATTCTGTCTGAGTAGTACCTTTTTTTAGCTTTTTTGATTGATGATTTGTATATTCTGTTAAGTTTGTGTAGCTGCAGTTTGTCTTGACTGTTGATTGTTTTGAGCCAGGTCCTCTGCAACTTTCTGATTTGTTGCTTTATCTTTTTAAGTTCTGTGTTTCTTCAAGGTGTTGTTGTTTTTTGTCGTGTTTAGTTTTTCTGAGTGGTATTAGAAATTCAAAAGCTTCCTGTAGCCACTCATAAAGTTTTGGCACAGAATTAATTGTATCTAGATCTGTGTTGGCTGTTAGTTGTGTTTCTAAGTCATCCAAATTGAGTTTGCTCCATGGTCGATAGGTGCATGTATGCAAGTAGTTGTGGGGTGTGTTGATTTGTGGAGTTGTATGTCGGAAGGTTATCAAATGGTGGTCTGACCAAGTGATTGGCGTGATGCTATGAATAATAACTAGTTCAGGCTTGGCAAAAATGACATCTAGGATGTGTCCAGCGATTTGGTTGGGATTGTGTACAATCTGATGTAGGTTCAATGAGACTAGGCCAGTGGTGATGGCTTTTGGATGGGGAATACTGGGTTTGTCAAACCAAATATTTAGATCCCCAAGAATGCACAGGTTGGAGTATAGTGTAATAAGGTTTGAGACTGTGTCTAGAAGAGCATCTGGGAATGTGGAGTTGTTAGGTGGAGGTCTGTAAAGGAGGAGAATGTTACAGGAGGAAGTTGGAGTAGGGTGGCATCTTGTGAGGAGGGCTTCACAACCTTGTGTTGAGATGTTGTCTGTTTTACTGAGGTTCAATGCCTGTTTGAATATAATAGCTAGTCCACCTCCTCTCTTGTCTATAGGGTTTTGTGTGATGGTTTGATAGCCTGGAGGAACGGCTTTGTGCAACACTGGGGCCATGTCATCTCCTAACCAGGATTCAGTTATGAATAGTAAGTCAGGTTGTGTGTCTGTGAGCAGGTCGTAGATGTGGTGCTCTTTTTTTTAGAGTGATCGAGCATTTATGAGCTGGCAGATTAGAAAAGCTGTGTTAGTGGTAGTGTTGTTTTGTTTAGGAGAAGCATAAGTAGTATAATATGAGCTTGCAGCAGGAGTGTTGCTAGTTGTGATAACTGTTTGAGGCTCACAATAGTCTTGCTTTTCAATATAGTGTTCCTCTTCCAGCAGGTTAAGGAGGCATTTTGTTGGGTCTGTGTGTGTGGGTGGTGGACTTGGTGGCTGAGAGAGCCATGAAGAGTATACTGTTTTTTGTAGGGTAGTCTTATTATGTACTAGACAAGGGGATGCGAGGTTGCTAAGAGTGGCATGTTTTTTTATTTTGTTTGCGTTTGTTTAGTGTGGATGGAGTATGGGTTAGGGGTGGTGGAGGAGCATGTGGATCATGATGTAAGGCTCTAAATTGTGCAATGGAGGAGAGGCGAGTGAATGAAAGTTGCTAGGTTGGGGTGCTTGTGGTAGGTATTTGTGAAGAGTGAGAAAGTAGGGGTGAGGATAGGATGGAATTTGGATTCTTTGTGTAGTCCTGAGGGAGGGAGTGGGTATGACGATAAGTGTAATGTAAATTTGTGTTGATTTGATGTGCTGATGTGTGTGGTCTGTATTGTTTTTGTGGAATAGTGAGAGGGGATATTGGTGTAGTTGTTTTTGGTGAGGGAGTTGTATGTGAGTTAGTGCTGGTGAGTGGAATTTTAGTATTAGATGGGGTGTTGATGTGTTTTGGAGATGAATGTATGAGGTGTGTAAGAGGTGATGGATGTGTGTCAGGGGAGTTAGTGTTAGTTGTGATGACTGGAAAAGGTAATATGTGTGATGGAGTGAAGTGTGGGGATTGTATGGTTGTGTGTAATTGGTGAGGAGAGGAGAAGAGTGTTTGTAGATGGTGTTTTTTGAAGGCACGATTTGGGCATTGTTATGATGACAGGTGGTGTGTGTGGAGCAAACAGCGGATAGTGTTGTTGGTTAGTATGAGCAGAGAGTGTGTATCTGGAAGGCTGAGACTGAGAGAAATGTAAACTGTAGTTTTGTGGTGTGTGGGTGATTGCAGGTTGTGTTAGTGGGAGTGGACAGAGTAGTGTTTGCTTTGAGAATGAAGGTGTTTGACTGTTGGAGTTGTGGAGGATATGTGTATATGTGTTGTATAAAGGGTATTGTTTTGGGTGATGGGACATTGCAATCTGTCTGTGGTCAGTTTGTGATGCATGAGTTGGATGTCTTTGTAGAATATGTGTTTGCATGTTGAGGGATGTGTAGGGGCTAAAACCATTCCTGGTCAATAGAGAACTGGGCAGCATTTCTGGCTCTAGCCCCTAGTCCCTACCTGTCCCGAACAGGCCCAAACAGGGAACTGCACTTGTCCTCTCCACCCTTTGCCTCGACGCCTGGGCTGAGACGCCCTGAGTCCTAGGATTAAATAGCCCTACTGGCCAATAAGAAGCTGGTCCTAACCCTAGCCAATCCACTTTCTAGCCCTGATTCAAACAACTAATGGGAGACCCAGCCCTAATCACCAATCATAGTCCTATTCCTGACCACCAATCACAGCCCCAGCCCTAATACCAGCAACCAATCAGAATCCCAGCCCTATCCACCAATCACAGCCCTAGAACCATCAGCCAATCAGAATCTCAGCCCTATCCACCAATCACAGCCCTAGAACCAAAAGCCAATCAGAATCTCAGCCCTATCCACCAATCACTGCCCTAGAACCAACAGCCAATCAGAATCTCAGCACTATCCACCAATCACAGCCCTAGGACCATCAGCCAATCAGAACCCCAGCCCTATCCGCCAATCGCAGCCCTAGAACCATCAACCAATCAGAATCTCAGCCCTATCCACCAATCACAGCCCTAGAACCAACAGCCAATCAGAATCTCAGCCCTATCCACCAATCACAGCCCTAGAAACCAACAGCCAATCAGACACAGCCCTAGAACCAACAGCCAATCAGATTCTCAGCCCTATCCATCCATCATAACCCCAGCATTGGAGCCAGCAACCAATGGAAAGACCATCTCCCAACAACCCATCGCAACAACATATGCAACAACCAATAGGAACTTATATAAGGAGCAAGTTAACTGAAGTCCAGTCCCTGTGGGCAGGGAGAAAGGCAGCTGCTGTTCTATTCAGAATCTCCTTGGATACAGACAGGCTGAATCCACACTTCCAAGCTAGCAGAGTCTACTTTCCAGGTAAGGGAGCAATTGTTTAAAAAACAAACCCTGGAATACTGCTGGCCACGCACTCTGAAATCGGGCTTTTTTAAAGGCAAAAAACAGGGGTGCAGACAGTTTTTAAACACAATTTAAATCACACAAACAGGTTAAAACAGTATCCTAAAAACACACTCTGCAAGAGGTATGTAGCCTTTTTACTTAGAAGAAAAAAGGGTGGGGTATGTGCCACAAACTAGCAAGGCAATTCACACAGTCACAGCAAAAACGAATTAAAAAAAACACCACTTTAAAAGAGGCCAGGCTGCCTGAAACACAGAGAGTCCACAGTAAAACAGACACCGGTAGCTGAAAGAAAAAATACTTTTTAACAAAATAATACTATTTACCCAGAAAAATCTCAGGGCTCCTTACCTAGGTCTTTTTGCAATCCCTGAACACTGGGCTGTATTAGGACACAGGGAAGATGCTGAGGCTCACAAAATGGAGGTGGCTGTCTTGGGCTTCCCTCCACAAACTTAAGGGGCCAGAGCAGGTGTGTGGGGGGGAGGGCTCAGGTGCAATAGGGACTCCGAGAGCCAATCAGCTAAGTCCAGTCCCTGTGGGCAGGGAGAAAGGCAGCTGCTGCTCTATTCAGAATCTCCTTGGATACAGACAGGCTGAATCCACACTTCCAAGCTAGCAGAGTCTACTTTCCAGGTAAGGGAGAGATTGTTTAAAAAACAAACACTGGAATACTGCTGGGAGCGCACTCTGAAATCGGACTTTTTTAAAGGAAAAAACAGGGGGGCAGACAGTTTTTAAACACAATTTAAATCCCACAAACAGGTTAAAACAGTCTCCTAAAAACACACTCTGCAAGATGTATGTAGCCTTTTTACTTAGAAGAAAAAAGGGGGGGTTATGTGCCACAAACTAGCAAGACAATTCACACAGTCACAGCAAAAACAAATTTAAAAAAAACACCACTTTAAAAGAGGCCAGGCTGCCTGAAACACATAGAGTCCACAGTAAAACAGACACAGGTAGCTGAAATAAACACTTTTTAA
Organism: Pleurodeles waltl; assembly: GCF_031143425.1. Lineage (NCBI taxonomy): Eukaryota > Metazoa > Chordata > Amphibia > Caudata > Salamandridae > Pleurodeles > Pleurodeles waltl. The sequence continues at coordinate 516,088,237 of NC_090448.1, forward strand.
ACAAAATAATACTATTTACCCAGACAAATCTCAAGGCACCTTACCTAGGTCTTTTTGCAATCCTTGAACACTGGGCTATATTAGGACACAGGGAAGATGCTGAGGCTCACAAAATGGAGGTGGCTGTCATGGGCTTCCCTTAAAAACTTAAGGGACCAGAGCAGGTGTGGGGGGGAGGGCTCAGGTGCAACAGGGACTCAGAGAGCCAATCAGCTAAGTCCAGTCCCTGTGGGCAGGGCGAAAGGCAGCTGCTGCTCTATTCAGAATCTCCTTGGATACAGACAGGCTGAATCCACACTTCCAAGCTAGCAGAGTCTACTTTCCAGGTAAGGGAGAGATTGTTTAAAAAACAAACACTGGAATACTGCTGGGCGCACACTCTGAAATCGGGCTTTTTTAAAGGCAAAAAGCAGGGGGGCAGACAGTTTTTAAACACAATTTAAATCACACAAACAGGTTAAAACAGTCTCCTAAAAACACACTCTGCAAGATGTATGTAGCCTTTTTACTTAAAAGAAAAAAAGGAGGGGTTGGTTTATGTGCCACAAACTAGCAAGGCAATTCACACAGTCACAGCAAAAACGTTAAAAAAACACCACTTTAAAAGAGGCCAGGCTGCCTGAAACACAGAGAGTCCACAGTTAGACCTACTTCTATGATCACTGAAAGTAAAGTAAGGGGATCCGAGGAAGTAATCACAACATTGTTAGTATCTTCCATAACCTTAACCTTGATTTTAGGAAGTATATAAGTTTCATTTCCTCAGTGAAAGAAAAGCTTCCTCTGGAAGGGCTCATTGTAGAGAGCACAAATGCAAGGTGATAGGGGAACTTCTGTTTGATTCCTCTGATTAATAAGAATGGGTTGGAGGTGATCCAGTTAAGGGTAACCAATCCTAATACACAAAATGATTTATAGCACAGAACCACTTAATTACTACTTGGGGACACTGATGTTACTCCAATACACATCACAGAAACAGCCATTCCAGCAAATCAAATGCTTTCTTCTGCAGCCAGCGCAATCATAGATAAGGGATTGCATGTACGTTCTGCTTACTCTATTAGGACATTTACTAAATTAGTATGAGTGGTTGTAGTTATCATTTTATTTTAAAGACAACCATTTGTGTTCATCTTACATCTGTTAAAGTTCAATATTGCTCTAAAACAGCACTAGGCATACTTGTTTCATTACTGTTAGGTGTTTACACATCAGCTGCAAATATTCTGATGTTCTATCCAACTTGCAGTGCTGTAGAGAAATACCACATCTTTGAGTATTTATGTTGTAATTCACATAGCATTCACATTTCCAAACAAGTAAATTAATGAAAGCATAGCATTGTAAGCTGTATGACCCACCACTAGTTGCAACTTGAATGTCTGAAACCTTGCACATTTTATTGATGCATTTTAAATCTAATCTCTATATTTCATAACAGCATTTTAGTAGTGTGTGTCTCATATTAAAATAAGAGCTGTGTTCTCAGTTATGTTAAAAATCATTCAAGCACATATATGATCTGTAAATTAAGCTTTGTGGCAACATAATTCATCTATTTTTACCAATAACAAAGGCTACAGATATATAGGACCCGCTGATTAAATATACAACAATTCCCATCCTATTGAGTCTCTCTTAATGGATGCAGTATTCTGACTTTTCTGCAGTCATCAGTTGTTGAATATTTCAATGAAATTTCTCACCTGTGTTCTAGAAGACTCCGGAGTAATGGCTAAAGCACATTTTGCAAAGTTCTTCTCACTTTTAAGACGGCCACCTGTGAACATGTTCTCCTTTAAATTACAAAACATTGCTCCATTTTCCACCTCACTCAACATTATTTTTCTTTGCCTTCCAATGAAAGAAATCCAGTTCAGCCAATTGATTTTCCCACATATACAATTATCATTCACAAACTACTCATCGCATGTTTGAGTGGTGAAGGCAAACATCATTCTTTGGAGAGTCTTTCTCATCATTCAACCCTTACTTCTGCATACATTTCATTATAACTTGAGTACAAGTCTATCTCCCTCTAAGCATCCACCTCAATGTACATCATAATCCTCTGCCTCCCCAGCTACTTGAATGCAGGGTCTCCACCCCCTACACCCCGTTATTATTCCTACTACAAACTTTCCAAAATTGCCAATGCTTTTTTTTACTAGTCCTCCGCCATCTATCTATCACTGTCCCATTTGCCCAGCCCCCTCTTTTATCACAAACTCATTATGGTCATACAGGAGCCATTTGCCACCCACAATAGAGACTGCCAAGAACTCTCCACCATTTCCATCTCCTTGGAACTACTGTTAGCTGGCACCTTCACGTCATTCAGTAGAACCTTCTTACTGTTTTTAACCATTACTATCATTTGGGCAATTTCATACCAACATTTTTTTGCCCCTAACCTTAGATCACATCAAACATGGGAGAACTTTGTTCCCACCTTTGCTCTCTCCTCAGTAATTAGGAAACAGCCACAGTTATCAAAGTATAATAAATTCCAAACTGTCCTTTGACAAACTTGCCTTTTCAATCAACAACCATAATACATTTTCTTACCTTCCAACATTCATTTTTTCTCTTTGCTGAACAACCAATTACCTGTCCATCGCCATCACACCCCTTCTTCTACACTCAGACAATCCATGAATTTTTACAAAACATCACTTCAGTCTCCTCTACAATTATCTATAATATCCAGGGATAATAGACTATCCTCCTTGCACTCATCCTCCCCTTTCTTTGACTTGCTCTCTTTTATTCATGCCAAGTGACTTCGTGCCACGTGTACCTATCCACCCTCATTACAGCCTCCACACCAAAACGTTCTCCTTCCTCAGCTTGGCATGCATTTCCAGCAAGCCATTAACAACTTCAGTACCTTTCTCCAAACTCACACCTCATTGCATATCTCATCTGAAAATGTTTTCCCTATACCTTTGAACATATTACCTTCCTCTACAGAAGAGCAATCAACATTCCTCTGCCTAAAAGCACTCAGTGGCTACCAGTATACTCCTCAATTACAAAGTAGTGTCCCTCTTCCCCTCTTCTCTTATCTACGGGAGAGGCTAAGTGACACCAGATGCTCCCTTCACCTCTCCAAAAACCACTTCTTCAAGACCCTGGCAACTGCTCTTTTTCCCATATTCCACATAGTAATTTCCCGAAAGCTGCTGACTATAGCCAGTGTCCTGCTATTCTTATCACCCTTCACCTATCTGATGCCTTGACTACCTACCTCATCGTTCCTGTGTTGCCTCCTCCTTCGTCATGAACTTCTGTCGTATACCCTTGTTTTTTCTGAAATCTCCATCTACCACTCTGCTTGTGGGTGTTCCACAAGGCACACTTGCAGCACCCCAGAGACCAACATCCCTCCCCAATAATGTATGTCATCTCCATGCCAACTATCAAAGTTTTTCTCAAATTCCCTGTCCCTTTTCATGGAAATCCTCAGTGTAGTTCACCCCATCTTTCTCAACAGCATGAACACCTCTATTTTTAGCAATAGTTTTCTTGAAAAATGCTCCCAAGTTGGTACATATCAATATCAAAATGTTGTCTTAACTAAATTGTATTTTTTATGTCATGAACATTACTCATACTATTTTGTATTTTTGAAGCTCACCGGCCTTTCGGTAAATATGTATCGATATGTAATATATCACTCAAGGCCTTGACCACTCTTTAAGTGTGACTCTGTACAGATGTATTGAGTTCCATTGTCATGCCTGCCGTCCTATCCCCTATTACTGCATTTCATCTGATGTCACACTCCATCCATTTCCCATTTACGTCCACTGCTCATTAAAGGAAACCAAAAATTCTTATAAATATACCCTCATTACCAAAAGAAATAAAAAAACAAAGACAACCTCTGAGTATTGAGCTCGTTAGACAAAGTAGCAGTTCCTTCTGTGCGTCAAGAACAATGCATACAAAATATTGTTTATAGGGCTTGAGAATGGTTGAAGTCCCAGAAAACCTAGTAAATTTGAAACAAAACTAATGTGACCACAGTACCAGTGCTTTCAACTAAGATACGATCCCATTATCCATAGTTCTTTCAGCAATGTGTATGCTTCGGTCTCTGGCTGTATGTTTACCAAAAAACTGTACTGCGTGGTGCAATATGCTATAGAAGTGCATACGGGATGTATATCTATCAGGGTGTGTTTTTGTTGTCATGCCACTGTAACATCAAAGGCCTCTTAGATAGGCACAGAGAAGCGGATGTTTCTAATTGGGGTGTGGGTCATTTATAGTTCGATCGCAATTTAAACCAAATGACCCCTATAATCCTCCAATTGAAATCAGGATATTTAGATTTGCAGCCTTAAACCGCACACAGTTTTCTGTCAACATGCATGACTTTTGTACTGCATGCGCTGATCGTAAAAACTGTTTAACAACAGGATGTTTACGTTTGTAAGTTTGCTGATGAAGTAAGTAACAGGTTACTGGATGACTTGAAACATTGGTACATTGAGGATGATCAGAAGCTGGAGTGAGATCACACTGTCTGGTAGAAGACAGGTATTTTGTATTTGAGGGAGGAGTCTTTTAAATGGGTAAGTAAATTAATTTTTTTAATATAGCGCAAACTCAACCCAAAGGTAATGTAGCGCTTTACACGAGCACCAGTTAGGTTACTGTTGTATTGGAAGAAGAAAAACTGCTCAAACAGCTTGGCTTGAACTCCAAGAAAGATTTATTCTCGGAGGTGCAACTGCATGCGGCTCTCTTCACCATCCAGTCCGAGTAACTGTCAGTAAAGGGAACTCCGCGCGCACCGACGCTCCAAGTTCCACATTCACCAGATCAAAACAATACAACACATCTTTCCCCTTTACAGTAAGCAACAAAAGACCACGTCCCCCCAAACACGGTAAAACAGAAACTAAAATAAAAAACAAATGATAAACCCATGTGACAAGGATATAAAGGTACAATAACACAAAGCAATTTGTTCATTATGACAACAACCTATATATATAGAAACATCATCTTACATAATCCCCCAAGTAGACCGGAGTTCTGTGATTCCTTTGAGTCCTTCGTAAAGATGTATAATTTCCATCACATCTCACTCCTAACTGACTAGCATGTCCTCCTTCAACACCACCCTCCACTTTGTTGTGAATCAACGCATCATCATCCATAAGCATATAACTACTACAGCCATTCTCACTACTACTTTGAACATTTGCAAAACAATTTTCCTCACCCACCAGTTCGGAATTAGCATCACAATATTTTGCCACTTTCCTCAAGTTCCACTTCTCACCATTCTCCAACACTACAAAGAAACGATGCACCTCCTTTACCTTGAATGGGCCACAAAACTTCTGCCACATACTAACTTTGGCTCTGATTTTCACCCAATCACCTTTCTGGATTCTGCCAAGATTTCCCACCCTCGCACCACCATTGTTGTTTTTATTACACTTCCTACTCACATTTCCATTCTCAACACTCTCCTTTCCAGCAAGTATGCAACTGTCCAACACAGTCCTCATCCACACTGGAAATTCTCTTGTCCCAGCCTTTCTTCCGCTCATTAGTTCAAAAGGGACCTCGCCTGTCACATTGTTTCTCGTGGTACGATAAGCCCAAAACATGTCCGATACCATTGATTCAACATTACTACCACTAGCAAAAGCCATTTGAATTACCCCTTTTACCAAACAGTTCGCCCTCTCCACAATGCCATTGGCACAAGGATTGTACAAACTTGTGCAAGAGTGTTTGATTCCTGTCTTCAACAAAAAGTCTTTCATCTCTGTTGAAACCAATTGGATACCATTATCCGTGATGATCTTGTAAGGATAGCCCTCATCCCTAAAAACTGTTTCCAAGACATTGATAGTAGATCTTGTGGTGATTTCTCTCATAAATTTTACAACCAACCACTTGGAATAGACATCCACCAACACCATTGCAAACCTCAACGGACCACCCATTTGTGCTAAGGGTCCTATGAAATCAACGCACACGCTATGCCATGCCATACCAGGATTCTCTATAGCACCACCAAATGATTGACCAGCAAGCTTCAACCTTTTCTCACTGTCCTTGCACACCCTGCACTTCTCAACCCAGGTCTCAACGTCATCATCCATGCCTGGCCACCAAAAATGTTCCCTCAACCTTTTCTTTGTTAACGTCTGACCCAAATGTCCTTCATGAGTTAACTTGAATATGTCCAAACGCAAACACAACGGGGGAATACATTTCTCGCCCCTCATTAATACCTCATCACATAGAGTTAGTTCATCTAACACCTTCAAGTAAGGTCGTGCAGATGTGCTTACACAACTCTCCCTTTTTGCCCCGTACTTCACCAAATCTATTACTTCACCCAAAATTACATCATCTTTCCACCCACCCACTTATCTTTTGAAAGCGACCCACGCATACTCACAAAAACTCCTCAATACTCACTACCACAACATCTACTCCGACGCTCTCTACATCAGTACCACCTAAATCCTGAACCGGCAACCGAGACAAACAATCAGCTTGCACATTGTGCCATCCAGAAATGTGCTACACCATATACATGTATTCTTGCAATCTTGAAGCTAATCTAGTTAACCTAGCAGACCCTTTTCCCGCACCACCAGGTGCTAACACTTTCACTAATAATTTATGATTTTGTATGTTTAAAAAGTATAGCCTAATGAATATAAATCTTGGAGACATGTTGCCATATTATGACTTTAAATGATATTTGAGCTAATTAGAGTGCACGTCTGCGCTAGCTGCCCTGAACAATCGAACTTTCCTTTCCTTGTATTCAGCCTGTCTCACAGAACTCAGGCTTCCCTCATTTTGTTTACTTTATGTGTTCTTTGCTCACATTTCTTTTAACTTTTTATTTTAATCTTGTTCTCCCTTTCCAGAAGATGCAGCACCAGAGCTGCTGGGCTCTATTTTGACATTTCTTTTTCCTACCACCATTTGTTTTGGAGTAACACTTGCACAGTTATCTATCAACAGTTTCTGCCTTGCATAGAGACCTACCTACTCTGTTCATGTAAGGCAGACATTTAAAGCCACTGAGTATGCAGTTGTGCATTAGAAACCCACAGCTGGAGCACTACTGCCAAAAGAATGTCTGCAAATGTCTAAGCCCTGTCCACAGCTAGTGCCATCCATAATGCTGCTTTTCTCCCTGCTAAACTTGCATCCTCAAGGTTACGTGACTCTGGCCTCATTTACTTTCAAGACTCTCTCCCTGCACTCAGTCTCTAACAAGCGAACTCCACACTTTTCCTCTTCATCCCTTCTATAGCCACCCTTCCTCTTTTGTACCCAATGGCAAACTCTCTTTCTCCCCAAATACTTCAAAACGTATCTTCTCAAAGGCATCTAACTTAAAAGATGCTCTGGTTACAACCCACTCCCTCATCAAGCATGCCACTGAAATGCACAATACTTGTAATCAACTACAATCAACATATTCTTTTATTTACAGAATCTTGGACATCATTTGCACTAGAATGGGCATGGCATTTCTGCCTGTTTAAAAGGCCATCCATCCTCTCATTGTGATAACAAAAGTGGAGGACTTGCTGTCCTCTTTAAAAATAATTTCTCTCCTGTATTTCACTCCTCCATTTCACAGAGGCTGAACTTTTAGTTTTTTTGTTTTTTTTCCCCATGATCTATTCTGCTACCATCGCAGGCACTATTTCTTTCCAATCTTCTTATGCGTGGTTGAGATTTACAATTTTTTCATAGATATCCTAACACCTTTCATCCTGAGTCGTTCCTCCCGCATGGTATTAAGAGACTTGCTTATCTGGGATGAAGGCCCAAATTCCACTTCCTCTTCTGATCTTCTAGATTCTATGTCTGGGATCAATCTCTATCAACAAGTAATAAGGCACACTCCAACTTCTGGCCATCTCCTAGAAATTATTTTTGCCCCTCCGACTTAAGTGAATGCAGCTCCCCATCCTTTTTGCATGGTCTGACCATGCCCCAATTTCCTTTGATATTACCCTTTCAGTTTTCTCTCGCCTTTACGAGGAAGTCACTCTCTCATTCATAGCTTGACACTAAAATACCTTTCTTCAATTCTTGGGTCAGTCAGGCTCTAGATACAGTTCTCACTCCATTGTCTCACTCCTTAAAAAGAGCACAACCTTAGGCTCCCTGATATAATGATATTCTTTTGGAAGCCAAATGTAAGAGGCTGGAAAGGATATGGAGGAAAGATTATGTTCCTAAAAACCTGTCCCTGAACAAGACACCCCTAAGCAAATATAGAAAACTGGTTTGCTCCTCCGAGGTTACTTTCTATGCAGCAAAAATTATTTTTGCAAAATATTCTCTAAAATATATTTTTTAATTGTGAGCTCTTTATCTGCTGGAGATTGCAATTCTCAACCTCTCTGTGTTATCTCTCGAATAATTTTCACTACAATATTGACTTAATCTGTTAATTCATTCCAAGTCAAACTTCCTGCAGATTCATGGATCATTCTAATTCAGTCCACCTCCATGTGGTCCTTCCAGATGCCTCACCAGTTTAACTTTCTCTCCTTAAAAGACATCCACCATCTCCTGATGGTGGTATCCTCTGGCTCTATGTAGGATATCTTTCTTTCCTGCATGATCACCCCTGTTATTTTGCCTTTTGCCAGGCCCTATATTTTTGCTTACTTTAGAATTCACTGCACTTCAACCCCGCTAACAAGTGGTAAAGTTTCTGTGCTCCCCTTTAAACATGTTCAGATTGGCAAATTCTTAATTGTTATATTTAGCTTAAATATGTCCCCAATATATGGTGCAAAAATGTACCAATGGCCTGTAAGTTAAATGTCACTAGTGGACTACAGCACCTATCTTGCATCCACTGACGGGACAGTGTAAAAACATTGCTTAAGGCCGAAATTTGTAGCCTGACTGGCGGTTTAAAAACTGCAATTTGACCTGTCAAAGTAAAAGTTTTACACAGGTCAAAACCTTCTTTCTAATAATATTAAGTCATTCCAATTAAGGCTTTGTAGTCCACAAGGCAGGATGCTTTTTATTTAAAAGTGGGACATGTAAAACTGTAGGATCTGATTCAGAAACATAATTTACACTTGTTGGTAAGTTTACATTTTTGAGTAAGTTCACTACTTTTTCGGCATTCACAAACTCCAAGTATCAGTTACTACTAAAGAAAACACCAGTAGTAAGTCCAGCACTACACATGGATTTACAATAAACCCCCATAGGAAATAATGTTAAATTAAATTAAATTATTTAAAACAATTGAAATATCAATAAATACAAATTAATGCTTCAAATATGTAAAAGCAGTACATGTGTATTGTTTAGTTAAGAAAAAATTGAGCAACCTATTTTGTAATTTTAAACCTAATGTAATACTAAATTTTATTAAAAAATAATTAAATTAATTGTAATTAATTCTATAGATCACTTTTTGCACATTAAAATGTTTATTCCCCCAGAAGTGGGAAGTTTTTAATTTAACTTTCAGAAAAATACATTTCTTTTAATATATATCATTAATTAAAGTTCAATAAAAAATAATTTAATAGTGATAACACATTTTTCAATTTAGTTCTACATTACAAGGACTTAAATCAACACATTTGTAATGTTCTAAATTTTAAGGATCTTTAGCATTCCAATGGTCAGCACATCATGAATGAAACAAAATATTGTTTGAAAATCAGCTATGCTTGCTAAAGCCAAGGATGTAGATACTGGACATAGATTCTTCGAGATTTTTTTCTCAGAAATGTACGGCACAAAAGAGCGTACTGATCAAAATAAACTGGAAAACACTGGTTTTTACTTTGAAATGAGAAGTCATGCTTTCTATGAGCAGAGCGAGTGTGAAGGATGGTCCTGTAGAGATTTATTTAGCAGAAACTTTGGGTAGAGGTGGTAGAAAACACAAAAGTAATGCACATGGCTTTGAAGATAACCCACTATATGGGTAGCCAATGCACTTTATTAAGGGTAGCTTCCATAGAAGCTCCTTTTGGTGATTGCAATGTGATGTGTGCAGCATAATTTGGGATATTTTGTAGCCTGAGAAGAATGTGGTCAGAGGAACCGAGAAACAAGGTATTTCAACAGCCAAAGTTTGCTTAGAAAAATAGCTTCAACTACTGTCTGATGTGTGTGAGCTGGAGAAAAAAGAATGATCTTATTTGGTAGTTTTATAAGTAGAAAAACGTAGAAAAGACCTTGCTGGCATGAGCTGACAGGCAGAGCTTGTAATCTAAATGCACGCCATGATTCCAGACCGAAGTGGCCAGTGTGGAGGCAGAGTCGAGTTCCGGAGCCAGGACACTAGATGGAAGGGGCATAGGAGAATTATTGGATGAAATTATCAGGATTTCTGTTTTCATGTTATTTCATGGGTGACTTTATGATCATCCAGTTTGCCACAAAAATCATGCACAAGAGAAATTTAGACAAAATGTTGCCATCTAAAGAGAGCAGCATTTGCATGTCATCTGCATTAACAAAGGTAATAAGCATTTGCAATGCAATGGGTCTCGCATTTGCTCGAGTTAGGGAAAATTAACTTTGTAAACTGCTGACCGGACTTTTCTTGCCACATAAACTGAAAAAGAAAAGTATAATAGTTTCACATAAGCAAGCCGACGGCCGCCATGAACGCAAAGCAGACACACAAAAGAAAACAGAAGTTTGCTTCCAGTCAAACGTATCGCCAAAAGTGCAATTATCCAGGTCCAGCAAGAAAGCAAGTATCCATGTAACCAGCAGAAGTGCAATTATTCATGAAACAGGATCGATGTCATGCAAAGCTCCAATTACTGCCCAGCAAGATCACGCTGCCCATGAAATAAAAAGAAAAAGTAGTCCAGAAACTATACGGAAAACATGGAGCCTTGTATGTTTTCAGTAGTTGGACGGTGCGCTCGAGGAGGACTAAACATCAGAAAAGGCATGATGTATGCATGTGTTTCACTAATGAAATCAAGCGAATTTTAAAAGACAAGCCCACAAACCAACCAAACTGATGGTAGTGACATGGGTGTGGATAAAAGCCCTCAGAGAGATTACAACAGGGACGGAGCACTTTGCCAGCTCGAGCCTAAAAAATTTACTGAGAAGTTAGCTCTGTGTAATACTTAAGTTTTAAATTCACCTCAAGTACTGAACCATCAAGAACATTCGTTATTATTGTCTTCTTACAATAAATAGAGATGCATCAGTATGGTTATTACTTGTGCTTTTCTCTATGACTTTAGTCGTATATGTTACTAACTATTGCTTGACACATCCACTAAAATGTGGTGTGGTTGAGAATACAAAAACTTGCAGCTTTATCTTGTTCTACATAGCTCAAATATTATTACATTAAAGTTTTATACAGTTCTCATTATATGTGTACTCATTTTAGGCAGTTAATATGTGGTTTAGATGAAGAATTTACGATATTTACATAAAAACATTTTTTCTGAGTCCCAAGTCAGAATGGGATTTTAGGCCTAATTACGAGTCTGGCAGTCACTAGACCGCCACACTCGCGGTGGCGGTCTTGACCGCCGCTGCTGTGATGGTCCGACCACCACATAACAACCCTAGCAGTCCGACCGCCAAGGTGCCGCTGTCTCCGCTGGGATCGGTGATCCTGATTGGCCGACGGCAGGTGCAGGTTGCAGTCAGTCAGGGCGGCACTGCACATAGCGCCCCCTGCTGATTATAACCTTGTTCTCTGCCAGCCAATTCATGGCGGTAAAAGGCTGGCAGAGACCAGGTGCAGGGGGCCCCCTGCTCAGCACCCTCATAATGTGCACTTCCTTCTGTGCAGACATTGTGCATTGTGACGGTGCTGGTGCCCCCTGTGGGTGGCAGCATTGCCCTGGCCTGGGCAGTGCATTGGTCTCCCTACCCAGCACCCTCGTAATGCGCTGCCCATGCCCTTGGCATTCAGTGAGGAATTATAGGGCATGAGATGGAATCAGGACCATGCAGTCTTGGTATTTGGCACCCAGACTTTCCATTTCGCTGATCATGTCATTTGAGTCACGGCTCAAGAAATAAAACCTGATGGAGGTTGAAGCATAGTGAAGGTAGACTGGATCACATAAGAATGGGATTTGTCACTGAGAAACCATCAGTGGAGGTCAATAACAAGTCATCCATCCCTCATTACTACTCGGTGGGTGGACAACAGAGAAAATGTCTGGTAATGCACCAAGAGAAAACAAATGACACAATGCATGTTGTGCATCAAAGCAATTTTTGGTACATTATAAGCATATGTGATGTACAGCACTCAAGAGTTACTTGTTGACTTAGTAAAGGCCCTGGGACTGTCTGTCAGAAATCGTGAAAAGAACACTAATCATCTCCGCTTTCATGGAGCTGGATGTGGGTTCTACAAAGAAAACAGATTTTTTTCAATTTTTATTCATTTTTCGTTATTTAAATGTACACTTAGCACAGCTCATGTTGTGTTACATCATTGCCACTGTAAGTCAGATATATCGGGTTCATGAACAAATATTGAACTATCAACTTTGTCTCCCAAACATGGTGGTGGAAACTGAAAAGTAGACAGGGAGGAGAAGAGGGGACAATAGGAAATCCCACATTCTTAATATACAAACACTTCCACAATGATCCCTCAAATCTTTGTTATCTTTTTGTATTTGCATCGACATTCTTTGCTTTCATAGACACTCTTGGAGAGAAAAGGATTTGAAAATGTAAACTGTTTTCCAAAATCTAACTAGTGACTAATACACAGGGCCCGATTTACTATAACGTGATTCGGACTTCAGACAGCTTAAAATTGTCTTTTACCAGGAAACAGAGCCTGATTTACAAACAGGGCACAAGTCAGGGGTACACAGTATCCACCCACTAGTTTCACAAGGTGGAAGCTGTGCGCCTTACAAGAAGTAGATTCACTGAAATATGCTGAACTTGTCTACAAGAAGTAGATCCACTGAAATATGCTGAACTTGTCCAGTGTACTAATTTTGAGACACTAAGATACATTCAGCAGCGCCTGCACATTGTCTCTGTTTGTTTCGAGCAACAACATGCAAACATGCAGGTGGGGGTTGGGAGGCAGCTTTCATATAACAGACTCTAACTGGGTCCATAAGAAGTGCCGAGTTTAAGGGGCCATTAGGCTTCCTTTTGTTTCACTATCCTGACAGGGAGCTTATCCCAGCCTCACACATTCAAATGCAAGGAGAGGGACACAAAGGCACACAGCGTGTTATCACTTCACAAATACTTGAGAGGCATGCTTTATAGGTTGTTCAATCCCCCATATATGAGATATGCGTGCACTGTAAGAATGCCAGATGTGTTGGTCTGTTCCAGTCTTTACACAATTAGCAACGAGCGCTACTCATCCCAATGCAGAGTTTCAAAGCACTTTACATCACATATGCATAAACTACATTGGCAATAAATCCTATAAATATGTAAATAAGAGAACTAGGGTGGTCATTACAACCCTGGCGGTCGGTGTTAAAGCGGCGGTAAGACCGTCAACAGCCCGGCGGTAAAAAATTTGGAATTACGACCGTGGCGGAAACCGCCAACAAAGACAGCCACTTTAACACTCCGACCGCCACGGCGGTACAAACAAACAGCGCGGCGGTCACCGCCAACAGACAGACCGGAGACAATGTACCGCCCACACTATTATGACAGGCCAATACGCCACCTTTTCCGGGGTGGATTCACCACGGATAAAAACACGGCGGAAACAGGAATCCCGATGGGAAAATGCTCACCTCTACACACTCCACGAGGAACGAGGACGCCATGGACACGGAACTCCAAATTCTACCTGCAATAGTCTTCCTGCTCCTCTACCAGGAGCACGAACGCCGGCGGCGAAGACCACGGTGAGTACTGGACACAGGGGAGGGGGGAGGGAAAAAACAGGGGGACACACACCCAACAACCCCACCCCCACCCTCACCTACTACAACACACACACTAATGCATATCAATACATCACAGTTGCACCCCCCAAACCCCTCAGAAGAATGCAAAGACAATAGAAAATGAGTGTAACCATTGTAATATATTAAAAGCAAGTAGGCAGAAATATATATATACACCATGTACATAATATATTCCAAGCATAGTAGTCCAGGTGGTGCTCTAAGAAAGTCCGTGGATCACTGGGACCACACGGTATGGGCGAGGCCCACACAAGATCCCCGACCATGATGGAGAGAACACTTCAGGGGCATCAGACAGCAACTAAACATGCACCTCAGGGGGAGGGAAAGGGGGGGCACCTCAGCCGCTTGAGTGCACGACACCAAATCCAAGAGGGGGCCACATGCCCACTGTTCAATCCTGGGGAGTGCAAAGCCACAGTCTCACAAGTCTCTACAGTGGGTGGGTTGCCCACTGTACAATCCTGGGGAGTGCAAAGCCACAGTCTCACAAGTCTCTACAGTGGGAGGGTTGCCCACTGTTCAATCCTGGGGAGTGCAAAACCACAGTCTCACAAGTCTCTACAGTGGGTGGGTTGCCCACTGTTCAATCCTGGGGAGTGCAAAACCACAGTCTCACAAGTCTCTACAGTGGGTGGGTTGCCCACTGTTCAATCCTGGGGAGTGCAAAGCCACAGTCTCACAAGTCTCTACAGTGGGTGGTTTGCCCACTGTACAATCCTGGGGAGGGGGCATGGTGCCCAGAGTGCTTCATCCTGCTAAGGACTGAGGTAGTGGATGTATCTCTCCACTGGTTCTGGAGGGGGCTTTTTGCCCAGAGTGCTTCATCCTGCTAAGGACTGAGGTAGTGGATGTATCTCTCCACTGGTTCTGGAGGGGGCATGGTGCCCAGAGTGCATCACTCACCCTGTGCCGGACTCAGTTGCGTCAGTGCCCTTGCCGCTCATGGGCCAGCTGTGCTTGAGATGGTGGTGCCCTGTTCAGCGGTGCTTGAGATGGCGGTGCCCTGTGCAGCGGTGCTTGAGATGGTGGTGCCCTGTTCAGCAGTGCTTGAGGCGGCGGTGCCCTGTTCAGCGGTGCTTGAGATGGCGGTGCCTTGTTCAGCAGTGCTTGAGATGGAGGTGCCCTGTTCAGCGGTGCTTGAGATGGCGGTGCCCTGTTCAGCGGTGCTTGAGATGGTCGGTCTCCATTGCAGGGTCTCAGCTGCTGGCGGTCCTTCATGGCCCAGCGGGGCTTTTGCTGACGGTCATTCATGGCCCAGCGGGTCTTTTGCTGGCGGTCCTTCATGGCCCAGCGGGGCTTTTGCTGGCGGTGCTTCATGGCCCAGCGGGGCTTTTGCAGGCGGTCCTTCATGGCCCAGCGGGTCTTTTTCTGGCGGTCCTTCATGGCCCAGTGGGGCTTTTGCTGGTGGTCCTTCATGGACCAGTGGGGCTAGTGCTGGCGGTCCTTCATGGCGTCCGGTCTTCCTACCACCTGAGGGAGGGCCTGTGTGCGGCTCGTGAGTGTGTTATTCCGGAAGGAGCTCAGTGCGTGTAGTCAGTACACCTTGTTATTCAGGGAGCAGCTCTTCATCCCTTATTTGTCCGCGTGGTTCTCTTGGTGCAGGTTTTTATTATTAGCGAGGGAGGAGCTCCACTGTTTCTTGGGTTATTATGTAAAGGGGCGTTCTCGGACCCTGTTGTCAGGACAGGACGCTCCCCCTGCTGTGCAGCGCACCCTGCAGGTGCTCTGACCCTTACTGCCGCTGCTGCCCGTGTTCGAGGCCCTCCTCCACCCGCTGGCCCCCGCCTGCGCCTCATCCCTGGTGGCCCAGTGGTGGGCAGTAAGGTTTGCTTCTGTCGTGTTTGTATTCACTTCGTTTGTCTTTTCGTTTTGTCTCTGTTTTCTTGTTGTCTCTGTTGTGCCCACTGTATTCACTGTATTTCATTCACGTATCCTCTGTGCTAGTATCTGTTGCCTAGTAGTCATTGTATTTTTTTTGTCCCCTCTGTGCGCTTGATCCACATCTCGCTCTCTCCCCTTGCGCGTCTTCCTCCTCCTCTGACCCCCCCACCCCCAATCCCGCGCCATCCGCCCGCTTCCCTGACTTTTTTCCCCTTCTCTACACCCCCTGCCCTCCCACCTCCCCCTCCCCTCTAGCTTCCTAGCGTTATTTGCCACCCCCCCTCCCTACTCGCCGCTCCCTCGCCCATTTTTCCCGCCGCTTCGGCCCCGCACCCCTCCCGCCCCCAGCTCCTCCTCCCTCCCTCCACCCCCTCTTAATGCAGGTCGCTGCGCGACTGCGCAGCGGGTGCGCGCAGCGGGCGTACCGAAGGCGTGCTGGAGGCACGCCAGTGGCAAGCCTGTCTGCGCCCGGACCGCGCCCAGTGCCAGAACCCCTGGACCTCGCCCTCTGCTCCGCACCCCGCCCAGGCTCAGCTACGACGCCGCCTCCCTCCACGCACTCAACAACGGCCGAAACCAAAACCAACACTGCTACCAAGCCGCCCCGAAGCACACCCACGGACCTTTCACCTGCCGCAACTGCCATTTCTCCTGCAACCGAACCTCCAAGCCAACGACCACCAGACCGAACCACCTCCGCTGCATACTCCTCAACACCCGCTCCGCACGCAAACACGCCGTAGAACTCTGGGACCTGCTCGACAGCACCGCCCCGGACATAGCCTTCCTGACCGAGACATGGTGGAACGACTCATCCACGCCAGACATCGCCATCGCCATCCCAGACGGATACAAGATCTCCCGCAGGGACTGCATCAACGGCTACGGAGGAGGACTCGCCATCGTCCACAAATCCTCCCTCAAGATCACCACCCACACCGACGACCACTTCAACACCGCAGAGCTTCTACACTTCCGGATCCACACCGACCCCAACACCACCCTCAGAGGAACGCTCGTTTACAGACACCCCGGACCACGGGCCCAGTTCTGCCACGCCATCGCTGACCTCACAAGCACCCACGCACTCGCCTTCACGGACTACATCCTCCTCGGGGACCTCAATTTTCACCTCGAGAACAACAACGACCACAACTCCACCACACTAATCAGCAACCTCACGAACCTCGGACTCAGACAACTCGTCACGTCACCAACCCATGCCGCCGGACACACACTGGACGCCATCTTCTCTACCAGCGACCACGTTACCTTCAACAACACCACCGAACCCTACTGGACCGACCACCACTGCATCCACTTCACCTACAACAAAAACACCGGACACCACCACAGCCGCCAACTCCCCCGCTGCAACTGGGGCAAAGTAACCGAAGAACAACTTCTCAGCACCCTCTCCCAGAACCTACCGAACGAGCCCACCGACCCAGACACCGCGGCCTGCAACTTCAGACAATGGATCAACAACTGCGCCAACATCCTCGCCCCACTGAAGAAACCCCCCAGCAACCTCGCCAGCAAGAAAGCCTCCTGGTTCACCAACGAACTCCTGGCTTCCAAACGCGCCTGCAGGAAACCTCAAAAGAAATGGCTCCAAGAACGCACGCCGGACAACCACGCAACCTTCAAAGACGCAACCCGCCGACACCACCACCTCATCAGGACCACCAAGAGGTCCTCCTTCAAAGACCGCCTAGACAACAACGCACACAACAGCAAAGAGCTCTTCCGCATCGTAAAGGAACTATCCACCCCCAGCGCCAACATCAAAGACATCCCACCCTCTTAGGAACTCTGCGACTCCCTCGCCGCTTTTTTCCACAGCAAGATCGCCGACATCCACAGCAGCTTCAACACCCCGACCATGCCCACCTCCGTCACCACCTCGAATTCAAGCATTGACAACCCCATCCAACGACGACGAAACACGCAAAATCTTGAACTCCATCCACTCCGGATCACCGACTGACCCCTGCCCCCACCACATCTTCAACAAAGCCGACTCTATCATCGCGCCCCAACTCCGCAAGATCATCAACGCCTCCTTCGTAACAGGCACCTTTCCGGAAAGCTGGAAGCACGCAGACATCAACGCCCTCCTCAAGAAACGCCAAGCCGACCCCAAGGACCTCAAGAACTTACGCCCCATCTCTCTCCTCCCCTACCCAGTAAAAGTCGCAGAAAAAATCGTCAACCTTCAACTGACACGCCACATCGAAGGCAACAACGTCCTCGACCCCTCACAAACCGGATTTAGACGCAACCACAGCACGAGACCTCCCTCATCGCCGCCACAGATGACATCAGATGCCAACTCGACCACGGCGAGACCTCCGCCCTCATCCTCCTAGACCTCTCCGCGGCCTTCGACACGGTCTGCCACCGCACCCTACTATCACGCCTCCAAGAAGCCGGCATCCAGGAAAAAGCTCTAGCCTGGACCTCATCCTTCCTCTCCGGCAGAACACAGACCGTCCGCCTCCCACCCTTCCGCTCAGAAGCCAACAACATCATCTGAGGCGTCCCCCAGGGCTCCTCCCTGAGCCCAACGCTGTTCAACATTTACATGGCCCCCCTCGCACAAGTGGCCCGCCGTTACGACCTCAACATCATCACCTACGCCGACGACACCCAGCTCATCCTCTCCCTCACCAACGACCCTGCCACCGCCAAAGCCAATCTCCACGAAGGAATTAAAGCAGTCACCGACTGGATGAGAAATAGCCGCCTGAAACTCAACACCGACAAGACAGAAATCCTCATCCTCGGGACATCCCCCTCCGCCTGGGACGACTCGTGGTGGCCCACCACCCTTGGAACGTCTCCGACGCCCACCGACCACGCCCGCAACTT
The DNA here is from genome assembly GCF_031143425.1 of Pleurodeles waltl. Lineage (NCBI taxonomy): Eukaryota > Metazoa > Chordata > Amphibia > Caudata > Salamandridae > Pleurodeles > Pleurodeles waltl. The sequence goes on from NC_090448.1 coordinate 516,106,950, forward strand.
GGGATTCATCCTTGACTCCGCACTCTCCATGGACAAGTCAGAGCCGTCACCTCCTCCTGCTACAACACCCTCCGCACCCTCCGCAGGATCTACAAATGGATCCCGACCGACACCAGGAAGACAGTGACCAACACCCTCTTCAGCAGCAGACTGGACTACGGCAACGCACTCTATGCAGGAATCCCAGCAAAACACCTCCAACGACTCCAACACATCCAAAACGCCTCAGCCCGACTCATCACCAACACACCCCGCCACAGCCACATCATCCCCCACCTCAAAGAGCTCCACTGGCTCCCCGTCGACAAAAGGGTCACCTTCAAGCTCCTCACCCACGCACACAAAGCACTCCACAACGCCGGCCCCTCCTACCTCAACGACAGACTCAACTTCTACACACCGACCCGCCAACTGCGATCCGCGAGCCTCGCCCTCGCCACCGTCCCCCGCATCCAACGAACCACCTCCGGCAGCAGATCCTTCACCTACCTCGCCGCCAAGACCTGGAACACGCTCCCTACCTACCTCCGACAGACTCAGGACCTACTCGCCTTCAGAAGACTCCTCAAGACCTGGCTCTTCGAGCAGTAGCAGTCTCCCCCCCCCCCCCCCCCCCAGCGCCTTGGAACCCTAACGGGTAAGTAGCGCGCTTTATAAATGTCTGTGATTGATTGATTGATTGATGGCCCAGCAGGGCTAGTGCTGGCGGTGGCCTCCTGGGCAGCTGGGCTGGTGCTGGCGGTGGCCTCCTGGGCAGCTGGGCTGGTGCTGGCGGTGGCCTCCTGGGCAGCTGGGCTGGTGCTGGAGGTGGCCTCCTGGGCAGCGGGGATGATGGCGGTCTTCTCCGCCGTGCTACTCTTCCCAGACTTGCCGGGTTTCTTGTGGCCCTTCCCCACCTTGGAAGGTGTCACAGCTGACTCCACACTCCCACCAGGACCCCTGGGAGCGGCTTTGGTGGCTGGAGTCTTCCCCCTCTCCCGCCGGGCACTGGCCAACTTCTGATGCTTCACAGGTGGGGGACTGTCTGTGATGTGGCTCCGTGCCACACTGGCTGCCCTGGTGGCCGGTGCACTCTAGATTCCGGTAACTACGAGCACTACTGGTCCCAGAGATGTTGTGGCTGAGGTGCTAGTTCGGGACCTATGAGATTGACGGGGTGGGGGAGATGTGGGAAAGAGGTCAAGGGTGGACAGGAAAAGTTTTTGGGACACACTGGGACGGGTAGCTGGAGGGGGTTTGGGAGTGGAGGAAGAGGTGGTGGTTGTAGGAGGTGTACGTTTGGTGACTTTGGGTGAAGGTGCATGCGCTGGAGGCTGTCGTGAGGTGGATGGCTGTTGGGTGGGTGTGTGCCTGCGTTTGTGTATCTTGGGAGGGGCGTCACAGACACACTGGGAGAGGACACAGGGGATGTGTGAATGGTAGTGGGGGTGGTGACTGCACATGAGCGGGGTGTGGTGGTGGGTGTGCTGGAGAGGGACGTTGTGGCTGTAGATGTAGTGCATGCAGGTGTGAGTGTAGGCGAGACTGGGAGGGAGGAGGGAGACGAGGAGGAGGGGAACACAGTGGAGGCAGTGGATGTTGCTGTGTCTGCATTTGTGTGATGCTTGCGTGAATGGCTGTGGGATGTGTGGTGCTTATGTTTGCCTGAGCTAGCCTTGGGTGTTGACGTGTGTGCATGTTGGTCTGTAGGTGTGATTGGGATAGGCTGAGGTACAGGGGATTGGGTCGGGGTGGAGGAAGTTGGAGGGGGGAGGCTAGAGACGGGGACAATGGCTGCCATCAGTGCTGAGGCCAGAGTCTGAAAAGCTTGCTGAAGGGCTGCCTGACCAGAATGAATGCCCTCCAGGAATGCATTTGTTTGTTGCAACTGCCTCTCTACACCCTGAATGGCATGCAAAATGATAGACTGCCCAACAGTGAGGGACCTGAGGAGGTCAATGGCCTCCTCACTGAGGGCAGCAGGGGTGACTGGGGCAGGGCCTGAGGTGCCTGGGGCGAAGGTGATGCCCACCCTCCTGGGTGAGCGGGCACGGGGCAAAGGCTGAGGGGCTGCTGGGAGGGCGGTGCTGGTAGGGGGGGTGGCGGCTGTACCTGTAGATGTGGGAGGCACAGATGTTGCCGCCACTACAAGGGAGCTCCCATCAGAGGACTAGTCCGTGTCGCTGGTCTCAGCTCCTGTGCCCGCCGTGGAGCTCTCCTCGCCCTCCGTCCCACTGGTGAATTCAGACTCCTTAGTGTCGCCCTCCAGGGCGATGTGGGATGCTGCTCCCTCGTGCTCCGGTGCCACTGCTCCTCCGCCTAATGATGCTAATGCACACAAGAACAGGGAGACCACAAAAAGGGGGGGGACAGAAGAGAGACATGTTGAGTGCATGCATTACCGCTACCGTTGGCGGACACGACGGACACAGAAGCCCCCTGCACTACGCCGCGCTCTTGGGCTCCACTGTTCAATTCCTGGGAAATGGCCTACAAGGCTATGGACAACATCTGCACACATAGATGACACAGGGGCATGACTAGGTGTACTTGGCACTCTACAGAGGTGGGCTGGAGTGCCACATGGCTTTCCTTTACGGAGGGGCCTTGCCTACGGAACTCGCCCTGGCCTAGGGAAACCCACAGCCCACCTCCCCCACCCAGACACCTCCACTGCGCGCAAAGTCAGCAGAATGAGAGTCTACTCACCCCGTTGTGGCTGCTGTGATGCCCTCAAGCGCCAATCCAACTCCGGGTAGGCCACCGCCAGCATCCGGAACATCAGGGGGGTCATGGTGTGACGGGCACCCCTTCCACGTTGGGAGGCCATCCCCAGCTGAGCCTCCACCGTCTTCTTGCTCCAGCGGCGACTGTCCTCCCATCTTTTACGGCAGTGGGTGCTCCGTCTGTGGTAGACCCACAGGATCCGGACGTCCTTGGCGATGGCACGCCAAATATCTTTTTTCTGGTGGGCGCTGACCTACATGAAATGTACAGGGGAAAAAGAGAAGTTATTACCAACTGCACCGTCAAAGTGATTGGCCCCCATCCCTACCCTTGCCATGTGGCACATGCATTCACCATCTTTCATGCACGCAGCACTCTCCCCACTTCCTTCTTACATCCAGCCCTCTCCACACAGGCATGGCCCATACAACATGCTCCCTGTGTACATACCTGTTTGTCTGGAGAACCGTAGAGTAGCGTGAACTGGGGGAGGACCCCATCCACGAGCTTCTCCAACTCCTCCGATGTGAAGGCAGGGGCCCGTTCCCCAGACACTCGAGCCATTGTCTCTTCCAGACCGAGGTCACAGCTTGCAGTGTAGGTCCTCTCCTGTCGAAGATCAGGTATCGAGTGATTGAACAGATAGAAAATGGCAGTCACGTCTGCGGCGGTGCGTACCGTCACCGCCGGCGTACATCGTCATTGGCTCCTGGGACCCATAGGGTCCAATGTTAACCAATGCAGCATTGCGCCGCGGTCTTTGACCGCCTACCGCGACGGTGTACAACGCCAGCACAGTTACCTCGCATCCCATTGTCCCACTTTAGAGGTCAGGCAACCGCCATTTCAGGGGCCCACATGGCTTCATTTCCAACTGCGTCACACATACCTAGGCCTAGACTCAACACACATACAGGCCACCTTTTGTGTATGATTGGTGTTCTGGGTAAACTGTGGGTACGTACCTCTGAGTTGTTTGACTCTGTGCTCGCTGTTGTCCTTCATAGGCACCGTCCGCTGGGACATGTGAGGTGATGGCGGCATCCTCCGGTGTACCGACCGTTGGTGTACCTGTCGACAATGGAGGAGCGACATGTCATAATCACATACAGGCTTGACTGTGCCACAATCCACGAACTGTGTACCCAGTTGGAGCCAGACCTGATGTCAGCAATCTGCCATCCCACAGGAATCCCCCTTCAAGTGCAGGTGCTGTCAGTGCTCCATTTCCTTGCAAGTGGGTAATTTCAAACAACAGTGGCCATAGCATCAGGGATGTCCCAGCCTATGTTTTCCAACGTATTGTCCAGAGTGTAGTCTGCCCTTCTGAAACACATGTTGAGCTACATCGTTTTCCCTCAAGTGGAGGATTTGCCTACAGTGAAAGGTGATTTCTATGCCCTGGGACATATCCCCAACATCATAGGTGCCATTGATGGGACTCATGTGGCTTTGGTCCCCCCTACAGGAGTGAACAGGTGTACAGAAACCGGAAGAGTTATCATTCTATGAATGTACAGATGGTATATTTGACAGACCAGTACATCTCCCATGTGAATGTCAAGTTCCCAGGCTCAGTGCATGACGCCTACATCCTGCAGAATAGCAGCATCCCTTATGTGATGGGTCAACTCCAGAGGCACCGTGTGTGGCTATTAGGTGAACCTGGAGGCAAGTCAGTGGGAATGGTTGTCTGGGGTTACCCTACAGGTTAGTGTGTGTCTAACACTTGTCCCTCGCCATTTGCAGGTGACTCTGGTTACCCCAACCTGTCATGGCTACTGACCCCAGTGAGGAATCCCAGGACAAGGGCAGAGGAACGCTACAATGAGCCCCATGGGTGAACTAGGAGGGTGATTGAGCGGACCTTCAGCCTCCTGAAGGCCAGGTTCTGGTGCCTCCATATGACAGGTGGATCCCTATTCTACTGACCAAAGAAGGTGTGCCAGATCATCGTGGCCTGCTGTATGCTTCATAACTTGGCATTGCGACGACAGGTGCCTTTTCTGCAGGAGGATGGTCCAGATGGCGGTGTTGTTGCAGCTGTAGAGCCTGTGGATAGTGAAGACGAGGAAGCAGAGGAACAAGACATGAACAACAGGGACTCAGTGATCCAGCAATATTTCCAGTGAGACACAAGTAAGAGTACAGACCTGCCTACTACATGTACTTAAACACTACTACCTCTCTACTGTCTGTCGTTTTCACCCAGTGTATGGTCACTGAGTTGTCACTTTCCCTTACGATTTCACAGATGTGGGTCCTACTGTGTGACATCTGCTTTGATTCCTCATGGACTAGAGCTGTGTGACATAGGTATGTTGACATTACAATTGAAAGAGCATTTTGTCACTGTAATTGCTAATACACTATTTCAAAATCACAGACAGACTCCAGATTGTTTTGTGCTTTAAGTGTGTTTATTTAAGTGCTCAATATTGGAGAAGGTAGTGAAATGGTGAGGGGTGATGGCGGAGGAATGTCCATGGGAGAGTCCAGTCTATTAGTCTCACAGGTGCATTGCCCAAATGGGCATAGGAAGTGGAGCTTGGGCAGTTTAAGGATGGACAGGGTGACAAAGTGGGACAGTAGGATGACAATCAGGGTGGTCTCAGTTCTTGGCGGGGGTCTTGGCATCGTGCTCTGTCTTTTTCCTGGATCTCAGGGACCGTTTGCGGGGTGGTTCTCCCTCTGCAGGGGGTGGGGTGCTGGTGTGGTGGTCCTGTGGCGGGGCGTCCTGTCCACTAACGCCGGTGGAGGTGGTGGGCAGTTCATCGTCCATGCTAGTGTCAGGGGCCCCTTGTAGTGCCACAGTGTCCCTCCTGGTGTTGAGTAGTTCCTTCAGCACCCCTACGATGGTGCCCCTTGGTGGAGCTGATGGTTCTGAGTTCCTCCCTGAAGCCCATATACTGTTCCTCCTGCAGGCGCTGGGTCTCCTGAAACTTGGACAGTACCGTTGCCATCGTCTCCTGGGAGTGGTGGTAGGCTCCCATGACGGAGGAGAGGGCCTCGTGGAGAGTGGGTTCCCATGGCCTGTCCGTCCCCTGTCGCACAGCAGCCCTCCCAGTTCCCCTGTGTTCCTGGGCCTCCGTCCCCTGGACTGTGTGCCCACTACCACTGCCCCCAGGTCCCTTTTGTTGTTGGGGTGGTGGGTTATCCTGGGTTCCCTGTAGTGGTGGACACATAGCTGATTGACGTGTCCTGGGGACGGAGGTATGGGCCCGCTGGGTGGGTGCTGTACTGGTTTCCAGAGGGGGTAAGGTCTATGATGGCCTGTACCAGTGTGAGGGGAACCGACTGTCCCGAGGTCCCCGATGGTCCGGGCTGGTCATCTAGATCCAGTTGGACAGAGGTGCTGTCATCACTATGGGCCTCTTCTGTTGGTGGTGTGGACATGTGTGGACCCTCCTGTCCGGTGACGTTGGGTAGGGGTCCTGAATGGGTATAAAAGGATGGGTATTACATCTGTATGTGTCATGGTGTGCAATTGACCGTGTACCCCAGTGCTTGCATTCCTGTGTGGGACCTTGTGTGATGATGGTTTAGGGGGTTGTTTGGGTATGTGCAGTGGGCATGCTTTAGTGATGGGTGTCCATGCTTTGTTGTTGCATGGAGGGCTTGGTGTTGGGATGGATGGTTTGTGATGTTGGGACATATGTGAGGAGTTGGGGTGCTGGGGGTGAGGGTGGGGGTATGTGATAGCATGCAGGTAGGGTGGGGGATGTAATAATTAAGATTTGTCTTACCAGAGTCCATTCCTCCACCTACTCCTGCGAGGCCCTCAGGATGCAGAATCGCCAAGACCTGCTCCTCCCATGTTGTTAGTTGTGGGTGAGGAGGTGGGGGTCCGCCGCCTGTCCGCAGAACCGCCTGGTGGTGTCTTGAGACCACGGAATGTACCTTCCCCCGTAGGTCGTTCCACCTCTTCCTGATGTCCTCCGGATTTCTTGGGTGCTGTCCCACTGCGTTCGCCATAGCTCCATCTTCCTTGCAATTGAGGTGTGCTGTACCTGTGCTCCGAATAGCTTTGGCTCTACACGGACGATTTCCTCCACCATGACCCTGAGCTCCTCCTCCGAAAACCTGGGGTATCTTTGCTGTGCCATGGGGTGGTGTAGGTGATGTGTGGGGTGGATTGTGTGGTGATAAGTGTGCTGATATGTAGTGGTGTGTTGTGTGAGGTGCGTGGAAGTTGTGTGGGTGAAGGTGTTGTGTGCCTGTGGATGCTGTTGTTCTTGCTGGTGCTGTCTCTCTTTGGCCTTCTTTCTGAATTTTTTGTTGTGGGGGTTTGTGGGTGATGTGGGTGTGTGTTTTATATTGTAATGGGTGTGTGGGAGTGGTGTGTGTATGTGTATCAGGTGTGTGTATTTTGAATTGTCCAGTGTGGCTGTGTTTTGTATGTGTGTGTGTAGTTCTGTTGCCGTGACGGTGGAGGTTTTGTTTTCGCCAGTTTATCACTGACCTTTGGTGTGGCGGACTTGTGTGGGTGTCTGAATTTTGGCGGATTCCGAAATGTGTGTCATAATAGCTGTGGTGGAAATCCGCGGCCGGGGCGGTGTGTTGGCGGTCTTCTGCACGGCGGTAAGGGGCTTTTACCGCCAATGTTGTAATGACTGCCTAAGTGTGTTACATAAATCGGTGAGAGTTACAAGGTGTAGGAGTCACATGTCCTTCCAAGCTCACTGTGCTATATTAGCAGGTTTACAATTTATGAATTTCGAGTAACAAAGGGATCTCTCTGTTAAAAGCAGTAACTCACTTAGCTAGTTACATAAAATAAGCATCTGTCATCTGCATCATATGCTTTGCAGGAGACGAATTAACCCTCTTCACTAATTTGATTCAAGAAATGACGAGATAAAAGACAGCTCTCCCCAGCAAATGGGTTAACCTCGAATTACCTCCAGTAATTCTTATTGTTACCTGGGATTTACTGGGCACACAAAGATCTGTGCAGCAGGAGCCTTAATCCCATGAGATATTTTGAAATGTAGACTTTGCAACCAATTTTGCAGAATAGATTTAGTGGTATGTTTCTCCTTGTTGCCAACTTCCTTGTGGCAGAGTTTAAAAAAAAAAATATGTAAATTGGGATCCACATTTTGCATCAGGGTTGAGTCACTTTCTCAGCTCAACCCAGACACAAAATCTAATTTGTTAAATCTCATAATTCGCTCAAATGTACCCATGATAGACCTGCAAACTGTGTGTGAAGTGTTAAGATGTGATATCACTTCTTGTGATGTCAGTTGCTGTGAGGTCTTTGGTTGTGATGTCCGTTGCTGTGATGCCGTGATGTCACTTGTATACTGCCTAAGTTAGTTACTACCCCACTTCCTTTTTTAGGGTCGAGCGCAAAGCGATTCGTCCCTGGGGTAATCTCTCTTTGGGCTTTTAACCACGCCCATGCCAAGCCCATCCATTTGGTTTGTTAGTGGGATTGCCTTTTAAAATTAGCTTGATTTCATAAGTGGAAGACATTAACACGTCATGCCTCTTGCGGTGTTTAGTCCGCCTCGAGTGCACCGGCCAAATATTGAAAACATACGAGGCTGCATGTTTTCCGTTTGGTTTCTGCACTATTTTTTCTCTTTATTTCATAGGCCGTGTGATCTCGCTGGGCAGAAGTCGAGCACTTTGCATGACATCGACCCTGTTACATGGATATTTGCACTTTTTCCGGTCACATGGATAATTGCACTTTTGCAGTTACATGGATAATTGCACTTTTGCCGACAAGTTTCACTGCGACCGGCCTTCTATTTCTTTTTGTGTGTTTGCTTTGCGCTCACGGTGGCCGTCGGCTCACTTATGTGAAACTGTTTTACTTTTCAGTTTATGTGGCAAGAAAAGTCTGATTAGGAGTTTACAATGCTAATAGTTTTAACTCGAGTAAACACGAGACCCATTGCAATGCAAATGCTTGTGAAATAGATTCTATCCGAGTCCCATTGTCTTATAAGGCCCTAGTCTGCTGAGTAAAAACTAAACAAATGAAGATGTTTCCCTTTAGATGAGGATAGTGCCCCTCAGGAAGGCGCTGTGCTGTACTCAGTTGAGAGGTCCTTTTTCTCACTGAGGAGGAAGTGGTTTAAAACATGTTCTTCAGGGAAGTGGGTTATAATCAGAAAATGTTTGAGCCTTAGTCACACGCAAATGTAATGAACATATCAGACCGAGGACCCAGCACAAAAGATTGTATGTCACCACCTAAACTACAACAGACTCCATATACTGCTACATGGAATCTACTACATTGAAATGAGCCCCTCTGAGATTACCAGTGCAGGGATTACCACTCCTGAGGTTACCACTACTGGGATTACTACCTCTGAGATCACCAGTGCAAAGATTACCTCTGCTGTGATTACTACCTTTGAAATTACCACTGCAGCGATTACCACTGCTGATATTACCTCTACTGTGATTACTATTTCTGAGAATACCACTGGAGGGATTACCACTGCTGAGATTACCACTACTGTGATTACTACCTCTGAGACTACCCCTGCAGGGGTCACCACTACTGAGGTTATCACTACTGTGATTACTACCTCTGAGATTACCATTTCAGGGATTACCTCTGCTGAGATTACCACTGTTGAAATTATCACTGCAGGGATTACCACTGCTGAGATTACCACTACTGGGATTACTATCTCTGAGATTACTACTGCAGGGATTACCATTGATGAGATTACCATTGATTTGATTACTACCACTGAGATAACCTCTACTGATATTACCACTACTGTGATTAATACCTCTGGGATTACCACTGCAGGGATTACCACTGCTGGGATTACCACTACTGTGATTACTACTGCTGACATTAGCACTGCATGGATTACCACTGCTGAATTACCACTACTGTGATTACTACCTCTGAGATTACTGCTGCAGGGATTACCACTGCTGCATTACTACTACTGTGATTACTACCTCTGAGAGTACAACTGCAGGGATTACCACTGCTGAGACTACCACTATTGTGATTACTAGCTCTGAGATTACCACTGCTGATATTACCACTACTGTGATTACTACCTCTTAGATTACCCCATGCACAGTGCTTCATTTGTGCTTGTTGTTTCCGGTACTGAGCACCGGCACTTATTTGTGAGGGCCGGGGTTTATTCTTATGCCTCAAGCATTTGATGCGAGCAAAAGACACATATGTGAAAGACGGAAGAAGGAAAAACTAAAAAGCGTCATAAAGGGAGAAAGTAGAAAGTTGAAGGATGTACTGAAGGTGCAGGGGTGGCCGTAAATGGATTGAAGAGGCCCGAGATGGCTTCAGGATTACGCTGCCTCTGTATTCAGTGCTGGCAGATTTAATTACTGCAGCCTCGTGTTTAAGAGAAGGGCTTTGAGCACCGGCACCTCTTAATTTACAAATTAAGCACTGCCCATGCAGGGTTTACTACTGCTGAGGTTACCACTACTGCGATTACTACCTCGGAGATCACCAATGCAGGGATTACCTCTGCTGAGATTACCACCTTTGAAATTATCAGTGCAGGGATTACCACTGCTGATATTACCACTACTGGGATTACTACCACTGAGATTACCCCTCCTGATATTACCACTACTGTGATTACTACCTCTGAGATTATCACTTGTGGCATTACTACTGCTGCGATTACCACTGATGTGATTACTACCACTGAGATTACCACTGCAGGGATTACCATTGCTGAGATTACCACTACTGTGATTACCACTACTGTGATTGCTACAGCTGAAATTACCACTTCAAGGATTACCACTGTTAACATTACCATTTATGAGATTACCACTACATTGAGTAAAATAGATTGAAGAGTAAGTGTACTGACCCTATGCCATCCTACATCTTAAAATAAAACCTTACTTTATAACTACCCACCACCCTATCTTTATGGCCATACAGTGCCCGCTCATTAGCCCAGTGGTTACATTGCACTGGGGGTGCCAGTGGGCCCACCAGTACATATTTTGGAGAACCAGGACTCTTCCACTCTGTCCCATGGTGGTCCTATCGGTCCTTACAATGCATGGGCCTGCCCTGTCCATTAGTACCACCCAGGCCCAGGCATAGACATGACTGTAGCATTCTCAAGTGGCAGGGACACCAGGTGCTTCATTTTCCTGCATCCATTCTTATGGTAAACCATTCTGTGCCCAGGCAAAGGCATGCTTTCATTTTCATAAAATATTTTGTATCCTGTAACAAGTCCAGCATTTCATGATTTTTATTGAGTACTTCCCTGTTCTTTGTCCATGTACACATGCATTCTATCAGTTTTAGGTGGACCAGCCCCTTTGATATTTTAGTAGGTGCTGCTTTGTTTCACTCCTTGCCTTTTTTTTCAGTAGAATACTAAAAATGTGTTCCCATGACACCCTGTTACATTGATATTTGCACTTTTGCCGGTTACATAAATAATTGCACTTTTGCAGTTACATGGATAAATGGATAATTGCACTTTTGCAGATAAATTTCACAGAGAGCGGACTTGTTTCCTTTTGTGTTTGCTTTGCGCTCATGGTGGCCGTTGGCTCACTTATGTGAAACTGTTTTACTTTTCAGTTTATGCGGCAAGAAAAGTCCGGTTAAGAGTTTACAACGCTAATAGCTTTAACTCGACTAAACGCATGACCCATTGTATTGTAAATGCTTGTTTAGGACCTGTGCCCTGTTTTCGAAGGTTGTTTTGCAGTCTTAACACAGTCTTTTCTGGTGTAAAATAAACGTAGGACTGTCTGGCCTGACTGACAATGTATTTTTTCATTGTCTTAAACTAAGACAAAACCCATTGCAAATTAGATCCTCTAACTTTGCTTAAGAAAGTCTGAAGCACTCTGTAATTTGGGCCCTTAGTCCACAAACTACACAACGGTAGGGCAAGAAAAACTGGATTAATTGTGATTGCTTCATAAATACTAGACACTTTTGCCTGTTTCTTACGACAGCTGTAGGTTGGTTATATTTGTGTAGAAGAAATCGGTGAATATCCAAAATAGGTACAAATTATCATATGCAATCAGATGTTGTGATAAAATATAATAGTCCTTGATTTCGACTTTTTTTTTTATAATTCGGTCGCTTAGTGCATAGCCTACACAGGAGTGATCAGACTTCACAGTGGAAAGTCGTACGAATATATATGTATCAACGTTTAAGAATTGTGTGGAAACTATGCATGTATAAGTGACATTTTCTATGTGTACATCAGGCGTATGGCTGGAAATTTCATTTGGAAATCGGATTTCTTCTTTCATTTTGAGTTGCACAGCCTCTTCCCTTCATTTGCACAGCCTCTTCCTAACGCATAAACAATATTTTCGGTTCTTTCTGTATCGCTTAATGAAACGTATGTAAACGATAGTTCTCTTTCGAAATTCGGACTCGCCATTTCGTATTTCGACAACTTCTTTTCAAATTTTAAATCCTTCTGATTCTTGTGAATATGCCTGTATTGCTGACCAAGGCCTAAACACCGCCTGAACGGCATTCTCAGTTAAAAAAATATTTTTAAAAGTTTAATTATTCTGCCTCCATCAAACATAAAATAACCACCCCGCCGATGTTTTCTTTTTTTATTGTATATTGGATTTTCTGAAAAAGGTCCACACTGAACCCAGAATTGTTATTTAGTTAAAAATAGCGCTGTTCTCCAAAAATAACTCGTGTCTTAAAACACATTAGATTGGTTCACTGTCTGTGGCTTCAGGACCCCCGTTGCCTTGCCAAGAATTGCGACGCGAAAAGTGAGCGTTTGTTAGTCGTTTCAGAATTCAGTTCTCTGTTACTTTCACCTGGCCAATTTCTATAATACATGTGGTTTTGTTCTTGCTTATAGTTTCTGGCATTGTTTACAACTATTGACTTTAAATCGCCTTGCATTGCTCGGTTAATTTGGCAGTAAAGGCGCAGCCCAGGTTTCTCACCAAAGAGCTGGCATCTGGTTCCCATACCTCGATGCCACCCATGGTGCCCGAAGCTGCCCCCTGCTGCTAACCAGACTCCTGGTTTATTAGGTTCATTCAGCCCTCTTAAAAAGATGAAAGTTCTAGAAAAACGCCTCTTGATGCCCTGAGTTAATGAGCTAAGCAGCTGCTAAGTGACAAGAGGTCACTGCTAAATGAAGGCCTCTGAGGTCCTGCACCCCCCAGCGGTGGGCCTGGCATTCACTCCCGGATTAGGAAGTGATGACAACAAGTTAATTGTAATTAGTTGGAAATGAGTTGTGAGTCCATTAACCTCCTTAACACCTTGCACTTTATGATTATATCGCAGCAGAGGGGTGGCAATCTGAAGTCGTCTGTCTCCTGCCCGAGTGTATTCAAGTCCCATGTCTGGATAAATTGAAGCTGCCATATCATGATCGCTTCGAATAGAAATACACACGTTTGGCTATGAAATAATTTGGCTGACCTGTCTTTTCTTTATTTCATTGACGTCGAACGTGATGCAGCTTAGGAACAGCTGATCGACTTCGATTTTGCTGTTGTGAAACTCCCATCAAAACTGCCAAATGACCACATTTGGTGATAGCTGCAGGTTAAAGCATATTGTGTAGGAAGGTGGCTCTGTATATACTGTTTCAAAGTGAGAGATAGTGTGCACAGAGTCCAGAGGTTCCCCAAGAGGCTTGATAGAGGCAATAATAGATACAACTAATGCTCTATTTGTGGTAGTGTGGTCAGTTAGGCTTATCAGAGGATAGTGTTAAGCATTTGTTGTACACCCACAGGCAATAAATGAGAACACACACTCAATGACTTAACTCCAGGCCAATAGGTTTTCATATAGAAAAGTATTATTTTCTTAATTTATTTTAGAACCACAAGATTCAGATTGCAGGTAAGTACATTAATTGTAAGGTACTTTGCATTTGTATAGATAGAACTTTGAATCAAAACAGTAATGTACACAGTTTGGCATAAAATGGCAATAAACTATTTTAAAAGTGGACACTGCAAAATTCAACAGTTCCTGGGGAGGTAAGTGCAGGTTAGTTTTTGAGGTAAGTAAGGTACTTACAAGTTCAGTCTCCCAGGCATAGGCAGCCCACCGTTGGGGGTTCAAGTCAATCCCAAACACCCAGCACCAGTAATACAGGGTGCAGAGGTCAAAGAAGGTCCCAAATAACATAGACGCCTATGGAGACTAGGGGTGCTACGGTTCCAGTGTGCTAGTAGGTAAGTACATGCGTCCTCAGGGAGCAGACCAGGGGTGTTTTGTGGAGCACTGGGGGGTCCCAAGTAGGCACAGAAAGTACACCCTCAGCAACAGAGGGGCGGCCGGGTGCAGTGGGCAAACAGGGAGTCAGGTTTGTGATAGGAATCAATGGAGGGACCCGGGGTCACTCAGGCGATGCTGGCAGGGCACAGGGGGGCTTCTCGGGCCAGCCACCAACTGGGCAACGCTGAGGACTGCCTGCTGGTCACTGCTGCACCAGTGGTTGATTCTTCACGGGCCTGGGGGCTGCGGGTGCAGTGCTTCTTCCAGGCGTCGGGTTTCTTTTCACCGGGCAGACGCGGCGAGGGGGACCTCGGGGTTCCCTCTTCAGGCGTTGTTGTGGGGGTGCAGGGAGTTTGGCTCAGGGTGGACACGCCGTCATAGTCACCTGGGGGTCCTCTCTGCGGCATTGGTTTCTCTGGACACAGGCCAGGGGTCGTCGGGTGCAGGGTGGTGGGGACTCACGTTTCTGGAGTGAGGTGAGAGTCCCTTTAAAGATGGTTTCTTCTTGTTGCTTTAGACAGGGTCACTGTCCACAGGGGGCAGGCATCTCCACTAGCTGGAGTGCACTGCGGCATTGTAATATGAAGCCTGAGCCTTTGAGGCTCACTGCTAGATGTTACAGTTCCTGCAGGGGGAGGTGCAAAGCACCTCCACCCAGTGCAGGCTTTGTTTCTGGCCTCAGAGAGCACAAAGGCTCTCACCCCAGGGGGCCCGAAACCCGTCTCTCAGTGGCAGGTTGGCACAGACCAGTCAGTCCTGCACTGAAGGATTGGGTAAAATACGTGGGGCATCTCTCAGATGCCCTCTGTGCGCATTTTTTAATAAATCCAGCACTGGCATTAGTGTGGGTTTATTATTCTGAGAAGTTTGATACCAAACTTCCCAGTGTTCAGTGTAGCCATTATGGAACTGTGAAGTTCGTTTTGACAAACTCCCAGACCATATACTTAATATGGCCACACTGTACTTACAAGGTCTAAGAACGGACTTAGACACTGTAGGGGCATATTGCTCTTGCAGCTATGCCCTCACCTGTGGTATAGTGCACCCTACCTTAGGGCCTTAAGGCCTGCTAGAGGGGGAACTTACCTTTGCCACAGGCTGTATTTTGTGTGCATTGCATCCTGAGGAGGATGCCATGTCGACTATGCCTTTTTCTCCCCACCAACACACATAATCTGCATGTGTTAGGTGAGGGGTCCCTTAGGGTGGCACAGCACATGCTGCAGCCGTTAGGGATCTTCCCTGGTCACAGGGCCCTTGGTACCACTGGTACCTTTTACAAGAGACTTATCTGTGTGCCAGGGGTGTAACAATTGTGGAAACAATTATACATTTTTAGTAAAAGAACACTGGTGCTGGGGCCTGGTTAGCAGGGTCCCAGAACACTCTCAGTCAAGTCAGCATCAATATCAGGAAAAAAGTAGGGGGTAACTGCAACAAGGAGCATTTTCCTAGAGTATGGTGTTAAGGTAACCTTTTGACACATGGTGCAGTATGGAAGAGGAGTGAAAAGTTAGTGGTTCATTGATTTTAGATTCAATATCCTGCACTGCCTATGATTCTAGTATATATTTTTCTCAATTGTGTGGCTATGATACAATGTATTTCCCTTCAATCTAGAGAAAATGTTACTTACCTTTGGTAATGATTTTTCTAATGTTTTTCTTATGCATACTGTATCTTTTCACAGATTCCTCCACTAATGTATATCCTCAAGGTGTCAGACTTTGCCCTACTATGATGTGGCAACATCGGGAGATATAAGGATCTGACTTGCACACTAACGGCAGTTTCTGGAACTAGTTCAACACCTCATCAAACCTTGTGGAGAGGAACTGAGACAGCATGAACAATGCATCCTTTACTATCTTATTAATAATGGCACTTACTCATAGGGATGGGGGATTGGTGCGGAATCTGCATGAAGATATAGGGCCTGCTTTAGAGTTTGGTAAAGGGGTTACTCAGTCACAACCTTGACGGATATTCCGTCTGCCGTATTTCAATTCCATTATGCCCTATGGAAATTGTAATATGGCAAGACAGATATCTGTCATGATTGTGACAGAGTAACACCTCCATCAAACTCTAAATCAGTCCCATAGTTTCCACTAGAAATATAGTAATAACTTTTTCTTCTGATGAATACTTCTTCCCACAGATTCTTCACCCACATAGCAATGACCTCTGGGAGGTGAGATAGAGTAGTGCTGATTAAGTAAAACAGCCCTGGAAAAGTACCCATCACTTCAGCCTGAGCTACAGAACAATAATACTTAAGAAAAGTATGTAAGGATGACCAAATGTGAGCCATAAGACACCCTAGGCTGGGGCATTAGAACTGCCAAAGCCCTTTGGGAATGGGCACTTGTGGTCACTGCTTTGAACTTCTTTGCTCAAGCAAAGCCCTCAAGGAACCGATCATTCATTCTGTCCTATTATGCACTGATGCTTGGGGTCTAGTCTATGCAGTTGTTCCTCCTGTTTGGTGGGGAGAGGAGTAGGGAAGAAGACTGGAAGAGTTATGGATAGGCTTCTGTGAAAAACAGTTGCAACTGTTTTACAGAAATGCAGTACAGGCATGAAGTGGTTTTCTGGATAGAACACCTTGATCGGCGGCCAGACCAAAAAGACATGAAGTTCAATGAACATGTGGACCAAAGTTCTTGTCACCAAGAAATCTGTTTTCAGCATTAGTAGATTAACTGGGCGGATGTGCATTGATTAGAATAGAGATGCTATAAGGAATGGCAACATCAAAGTCAAATAACATTGTGGAACAATAAATGCAGTGGAAAGAAACAAATAAAGCAAACCTTTAAGAAAACACACCACAAGTGTAAACATAAATAAAGAAGGCTTGTCAGGGGGGCACCTAAGGGCCTACTCTGCAGCCTTAAGAGTAGTGACTGCCAATACCTTAACCATGAGATAAAGCATGAAAGAGAGAACATCAGAAACACAGGACTGAAATGGATGTAAACCTTCTGACTCTCACCCCTAAATAAACTCACTCCAGTGGCCCACATAAAGTGCTTTTATGGCAGGTTTCCTTTCAGCCAAGGCGACATCAGCCATTCTTTTAGGCAAACAGACGATCTCTAGTTGGCATCACTCAATCTCCAGTGTGTGGCCAAGTTTTAGAGGACTAGGGTGGAGACCTAGTCATCCTGGTAAAAAAGCAATTCCGATCTGTGCTGTACAGAGAGAGATTGCTGAATGTTGAGTTCCAACAAATCAGCATGCAAATCCTCCTCGCCCAATCTGAGCCACTGGGTTGTGCTTGATCCTCTCTCAGCTTTGCATGACACTTGAGAGATGCAAGATCAGTGGAAACTCATACGACCCTAGGGTCAATTAAATCTGAAGGCTCCCCATTGGGAACCATTAGGAAGCAAGTATAAGGCACAAAATCTAGAAGGTGAAGTCCCACTCATGGTTGTTTAAGGGAAAAATGAATCAGAGCTATGGTTGTGTAAAATTCAAGTAATTTGTTTTGCTTAGTTTTGGGAAAGTTCTGCAAAATTACACGTGATCACACAAAATGCAAATCTGTTATTTAGTGCTATATTTTAGAGCAAAACGGGATACATTTCACTGTAAACATTTTTTACAGAAAAAGTAAGTGGCATGAGCAACAGCAGAATGCATTCTGGCTGTTCACATTATTCCTGTTTACCTACAGTATAATGTTATCACAAACGGTGCTTCATTTTGGGACTTGGCATCATGATGACATTTTGAGAGTTTCATGTAACAAGCATAATGCAAATTTTCCAAATTGCACCAATTACATTAGCATAAGTTAACCTAAGGCCTACTCAGAGTATTCGGCCTCACATTGAGGGCGAACACAGTGTGGGTCACAACTGTCAAATATCCCACTGCATGGCCACAACACAACCTTATCACCTCCCAACAGACAATCCAAATCCATGCTGCTCTGTATGTTGATAGAATGGATGGTGGTCATATATCCAACAGAACAGAACTTAAATGGTGGTCCCTAAGATGGAAGGGAGGAAGGCCTTCAGGGCAAGTCAGATCACCTGCAGTTCTGACTTATTTAAGTACTGAAGGTAATCCAACAAGGATCACAGGCCTTGAACCATGATGCTGTCGATATAAGCACCTCAGCCCAAAGAAGGTATCAGTAGCAAGAATAGCCTGGGCCTGCAGATGGCTGAAAAGATGACCCCACAAAATATAGAATGGGCGCACCCATCAGTGAAGAGCCTGGAGAACTGTCATAAATCTGAACTAGAGCTGAGAGCTTACCCTGATGCTAAGCAGTCATTTCCTCAATCACAACTGAAAGGTTCTTTCCTCACCCACCTTATGGCATGTGAGATCAACAGAATGCATAAGGCCTAACAAGCATAGGACTAGCAGAATTAGAATTAGTGTCTGAGCCAGTTACATCAGAATCAAATAAAAAATGTCTGCAGTTCTCTGATAAAGAGGAAAATCATTAATGCACCACCTCCGAAAGTCAACCTCGGCATGGGAACAAGGTGAAACGTCTGGATGCTAATAGTGAAGCCCAAGTCATGCAAAAGGGTCAGGGTGTTCTGACAATTTTCTGCATCTTGCATAGGGGGCCCCACTTTGAACAACCTTTGATCCAAGTGTGGTAAAACATGGACTCCAACTACAACCTGCATCTTGGTATATCTTCAGAACAAATGATAGAACAGTGTATTGATAGTGCTGGAATGCCACAATGAACTTTTGTAGCATCTGTGAGTAGGCAGGATTGGTAGATGAAAGTAGGCACAAAGGAAAGCATTTTAAACTTGTCTTGCCAAATTAAAAAACAATAAGAGGCAGCCAATAAGTATAGGCAGTAAAATCATGTGTCTATTTCCTCCAAGCATTCCACCTCTATGGCTCCTTTGATCAGCAGTGCAAACATTTCCCCTCCAAGATTGATTGTGTTTGGTGTCACATCCTGGTTGAAGGAGGGTGATTCAGAAAGAAGGACGGGAAAGATAAGGCCTCACATTTATGGAAATACTGAATGACCCAGAGTTCCATTGTGCTTGTCTCCCAATTGATAGAAACATGGAAGACCCTGCCCTCATCAGAATGAAGAGAAGTCAAAGTAATTTGAAGCAGTGAAGCCAGAGGAAGCTGGAGGAAACTTGAGTGTCTGCTGCTAGTAATGGTGTTCCTTGGATCCACTGTGATTCAGAAGGAGCAATACAATTGCTGGGGAGTTTGGGGGATTTGCAATGTCATGCACAACTGTTGCAATTTGAGGTTGATCCCGAACATCCTATATTGGTGGTGGAACTTTTTTGCTGGGGAGACCAGGTCCACTAAGCGTGTCGTTGTGCCACTGCTTCTCAATGGCTCCAGGGAGGAATTTGCTTTCTCATCAAAGAGTCATTCACCTTAAAAGAGCATGTCCATTAAATTTGCTTAGACATTTCCTAAGAAGTCTGTGGATCACATCCAGGTATGTCAGCACAAGGTAAAGGCTGTGGCCATTGTCCGAGCCATTGTGTCAGTGGAGTCCTAGCCATGCTTCATGATTTGTCTGGAAGCTTTCAGGTCATCAATTACCAGATCTCAAAAAATATTTTTTTAGGTGGTCAGGAAGGCTGGTAACAGTTGTCGTTGCTAGCTTCTAAAGTGCATAAACATAGGAGTAGGAGGGTATGTGACCTTAGCCGTGGCAAAAGCTAAACAGGCAAAGATATTTCTGCCCATAGAGGCCAGTTGCGTAGATTCTCAGTCTAAAGGGGCCAGAGGAAAGGCATTAGGGTTCAATTTAGAAAATAAAAGGCCTAAAACACCATACTATTCAGAGAACTGTGCAATAGCACATTGTGCAATTTGACTGTGGACTGCTGGGCCAAAAAGGGTTTCTCCCCAGCAGCCAAAACAAGATTCAACTGTGGTTTATTGAAAGAAAACAGTGGCTCTGACACAGGAGAAGATGGCTGCAAGATGAAGAAGGAGAGACGGGGGGGGGGTAATGGATATTATCTTCTGGAGAGGTATCGAGGCAATATCTTTTTTTAAGTCCAAAAAAAGATTAGCTTCCTTACTGAAAGTGGGAAGTTTCTCAGCCTCTGAATCAGCATCGTGTGTGCTTTAGCCTTTGTCCAGCATAGCTGGAGCACTGAATCTGAACCAAAACATTCCTCCATTAAGGAAAATCACTGGGCCCTAGGGAGCTGCTCTGCTGTTGTTCATCATGAAAACTAACTTGAACTCTCTTTTTCACCATTTGCATAGTATCTAAATGGTGCAAGAGATGGTGGAGAAAGAGTTCCTCAAGGAAAGAGTGTGGCACTTTACAAGGTGTATGCTTCTTCAGAAGAGGCACTGAGGCCTGAGTCCATGAGGGCACAAAGTTAAGAAGCATCAGGACCAGAGCTGCAGGAACCACCAAACACGCAGCCAGGGGCACAACTTTAGGGAGTGCCTCAGAGGGAAGAAGGGCCATGCTTAATATGTTCAGCGTGACTCAATGAAACACCTAAACTTGCTTAAGGTCGACAGATGGGGCAAGGAATTTTGATTTAATATTTTTCAGTATCAGAATCAGCTTCAATGATGAAGACGAGACCAGCAGAGGTCACATTTTCTGCTATGGTGAAGCCCTCTCCTTTCTATAGCAATTTCTGTGGATTTTGTGGGAAGACCTCTTTGTAGATTGTTTCCTGTCAAGATAATTACCTGAAGGGTAGAGAGACCACTTTGAGGTATCCCTACAGGTCTTGGTCACAATAATTTGGCAAGAATTGTAATTGGAGGCAAGACACCACATGTAGATGTCATGTGAATCCGACAAATACATTTTTAGGGCACATAAGACAGAGTTTATATCACAAAACCTTAGGAGGAAACACTTGACCCATCACTGTCGAAAACTGAGGAAGTTCATTGGCAAAGCTCCAAAAGAGAGCTTCGGATGCATGTCGATAAAGTGTAGAACAACAGGAACTGGACCCACTGCAACATTCAGCATCGTCTATCTCATAATGTTGTCACATAATGGATGAATGTAGCCACAGTTGAAGCCACATTGCACCATCTGGTGGCGCCGGATTGCTATTGCTGGGGAAGAAAGGTTTCCTAATCCAGTTTGGTGTCTGGAGGATATCCATAACCCTGCAGGAATCAGAATTCCTAAATAATTTATTTATGTACTTATTTATAGTTTTCCTTAGCACAATCCATGCCCCTGGGAGCCTCACAGTGCCTTAAAGAAGTCAATAGACTAGGTTAAATATTGTGGGAAAGAAAATTACATACAAGAGTTTTTCTATTTACAAGGTGCAGGTAGACAGTATATCTAAATTTCAAACAGTAAACTTATATACAGTGAATAAGCATTTGGTAAAAAGAAGAAGAGTTGCTTGGAGCCCAAGAGTTAAGATGGGCAGCCCATTAATTATCACAGCTTATGGTTACAACATAAAGGGCCTCATTCCACCTCCCATGGCGCAAAACCAACTTACTAATCACATTGGGGGCATAAATACTGCACCAGTTCAAGTTTCATACCTAAAGTGGGGAATAATGCTATAATATTGCCCTTTTCCACATTTCCATGTATGCAAACTCAGAATATGAGTCATCTGCCCAAACAATTCATGCAGATTTTTAACTGGCATAAACTAGATGGGAAACCCAAGCTCCATCTACATAGCTATCTGCTGTTACTACAGGAATAACCATTTTGAACTCAAAATCAGGATTTGTAGAAGAGGGCGCTGATGAGAGATACTTCTCAAAGAGTGTCTTAGGTCCTTTTTAGGCCTGCCCTTGGAGGCAGCTCTAGTTGTCTCACCATACTATTGTTTTTAAGAAAAAATATCAATGGACCTGGCCATTTGTGCAGGGTCTACCCCAGATGTTTTCCTTTTTTATGTATTTTTGTTGGGATTAGGACTCTGTGCACTCTTCCACTGCTAACCAGTGCTGATGCATTTGTGTTCACTCCCTTAAACATAGTAAAATTGGCCTACACCTGATTGGCACATTTAATTTACTTGTAAGTGCCTGTAAAGTGGTACTGCATGTACCCAGGTCCGGTAAATTAAATGTCACATTCATTGTGCCACCCACCAAAGTAGCAC